>NC_051234.1:25274146-25597480 GCF_015220715.1 Pygocentrus nattereri | reverse complement strand
GGCCGCTCAGCAATGCTGAAAGCACCTCCAGCTTTCATATTGATATTCCGCTTTGGAGCAGAGATCATTCACAATCAGCGGCAAAGTTGCCGACTGAAGTATGCCCATCCATTTCTTAGGTTTGGTGGGGGGAGGGAAAGGGAACACTGGCTTATCAGTGTTATCTAGACATGCTCTGAATCTCAACATGTCAGGTTAGCCCATAACAATCGCTGCTTTTCACTACGACTCATCTCCACTAGGGCAAAAACCGACAAAGAAGCAGCACAGCTTCTGAACCGAGCCAGAGTCTGGAAGGATTATGCTCGTGTTTGGTCCGCAAACAGAAACTAACACCAAGAACGTACCTTCTTTTTAAACAGGTCCCACGTTCTTTTTACTTTTTTTCAGCTTGCACCTTTTGAACCGAGCGTAACAGCAGCGGTTCTATAAAAAACATTCTGATTCCTCCCACATGAGGTAACTTAACTGTGAAACAGTTTTTTTTGCCTTTCTCTTACTTTCTCCCTCTTTTTCAATCTACAAAGAGAAGGCTGAACGAAAAAAAAGAAAAAGATCTTTCCTTTAGAACAGAAAAGGGTTCTCTTTCTCTCTCTATATCTCTCAAAACAACAAGGACACGTCTCTCATCCGCACGGAAGTTTCCCATTCCCTCAAGAACAAAGAAAATGGCAAACAGTGTTTCTACCTCTGTTTTTTAATTAAGACTGTCCTGGCCCCCCTCTCTCTCCCTCTCTGCCTCGCTCTCTCTGCGGTCCGTGGAGACACGGCCTGTGAAGTGATTAAAAAGAATGTGATCTGATCAAGAGACAGGAATAATGGGGGAAGGAATGCTAGGTTGGTCCGAGTGCTAAGTTCTTGGGAAAAGTGGGCTGAGAGGCTTCTTTTGCCTATTGTTTTTCTCCCACACCCCTCCACCCATCCTTTCTCCCTGCCTTTCAGGAGCTCACTGAGAAGGACAGCAGGCTCTTTTTTTTTTTTAAGCCGGGGATTTCACTCGCTCTTTTTTTTCAGACATTATTCCTCATTCGCTCTGTCTTTTTGTGAAGAAGCCAAAACACAGGTTAAAAGTTAGTACACTAGTATGTGGCTGGAGTTGGGACATGGCTGGAATAAGGGGGAAAAGTGAAAAAATAAAATGAAATGTCCTTGAATTGTATCAGGTTTTAGCAAAGGTCATCCCCGTCCTGGCTGTGGCTTTCTCCTTACACCAAATCCTCTATCAAAATGTCATAGTGAGTTAGGCAAAGACAATGGGGAGTCGCAGCGTGAAAGCTGCCCACATATCTAATCCTGACAATGGCATGAATAGGCCTTCACAAGAGTAATTATACTTGTTTATTTGTTGCCATGCAGAAAGAAGTGATGAAAAATCCATCAAAGTGGTATTATCCAAACATCAAGAGCTTCTTTGGCCTCCAAGGACACCAGGAGGCTTAATTCTTTCTTGTTTAAAGAATTCGTTCTTGTGTAAAGAAATTGAAAGGGGGGTGGGTGAGAGAAAGGGAAAAAGGAGGTTTTGCCTGGGTGTTTTTTCACAAAGCCTTTTGCCAACCCTATTTGTGCCTTGAGGTGTAACAGTAGAAGCAGCAGGACTCCCCTGCGCCACAGACATGGTTAAGGCCCTCATTTTCAATAGGCACCATATCATTACTGTCGGGCGTGGCACAATTCTACTGCGGTGAAAAACGGGAGTCCATTTAGCACAGGAATCTATTCTGTACAAATTACCTGTCCACAAAATGCCTTTTAGCAAACACAGTCAAACTCCACTGACATACAAGGAGCCTGTCTTGGAAAAAAAGAGCAAAAAAGATGTAAGTACTGCAATGTGATTTGCACAAAGCTACAGAAAAGATGGCTTTAACACATACAGCTTTACCTGTCTGATTATACAAGAAAGGTTAACAGTAACAGAATAAAACAGTATCTTATGACATGTTTTACATTTGTGAACTACTAAGTGTACTAAAGAGAGCCTTCCTAAACAGACCCTTTTAACTTGTCTAAGAAAGAAAGAAAGAAAGAAAGAAAGAAAGAAAGAAAGAAGTAAATAAAGCCTTGGCCTTCCGTGGCTTTCCACGACCGCTTCACCCATTTGAAAACTTTTAACATGAGGGCCCAGTATCAAAGGGAAACACAATCTACATAGCTAATGTCTTTCCCCCCAAATTCAAAGCAGGGAAACGCTGCAATTTTTCTTTGCCGGCAATCTGGAAACACTCTGGAGTTAATTACGGCTGATTCGAAATGAACCGCACAAACAAAGGCCAGTCTATGTCCAGACAATTATACTGCATTAACCAGCTTAGAGCTTCCTGCTGATGTTCCTGGGGCTCTTCTTCGGCCTTTCCCCAGCACGGGGAGGAGGAATGCCTGCACGGCCGAGATTAACGAGCAGCGCCGCCGAAGAATGTGTGACGACCTCTCCTGACACAGCGCAAACTTTCGGCCCAAGCAGCCACAAAGGGGAGAAGGTAATTAAGTTTGAAAGAAAAGGGCCCTCGCAACAAACAATGATTCTGTGTCTTTGGAGAAGAGAAGGGGGTGCGGTAGAGGGGACTGAGGGAAGGAAAAAAAGAGGAAAAAAAAAAAAAGAAAAAGAAAAAATCATTAACATTCACAACAACTGTGAGAAAGAGAACAGTCCCAGTGTTTTTGAGGCAGGTTCTCTGCTGGCCTTCCTCTTTAGCCTTTTTTTCACCCCACATCTGGTTTCACATCTTCTCTTTCTGGTGCCCACGTGATGGCAAATCATCCTCATGCACCACCCCCCCACCCCCCCTCCCTCTTTCCTTCTCTCTTGCTCTCGCTGCAATTGTTTCAACTGCGTGCACTGCACCTAATGGGCAGCTTTGCAAAGTTAACTTCAACACTATGCAATTTTTTGCATGGATTACGCTTAGGGAGAGCAAAAAAAGGAGGCAATGCTGTAATGAAAAGCACGCATCTGCTCCTCGCCTACCCACCTGAGACACATCAGCACTCTTAGCGCTGTGTATATTTTGCTAAGAGAAATAACGCAGATGCAAATCAGTGCATTATCCCACTTTTAAATTGCGCCTGCTTCCCCCAGCGAGTATTTTAGCTTAATTAGCAAAGGAGATGTGTTATTCCAAGGCTGACACACCATAAAACAATGACACCTGCACATATGGACAAGGACAGTTAAAAAAAAAAAAGCAAGAGCAGACTCATGTGAGAATGAACACACTCGCTAGGCACAGAGCACACATTTTCAAAGGAGGCACTGAGGAAAATTAGCAGTGGTTACTCTCTGATTCATTGAGTTGACGTGAATCCGACTCGTGATCTTTCCGCTGTCCTCACATGCACGAGTGATGAATACGTTTACTTTCTGCCTCTTCGACAGAGGGAAAAAACGTCTTGGTTTTTTCCTTTGGTGTGCGCGTGTTTTTTTTTCCATGCTCAACAAGAAAGCAGAGAATCTAATTGCGGCTTTGCCAGCCTCATGCTCAGTAATCACCCTCTCTTTGTCTAGTCCATGCAAAGCAGGATTAGAGTTAAAATGATGACTGCCTAATCCCTTGATTTCCATGTACTAAATAAATATTAATCTACTGGTCAATCATGCTCTTGTAAGGTACGATATATACAATATGAAAGTGCTTACCGGTTACATAAATCGCGCTTTAGGTGCAGCTGTTTGAAAGCAGGCATGCAGGGTCATAAACCCCGCAGTGCTTTTATTAGAAGAGAGATGCACTTAATTAATGAGGATTCAGATTAACCAGTCGCACGTGTTGGTTGTTTGCTTGTTTGACTATGCATGTAAACCCTCTTAGCTATGAGCGTCCAGTAATATGGATGTACAAGGATGTCGGAAATAATCAGTATCAGACATTTGCATTGAAAAATATCGGACAGATTTGACTAATATTTCAACACAATATTTTTGATGTATTTATTGTACTCTAAAAGAGCAGAATATTTAGGCTATGCTGGACTACTGTGCAGAAATACCTGCATTTTATTCATTTTATTATATTTGTTACCTACGAGAAATAAACGTTCTTTATCCATAACGCTAATGCAGTCCCGATTTCTACATTTCACAAATGTTTCTGTATCAATCGGCATCAGCGTTGGCAGATATGTGGAGAACACAATTCCCACATCGGTGCATCCCTATCCAATAGTTTCTATTAATGTGCTCAACACTGTAGACTTCAGCAGTTCAACAGCTATGTCCACTACAGTCATGCCAGGCATGCTACCATCTAATGGAGCATGCGGATGACTGAGCAAACATGCACCGTATGCCTGAGAGGGACACACACTGAGTCCAGCCAGTGACGCACACATTTCACACGATCATCTCTCAGAAAAACCAGGGCACATACATATGACAGCAGTGATACTATAAGAAAAAGGAACATTAAGAGAGTAATTATAAAACATTAATCTGTAATCCAACTCATCGCTTCTACAAGCTTGAATCTATAGTTCTAGATAGTTTTAAAAAATGACTTTGACTTATAAGAATAGCAGAACCCTTCTTGGTGCCATATAAAATCTTATGGTTCTTTAAAAAACCATATACACTGAGTTTTTTTTTATTATAGAGAATAACCATTTAAAAAATTAAAAGCTTTTTTTTTTTTTAACTAAAATGATTCGATGCTATAGAAGAACCACTCTTGCTTCCCTAAAACCCATGTTAGAAAAGGTAAGATTTAATGCATGAAGAAGATTTTAATGATTGTTGGATCCTTTAAAAGTTTCTTTATGATAAAAAAAATGACGAAAACCTATTGTATTGTAACCTGATGTATATGGTTCTTTCAAGAACCCTGGGATTCTATACCAATTTTAGCATTCTTTCAATAAAGGTTCTTTTACAGGAATGGTTCTCCAAAGAATCCCCTGAAAAGTCCTGCAAAGAACCAGCAGTGGTTCTTCAACGGCACTGTGCAGAACCTTTTCTAGTGGATTTAGTTTTCAGTTTCCTAAAGAACAAATTATTTGAAGGATTTACTTTAAGAAAAGAGAAAAGTAAGACTGCTGTTGCTCTGTTGTTTTGCCTTTCTTTTGCCTTTACCCAGCTCACTGCTTCTGCAGGCTTTCTGCTTAATCTGGAACCAGATTAGCTGCTATATAGAATCATTTTTAAATGTTCTTTTAAGATCCATATATAAAGAGAACAACCACACAAAGTACAGTTTATGCATACAAATTGGTTCTGTATATGACCTTACTTTACTCTTATCAAAGAACCCTTGAGGAACCACTTTTTTTAACAGTATGCGATGGAGGCCTCTATTCCGCTGCTGTCAGTGGTCTGAGAAAGGCTCTTTTAGAGATTAACATGAGACACCATTTTTAATTGAGGCTCCTTCTCTGATTCTGACCTTTCTGCACTGTCATTTTCCCAGAGAAACAATAAAAGTTAAAAGTTCAAGCTCCTCAGTAAAGGCAGCGCTCCCCAGACTCCCCAGTCCTGTAATTATCTAGTATTATAAACATAATCACAGGCCAGGTATCCCTACATGCATTCCAGGGCTGTTAGCTATGCACTAATCCAAGCATTCTTCACTGAGGTATTTCACAAAACATGTCAAACAGTCTATTAAGGTATGAAAAACTGCTGCTAAATAAGTTCCTCCATCCAGGCCCAGTGGCCTTATAAGGTCACGCAAGCGATCCCTCCCCCCTGATATCTCTAATTTCTGGAGCCAGAGAATTACTAATTAACTTAAGGTCTGGGCCTATATTTAATTAGAGAGCTCTCCAAATGAACTTTAGACCAAAGGCATTTGCTTTCTAAACAAACTTCGTTCTGACAGCTGTTGCAAGTTTACCTTTGCTATGACCATGAAAAAAGGGGGGAAAAAATTCTAAAATACATTTGTTTTCAGTGCCATCACAGGGTCATTACTTCTTTAGGGGGAGAAGGGAGTGTTCCAGCTGAAAATTGTATGTTTTAATTGGATTTCACTCCAAACAAACAACTGTCATATGTAATTAGCATGGGTCTAGATTAGGCCCACAATATTCCATTATCAAATAAACTGAATGTCACGCAAGCTACGAATCCAATTGGCTTGGGAAAGTTAACTTCAACAAATCAGTCATGACATCCCATTTGCTTCCTAAAAGCACCAGAAATAAATGATCATAATTCACAAAATATAATTGCATTTTTTTTTCTACCAGAAAGGTTTTAATTCGTTAATTTAATGGTTTGGTTAGGGGAAGGAAAAAAAAAGATTTCTCTGTTAGACGAAAAGGGCAAGAGAATGAAAAGTAGTTCAGAGCAGCAGTAATGAAGAGCAACATTAAAAGAGCTGCTGCTTTTTTGCCATTGGTGCCATTTGAAAGCTCATATGGGCAGCAGTTTGGCCTTGCTGAAACATTATCAGTACACCGCAGAGAGCGGAAGGCCACCATGTTTCATGCTTCTCGGCTCGTGAAAGGCCTCAAAAAGATATTGGGGGGCGGGGTTTAAGGTCAACGAGAACTTGGATGAGAAAACAAGGCCTGCGTCGGCATAACGTCCAGCTAATTAAGGCAAAGAAAACACATTATTTCTGAAGTCTTGCATGTTAATACGCAGAGGGAAAAAATGATTTGTTTTGCTATGAAACGCCATGCAATAATATGCAGAGGTAAGGGAGTTTTTGTTTAAAAGAAATGCACGGTCCAGATGTACGCATGTAAAATGGCACATATACATTCATTTCAGCAAACCCAGCAGTCTGGCTCTGAGTGGAAAATATTCTTTATTTCTTAAACTAGGCTATTCTCTCTCTCTCTCTCTCTCTTTCTCTCGATCTCACCCAACTCCCTCCACCCCTTCTCTAATTTTAACAGCTCTCAGGCCCACCATTTGTATGTATCGCTTGATCTTTGCAGGGGCCTCCGATTTGATTTTATATGAAATACCCCAACGGACCTCAATTTCCCCCTAATGGGTTTTTCATACATTTCCAAGCATCTTTTTCTATTACACTTTTGAACTTCCAGTACTTTCAGTGATTGTCTATAACTTAAATTGCCTAAAATAGACAAGGTGAGATTGGGTTCCATTGTTTCTACAAAAAAAAAGAAAGAAAAAGCACAGACAATGAGGACAGGGCCATGAAGGAAATCACAGTTTTGCTAAAAGCCAAAACTAGTCTCAGAAATTTGAAAAAGACGTATGTCCGCCTCACCCTTCTCCGTTCCTTCTATTCGGAGCGATCCTCTCTTGCCTTTTCTTTTTTTGGCTTGGTCTCTTTGACGCAAATTGTAAATTCCACCAACCATTCATTTAGTCTACAGCTTACCCATCATTAGAGCTGCTGACAAGATGACCAACAGCAGCACCTCCAGCACCTACACAAACCCAGCCTTCAGAGCCCTGCTCATCTGTCCTGATGGAAAGTCTAAGCCTGCTTTAAAGCAAATAATTAAAGATGATTCCAATGCACATGCCAGACCAGAGCGAGACAGGATATGAGAAGTCTAGTATTAACTAAATACTTCTCTGGGGACTGCAGCAGCTTTGCTCAACCTCAGGCCTAACACAAACAGTGAGCCAGCGTCGTGTCTGGAAAGCTGCTCTCTCTCCTCTGCACACGCATACACGCATGAACATGCTCGCACACAGGTGGAATAGCCTTGTTAATATCCCCAGCTCATCGTTTGGGCCAAGCTAACTAAGCAGCATGAATATTCATGAGGGCAAGCTCTCATTTGTTTGTTTACATAAGACAGTACCGGTCATACATATTCAATTATGGCTCCTCATCCTAGAAGGCCAATAATGGGCTTGTTATCCAGATGTGATTGGATACGACCATTTCTTCTCTTTGAAGATGGATTGATCTGGATTCTCGTACATCTTCAACAATGAATTTCAGTTTGGAACTGAAATCAATGCACACCTCTTTAAATTGTTAATCATCTTATATGGGATGTCCATAAAACAATGCTCGCCATTTACTTGTTGAGAACACCCAGAGTGAATAGTCAGTATCCCCTTTAGGCCAACATCTTCAATATTTTCAAAAAAGTGCTTGTTCCTAGTTGCCTACATGCTTTGCTACTGTTCTGCCAAAACTGATATGATCTCAAAACAATCACACATCCCTAACATTCTATTCATGTGATACCAATGTATACATGTGAATGAATGAATTCAAATCACTGTTTTCAATATCACCCTAAAGAACCACCATTAGTGCCAAAACAGATTCTCTATAGTTCTAGCTAAATCTGCAACAGTCACCTCGTCGCTCATTACTTCCGGTCATCTCTCAAACATCAGGACCAAACACACAAGCGAGCGAAAGCCAAGGCACCTCACCGTGTGTGCAGTAGCAGCATGGAGTTGCTAGGTGCATGAAAGAAAAGCACCGGCATACAGGCCAAGCTTAGATCGTCAACCTTGATTCGTCAAAGCTGGCCTGGTGCACCGTCCAAGTGCCAGATCTAAAGAGCGCAGCTGCGTTTACAGAACCAGGACGAGCAGTTCTCCAGCTCCAACCTGAATGGTTGCATGAGAAAAAGACCGTTGTGGCCAAATGATTAATATACAACGTCCATCACATTGATCTCTTTGCATAACTGGCTTTTCAACTGCATTTGTTGCATTTTATTTTTGTTTTTCCCCTCTCTCTTTCTTTTTAATACCCTGTAGAAGAAGCTTTATGCAAAGCAAGGAGAAGAGCCTGAGAAGGAGAGCACGAGGAAAAATCCCCTTACTCTGACGAGACACGGGGCTGACAGAAAAAGTAATGCAATCCCTACTGGCGGCGGACCAAGAGCAACAAAAACATTTAGATAACTGTGTTCAATAATGAAAGTTTTCAATGAGGACAAAAATTACATTTCCTCACGATAACGAGACCTTCCCATAACAAGCCCTGCGAATGGCTGAAATGCCCGCGTCCTCATCAGTCATGTGCGCTCACACATCGGGGGCCGTCGCTAACTCTATTAGCTTCCTCTTTACAAAGGGCTAGGCGTTTTAACTGCGTCCAAGCTGCAGGGTAAAGAGGGCACATCTCAAGGGCTGGTTCTGGCGTCGTGGATGGGGGGGGTGGGGGATGGGGGGGGTAGGTGGTGTGACACTCCAATGGATTTCACTTGACAACCAAGCACAAGTCAGCATCTGGTAAAGCATGTCAGTGCATGGGCTGATCCAGTCAGACATTAAAGCATGACCCATCTAACTGCGAAGGCTGCTTAAAAATGCAGACAGAAGCCATCCTCTATGGTGCATCCCCTTTCACTGTGGATGGGGTTAAACCAAAGGACACTGGCACCTTTCACAGTCAACTCAAAGCTAACTTCCTTTTTCACTGCTGGAAATATTAAGTTGCTCACTATACTGATAAAAGGGAACGAGAAGAAATCGCTTTGTCCACGCTGGCCTGCAAGCAGCCGGGCCACCGTTTCTTTCTTTCTTTTTTTTTTTCTCCCCCTTGGAACAATTAGCATATGAAAGGCCAGTTATGGTGTATAAAAAGTCAGTGAAAGAGGACCCAGGCACGTTGAAAAACAACACAGCGCAGGGACGTTTCTATTGTGGCCACACGCTTTCTGCCCGGAGATCATTTCCATAGAGCAGATGCGACGCAAGTGACGCTGTGCCGCATTCGATACTCACGTCACTCTGACGCCACCTTCAATACGGAGACCAGTTCAGCGGGACCGGCTCAAAAACTTAACATCACCGTACACATCTATATATAATCATCTTTCAAAACAGCCTTTTTTAGAGTAGGCCTCTCTTCCTGCAAACAGTAAAGCAGTTCCAAATAAATATTCTTTTTTTTAATCAACTTACATTGGAAAATAAAGAAATTCAATACCTGCAATATCCAGTCCCTGGCGCTCCTATTGTGCCTGAATGCTAGTGCATAAAGGACCAGGAGCCTCTATTTACTAGTGGAGAGAGGGGCCATTACCATACATATTACTTCACATGATGACAAAATCTGCAGGCATCTTGGGAGGCTCCAGGAATATGAAGCCCGCGCTTGTTGTCTCAAGTCCTCGACAAACACATCTTTAGGGAGAGCCGGCCCAGAAATAAAGAGAGAGAGAGAGAGAGAGAGAGAGAGACAGAGAGAGAGAGAGAGAGAGAGAGAGAGGCAGCATTTTCACTCTGCTTTCATCTCAGTCACTCAGTCAACCATTCAATGCTCCATTCAAAGCCGCTGTGCATTATGCAAAAAAATGCTAATCCTTTTCCGATGCTTTCACACTTGTACAAACCCCCATTCCCTCCAGTGAAAAGCAATTATATCAGTTTACATTTCTGTCAAAAAACAGGATTAATGCAGGAGTACTAGCATTGCGGCGGGTATCCCCCCATACTAGCTAAAGGAAACTAGAGATTATTCCAGACAGTATTCTCTTTCCTACTCTTCGCAAGAGAAAAAAAAGTGGAGAGGCTTTAAGAATGTTATTTAATTAGCCAAAGGGAGAAGAACAGAGCTTTAGTTGCTGTGGAAACTCTTTTCTGACCTGACCTTCTCTTTGCCAGGGCCCCGCACAAAACGAGATCCAGTCTAGTCTTTTAATCAGAAACAAATTATGAAAGAATGTTGCCAGGGCTGGACGATGCTGTCCGCGGTCGGCAGTAAGAGAAGCAGCGTCCTCCCCTTCGCTCGTACGTCAGGCAGGCCATGACAAATGACACCAGGAAGACCCGCCCCACCTCGTTGAGATTTGCATATGCAAATTCCCACACAAGGGAAGCGTGCATAAACAAGTGTCATTGTGAGGTGGATTAAGCTGGCATTTTTTTTTTTTGGCTTTTTTTTAAGGGGGAGGTGACTATGTAGGGACCCACTGTATTCAGGGCCATTAGTCAGCACAATTAACCCTGTCTCCATGGAGACTAATGAAATTTTGCTATGGTATGACTTAAATTAGATAGCTGGTTATGCGTTTCCACAATCCCAACTCCAAATCCATTATTTGCCCCAGGAACAATGAGCCATTTGTGCTCAGCTGATCTCTGCCAGCTGAACAAACCTCTGAGCTGACAATTTGCATATGTTAATATAATTAAGCGCTAATTACACGAAACTTGCGCTGCGTCTCACACGCACTTTCCCTGGGCGCTGTGGAGCTTGAACCCCATCCAAGTGTTTAACCCTTCAGACAGCCTGTAAGCAGGGGGAGGCCCGGCCTCCTCCACAAAAACGCCTCGGGGCTGACACGAGAAGGCCCCCACTTAATACATTAAGCCAGCTCCTGACTTCTCAGCTTTCCAGCGGCCAAAGCTCCGTGGACCGGTGTATGTTCTGTGGCCTCGTCGACCGGACCAAATTCAATTGGGCCCACAACAAAAGCCCCCACAGTTCCCCCGCCAAACAATGTGATAATTTTCTTGACGCTATCTGTGGCAATCATGAGGAACGCAGACGCAGGAACCGAGAGAACAGGGAGCTTATTAAACAGGCAGCGCAGGCAAAGCCACATCAAGCACAAACAAATCACTGCATATTTATGTTTCCCGACGAGCCAAGAGGCAGTGCTGAGTGCAATTTTTCCCCCCTTAAAATTAAAAATAAGTCATGCTTGATGTAAGATTTGACAGGTATAACTTAAACATGTCTCGCACACGCTGACAAACGTTTCCTTGGCAAAACAAAAAGACAAAAAAAGGATCCTCATAACATCACACCCAGATGTAAGACAACGTGCCGCTTTTGAAATTGTAATGGACAGGAATCTTTAAGGAAATCAAATGGCCGTGGCCAGATTAAAAGGGGCTTTGTCCTCCTCTGCATGCATTTCTTTTAGTAACTAAATTAAGCGAGTCTCTTCAAAAAGGTGTAAGATGAGCCAAATGGGGAGGGAAAAAAATGTTCTATCACATCTGAAATTCATGCAGCTGTGCAGAATGCAGTCCAGATGGTGCAGGAGAGGGAATGGAAAAAAACAAACACCTGATGACGGACAGCAAAAGCTTGGAGGACCACGATAATGTCAAGGTTAAAGAAAACAGAAATAAAGCTTTCCGCTGCTCCACTGTAAAGCCAGCTCGTAATGAATTTCCACAGACACGAATGTAATAACACACCGGTTCGTGTTTGCAGAGCCTCAGGATTGGAAGCTACCGCTGCCCTAAATGGTTAATATCATGCTAAAGCAAAACCTGTATTTTAGTGAGTGCTTCTGAAAAGGCCTTTTAAGGAAAACAACAGTTTGCTGCTTCTGAAGGAAAAAAAAAACAAAGCATTTCGACAACAATGAACATCTTCTGTTTATTCATGGGAGTTTTCAAAAAATATATGTGCATATATTATGTCTGAGTGGATCTTGTCTGTGTGCATCCGCCTGTCTGTAAGGAAGGCTCCGCTTTAATTATTGTTATTATTATAAATACTTCAATAACCATG
Organism: Pygocentrus nattereri; assembly: GCF_015220715.1. NCBI lineage: Eukaryota > Metazoa > Chordata > Actinopteri > Characiformes > Serrasalmidae > Pygocentrus > Pygocentrus nattereri. Next base: position 25,585,115 of record NC_051234.1, on the reverse strand, counting down.
TTTCAGCATTCAAGCGAACACACGGCCATCATTCAGCCTTTTAGCCAAGTGCATTAATGTCACAAAGCAGTGGCAGTCGTCGCCCTCTGCACTGCCATAGGATTTTTCGGTGTTGAACAGCGAAACGCTGTGATAGGCTTGTAGCAACCATTGCTGCTGAGGGGGGATTTTAAATCATCTGGCCTCTTCTATTAGACTTGAGACTTATTGAGGTAGAAACCATAAAATATGAAGAAGGGAAATTTAATCCCTGAAATATTGATTTGCACATTAATATCATATAGGCAGAGGGCAATTTGGCTTCATGGAAATGACACACTGTCGACCCTTAGAGAAGCCTGAGCCAATCTCACTGCGGAACGTGTCTGGATCTCGGGTTATTAAGGGCTTCCCTCAACGGATCGACAAATTTAATCTGTACGCCCCATAAAATACTGCATGTGTTGTCTAACAAAAACACTGGATGAACATTCAGATTTTTAAAGCCTAACACAAAAACCTCCTTTTCTAGTCACGCTCCACTCCTCTTAGTCAAGCACTTATGAATCCTTCCCTTCCTTCTTGCTAGCCATTTTTCGCTGTACGTGTTTTATGAAGCTATCTGATGAAAATATCACCTGATGGGATTTGATTTACATAATAAGCTCTGTGGAAGTGCCTGCTGCTGCTGCTGCCTGCACACAGGAGAGAAATTACTGTACGGTGCATGATCCTTGCTAACACAAAACACTGTTCTGAGGCAGGAAAACAGACATTTCATTTTGAAAGACAGAAATGGGCAAAGGCTTACAGCTCTCAGCACATCTGCAGGTTTATTTTTACAGCATGTGATGGATGCTATCATGGCTGCAGACAAAAACAATTCTAGCAAATGAGGAAAATTCACGATACTAATATAGTAACACTACAGTAACAGCAGTAATAATTATAGTACTAATAGAGCAATAGCATTCATAACATTACTACAACCAATAACACATTTCCAAACGAGAAAAAAAGGTAAACATGTCCATGGCAATCCAAAATGTGCAACAAAACGATGGCATCCGATGAGTTTCTATGAAGTGTAAAATAGCTGCCCAGCACATCTAACTGACTAACGTAAAGAAAGAATAAAAAGAGCCACAAATCCGCCAAAAATACGGAGACCGTCCGTGTACTCCAAAAGCAGGGTGCATTTTCGTACTGAGAGCAAAGAGGACCCTCACACTCTCACACACACACAGAGAAGCGACTATGTGTGTGTGTGTGTGTGTGTATATGTGTGTGTTCAGGGTTTTTTCTACGCTCTCGATGCGAGCGATCGATGCCCCCTGTCACCGTCGCGTCCCAACCGGAGCCAGCAGACCAGCCTTCGAGCAAAAGCAGCACACATACAGTACTCTACATCCCCCATGTTCTCCAGACCCCCATAACAACACGATGTCAACTTAACGAATCTTCGAGTGACGGTAAAGCGCGAGGAGAGACAAAAACAGCAACACGAGGGGGGAAACGAAGCAAAAACAGTGGAGAAAATGGAGCTTACGGCGTGGAAAGACAAGTAGCCTAAAGACGGACAGCCCAGTCCGGACCAGCCGGCGAAACGTCGAGGTCCATCAGTTGCGTTTAAAAAGCTCGGGGCTCTAACGCGGTACCAGTGAGCACGGCAGCCGAGGAGTTTCGGGTGAAGTGGAGCACCATTAGAGTTGAATCCTTCCCTGCCTATCCGCTCTTACTCTGTCCGAGAAGACACTCCGTGGCAGGTAAACAGTGAAACGTGTGAGGAACCAGCGTTCACGTTCACGCTAACTCTCTTTCACAACACCGCGAGCGTGGACCGTCCACGCGCTTCTCTCTGCGTTTCGCTTTTTTTACGTTAACGACGCTGGTACAACGGTGAGGCGACCGTTAGAGAAAACCCATCGCCTTTGTTGTCCCTGACGAAAACACGACGTTTCAGGGATAAAACGGTCAAATGAACGAGAAAAGACTCACGCCTCGACCGAAAGGAGTGAAAACAGACCGGGAAAAGAAAGAAAAGCTGAAGAGTAAACCGCTGGCCGCAGTCTAACGGCGCTTACAGGCATCCGCGTCAAAAATAAAAACGCTTCACTTTGAGGTTCGAGGCGAGAAAGAGGGCTGAAAGTTGCCAAAGCGGCTCGGCTGAGGTGCGAGCGGTGTCACCGGGCTATCCGCTCTCTGACAGCTCGCTGCTCTTAAACGCTGTTAGAAACCAAGAAAATCATATCGCTCGAAATGCTACAGCGGCGGAGCTGTCTTAGCAAAACTAACGCTAGCGATCAAAAAATCCTCCGACCGCTGATCAATAAGCCGCGGTACCGACCTAAATTTAACACCGACTACTCAATAAAAGTTGGAGGAAAAAAAGAAAAAAAAAACTTACTTTCTTCCCCCCGCAGCTCCCTCCGCTTCTTCTCTTGCTGAAGAAAATCACATCCAATGATAGCGAAAGTTGGTAACAAAAAAGGTGAAAAAAGAACAATAATCCTCCAAGTTTATTGGAAAAAAGAGAAAAAAAAAACGTAAATACGACCGGTGACAGAAAAAGAGTCGATCCTTTGGGGTCCGGTTGGTAAAAAGACGTGTCGACGGCTGCCTAGCAGTTTCGGTTGTGGAGGGGTTTGGGGAAAGGAGGAAAGGGAAAAATGAAAATCCGATATGTCTTTATTCTGCTAATTATTATCGTTTTAGCCCTGTTTAAAAAAATGGCTGATTAAGTTGAGTGCGCATGTCTTTGTGCGTCTATTCCCGATATGCACTCTGGGAATGAGAGAGAGAGAGAGAGAGAGAGAGAGAGAGAGAGAGGAAGGGGGAGCGAGGGAGGGAGCGAGCGAGAGAGCGAGGGAGGGAGGGAGAGGGCGAGGGAGAAAGAGAGAGAGAGAGAGAAAGAGAGAGAGAGGCGTAATTAGTGAGGTGATCAACAGTCTCCACATTGCAAATGACGCCTCGGTTCAGCTCGCTGCTGAGCTGAAGGGCCGGATAGAGCCTACCTCTCTAATGGCGGGAAACAAAAACCACAAGAACAAAACAGAAAAATGCTAGGCAGTGAGAAGCTAATGAAGAATTCCAGCTCAGTTATTTCCCCACTTTTATTATTATTCTTTCATAAACCACTCCTGCTTAGATAAGAAATAAACTGAACGCAAACGCGGGGAACCTTTTTAAGGCGGCACATTAATACCGCAGCCTACAAGTGCACAACAAGCCGGTGCGTTTTAACATCACTGAAGGCTGTTTTAGACGAAATATCCAGTAAAGCAGCGTTTCGATCCCGTCATATCGCTTGTATGACATGGACCCACAGGATAAAATCATATATTAACGCTCATATTCTCAAAACGCAGCACTGTTTATGAGCAATTATAAATAACAACAGTGGGGCGGATGAATACAAACTCTGCTAAACGGCTGATTCTTATTTTTTTCGTGCAAAATAAGCACGTTTTTTTATTTGTGAAGCACATTTACAGGAGATGAACGAAAGACAGTGGACGAGATCTGGTTACAGTGAAGTGTATTTTTAAAAAAAATGATAACACTAACTGAGCCATTTAATGTTTACCATTTAGTCAAGAGCGCATGTTGGCTAATTCCACTAGGATTTTACTGACTGTACTTATGAACAACATATGAATATGCTTATGACATTAATACAGGATATGCTAGTTTATGCTGTAGAGCACACGGGTGGGATAAAGGAGGCGAGCACACCATTCACCCAGACTGGATAGGTTACAATTTGTGAAAAAGTAGGTAAAATCAGCTGTAGACTTGGTGCTTAAGGCTTTAAACTCTAATACAGAGTGGATCAATAATTCCGCCTATAAGTTTCGTGACCAAGTTCACACATCCAGCTTTTACCCAGCCGAGGCTGAGGAGAGCCACACGGGCCGCAGCCAGGCTTCTGACAACGGGACGGACCAGTTTTAGCATTCGTGTTTTTAATGTTTACGTTGTTTATTGAGAATTTCAGTTCATGTTAGCTTCTCAGAAAGGCTCTCTACGGTCTTTACACACTGACTACTGGAGACACCAAAGGGGGAAAAGACTTTAAGATGGTAATCACTCTTTCTGAATAAGATAAAGAAAGTTAGCTCGTGCTTGGCAATGTTTATATTCTTTATTGAGAATTGCACTTCATGTTAGCCTCTCAGAGGAAGGCAGCATCAGTCTGGCTCTCTGCGGTTTTGTCTCGTCTACAAATGGCTATTGGAGGCAAAAAAAAGAGAGAAAAAATGACTACACGATGATAATCGTGGTGGAAAAGAAGAAATCAAGAACTCTCCTTTGTGGCAAGAAAAAAAAAAAAAAAAAACGAAGGAGGTGAGTGAGCTAGCCTTCCGGATCTCGCTACGAGGATGCTAGCAGTCAGTCAGCCGAGCTGGGGCTTAGCAGGGCTCCGGCTCTCTGGATGTCTGGCTCCGTGTTCGTCCGCGGTCTCTCCTCCGGGGACTGGAGCCTGCCAGCACCGTTAAAGAGCGCGGACGAGCCGCTGGAAGACTGGAAGCAGGAGGACGAGGACGGACACTTGCTTTTTCTTTTCTTTTCTTTCTTTTCTTCTCCCAATGAAAACCAAACGCCTCGCTTTCTTCCTGCGAGCGCGTTCCACCGAGGAGGACCTTGAAACTGTTGGTTTATAAGGGGACTCCCTTCTTTTTTTTTTTACAAGTATAAACGCTTCTCGGTTGGTTCTTTTGGCCGATGCAATCGCGCAATTGGGGTCGTGTTTATTGTAAGAGGCGTTTTGCTCGCTTTTGAAAGCGATTTTCACACAAAAAAGGAGAAAAAGTAAGTGGGATGGAAAAAGCTGATGGGTCTTATCTGAGTGTCATGCACTTCCCCGAATCCCCCTTCTGTCTCCCACCCTGCTACTTTCTCTCTTCTTGTTCTCTTATTCTTATTTCTCTCCGGGCTGTGTTTATATATATATATATATATATAAAGACTAATATTTCATCTCATTCTTACTGACGCTGCTGTCTTAAATTAACTGATGTGTATCTTTGAATGTCATTTTTTCCCTTTTTTTCGAGAACGAAAATTGATGTGGTTCATCTGAAGCAGCAGAACTGCGTGATGGGCTCTTATCATTTGCTGGTATCAGTTCTAGCTTCTTATATTCGAACAGAATTGAAGTGTCACGCGATTCCAAACCAGCTTATTATTAGGATTATTATTATTATTAATATTATTATTATTTTATGCACTAGTTATGAAATGTTTATTTTTTTTGTTAATTATAGTCACTAACTGGACAAGATAAAGGATGATCTCTAAGCCCCCCACTGAACCACAAACATGCCCCTCTAACATGCCTGTTTAAGCGGTCTTGGATGGAGTTTGGGCCAAATCCCGTGGCGCCCTCTGGGGTGCGAGGGGTCACCGTGTGACCGGGACTGACCCTCTATATGCCCCCAAATCAGCAACTCAACTCACTGTCCGCAAACCCCAGCACACATATGAGCCACACCACTTAAAAAATTAAAACAATGAAAATAATATTAATATAGCACTGAAATGAGCCCACACAATAATGATAACGATTTCTACAATCGTCGAAAATGTATATCCCAAATAAAACCACGCTGAATAAAATATTACAGTAACACGTGCACATTTATGATCAATATATTGTTAAAATATTTGCAAATTTTTGTGGTAAATAAAAGCAGCAAAGCAAACAACACCAGTTAGTGTATTTATACATATCTCTAAATCGATTATCTGTACAAACATCATTTCTAAACCATGAAAAGTCCAATAAAAACGAGAAAACTAAACGCAAACGACGCGTTTAAACACTTCCACCACAAAACCAAACACACTTTCCACATTTTCCCTCACAAAACCACAACGAAATCACGCCGGTAACTCCTTTTAAACGCAACCCCCCTGAGAAACGCGCTCCAGAGCCTCAGACACGCAGCCGAGCGCTGGAGGAGGCGGTATAACTGCGCCCCAGCAGCAGTGAAGGAGAAGAAAGGCTGTTACCTTTGCTGTCGTCCCGCTCCTCCGGCTTTTCCCCTCTCCCACATACACACACACACACACTCACACTCACACACACACACACACTCTCTCCAGCTCTGGCACGGCCAGGAGGACACGCTGAAAGGGGGGATGAAGTTGGGGGACCGGCTGCTGCCTCCCTCTGCGCCCCTCAGCCTCCAACTTTCATTTCATATTCCTCAATCAGCCCGGGACAGCGCGCGCGCCTTAATGCGCAGAGCAGGGAGCGCGTTCCCCACGCACGAGGGTGATCACGGCGCCTCAGCCCCCAATAAATAAAAGGCATAGAGTGTTTACACCACTGCACTGCGCCTTATAACCATAATAAACACATATTCAAAATCAGAAGAAAAACAAAATTAGCTGCTGGAGCCGGTTGGGGACTTTGGGTCGATACATCGGGACGTTTAGATCGATTCTATAAACGAAAATCCATAGAGAGCATGAGAGCACTTTCCCCTTTCAGCAGGACACGGCATGGGAAATAAAGCAGGGCGACCAAACTCCATTTAGCACGCGATTTCACATTCATTCCCCTCTATATGTGGAAGAAGAGGAGGATCTGGAGAAGAAGCACACAGAGCCGGAATGGGCTGCTTTAGGGTAGCTCAGCTATCAGCTGCTTGATCTCCAGCTCCCAGTAACACAGAGAGGGATATGCAGACAATAATGACAGCATTATTGCTTTTATTACAGAGCGAATGTATTTGCATTTGGGCTGAAAGGTGTCTAGTCCAATACAGGTGCGATTTACATGATGGTGATGATTTTGATAGTGTGTTTTTGTTGAAATCTCAGTTTTGGTCTTGCAAATAAATGGAGGGGGGGTCTAAATAGGGGGGAGTCCACTGACTATACTAACTACACACTCACTCATACACTCAGAAATACACACACACTCACACTCTTGGGGAGTGCACCTCCTCCCTTTGACTCCGTCCCTCCCCTCTGGCCTCCTCCTGCTTGGCCCTTTGCACCCTCTTTAATGGTCAAACGCACAGCAGCTCCTTCAGCCTGGACTCAGACTCTCCACAGCCCGCTTCATTTAGCCAGCACAGGTACAGGCTTTAAATACAAATAAAATCAAGAAAGAAAAAAAAACTGAGAGAAAAGGCTACAGAAAGAACAGTAGGCCTGACTGCACCTGCTTCCTTTGTTTGGCTGGAGGAGAAACAGCAGTGCGAACAGTAGGAAAACAGATTAAATAGGACAGATTATATGTAAGGTCATCAGGTCATCAGTAATGCAGTAACAAATACATTGAATGAATGAATAGATATTATTATTTTGTTTTGTAAAAAAATAATGATTACTCTATTATTAATAACAAATACTGTTGATGTATTATTATTATTATTTTATAATTAATATTCATTGCATTATTATTAATATTATTTAATGGCAATATTAATTATAATCATTCTAATAATCTATAGATCTAGTCTAATCTTTGTGGACATAGTTACTCAAAGCCATAGTGGTAGGAGACTAAACAAAAATCTAATCAATGAAATCATCAATAATCAGGAGCAGCCTGGTGATGCTGCTGTCTGTAATGAATCTCAGCCATGACGGGCCACTCCCCATGACAGGGGTGTCTGCCTAAGGCCATGGGACGTCCCAGGGCTAGAAGAGAGCGAAGCATGAGCTAACACTGGACCGACGGGTCCAACACACAAGACTGTAGTGTCCATTCAGAACTGCAACAGAGCTGAGGAGAGACGTTTGTGTCTTTGTGTTCAGGAAAAATACATTTCCAGCTCTTCTACTTGAAATGAGCCTATAAACCAGCTTAGACACTCTTGTCTGCCTCTCTGGAGCTCTGATTGTATGCGCGCTCCGATTCAGCAGTGCATTCATTCTGTTTTGTAAATAACCTTGCTGCAATTAACCAGCACAGCAGAACCAAGAATGCTTATCTAACACGACTAAATCCATCAGACCTTCTGACAAAGTCAAATGTAAAGGCCCATCAGGATGAAAATGATCTCATTCATGTAATTCCGCTATATTACGGATTGTGAGTGGTACTGGCTTTTGAACACACTCTTCTTAGTTACACAACATTTTGTTAATAGGGGGATGAATATAAGTCACAGTACATATAGCGCTGGTGCTGATATTAAAGTATACTGTTGTGAAACTTATATTACCTTTATAAACATGTCTACCTTTGTATTAGATAACGTCTCTAATTTGGTGCTATTGGAAACTTCACTCACATGGTGCAGAATAGCGGCGTATATTGCCCATAATGCAATATTCATGAATACAATCTGCAACGGTGCTGAAATGATATTAAAAATTGTACTATTATTAGAAGCTGAGTGCACAATTAAAAGCGCAATTGATGATGACAGCATTTGTATGTAGGTGTATTATATGTATTGCCCAGGCTGTGTGTGTGTGTCTCACAGTGTCCATGTGGAAAACAGATGGAATGATATAGATCAGCTTTAAAATACAAATAAAATGAACTAGAGCTCAATTAGCAGAATGGTTTAATTAATCAATAAAGCATCTTTTTTTGAATGTCCTATATGTGTAGACAAACTTGCCTTTACACACAGTGTTACACTTTGTTGTATAACATCCATATCACACCCTCAATTAAATGCACTTGCTCCAAAACAAAATGTCAGGACGCATTACACATGAGTGCTTAAATGGTGATGTGTTCTGAAAGCCACGTCTCCGGTGCGGCAACAAGGAACTCTTTGACCGCAATTTCGTGTATTCAAACAGAAAAGGTGCCCAAAATACATCTAGAGTGCATAACAATGTGCCATGCGAGGCCAGAGTGATTCACTTTAGACCAACCTCCAGATACGTGTCAGGACAGTGCTGGATAGTATTGATAAGATGCAACATTAGTACTGTTGTCAAATATATCACATTATTTGAGTGTCCATTAATAAGCTTAATGAGCCTTTGCTACTGCTACTCTATGCTAAAAACAATGTCTTTCAAATGTGACATGGCTTGTTTTGATATGACTGCTTCATATTACATAGTATTGTAAATATTAACCAGACAGAAACTACATTTCCAGTAAGAAAATATACTTTATTTAGTATTTATTAATACTATCTACCCAGCAAATGACATGCATTTCACGTTTCCCATCAATACCACTAAAACTAAAAATCTATATTGTTATGCGATACCAATACTGCATACCGGTCCAGATGATGTATCGCCCAGGAATAGGTTAAGAACGGATTGAATTGGTCTGAAATTTTAACAACAAGCGTTGACACTGCACTAAACAGGCTGACAGGCCAGCTGTCTACGGAGATGGCTAATTGGTCAATTGATTGATTGTAACTCCACGACTGTAGACAATGTAAGATGCCACAAAGACGTTGAAGACTGAGGGCTAGAGCCTATCACACTAAAATCACTCCTCATAGCTTATCCAAGAGCTTTCCTCAGTGCATGTTTGTTTATTTCTCAGCTAAGCTCTCTGATGTGTGCTTAGCGTAACAGGGTGGACGCTAAGCGTGCTAGTCCACGGCCACTGGGTTGAAGCCACAGAAACCCTACGGAGAAGCAGCTCTCCTGGCTTTTTCACATTTGAAATGCACCCAAGGGCCAAATAGCTGAGAAACAGCCCCTTAGTGCCTCAGCAAAAAAAAAGAAAAAAAGCTGGCGACTGTTTGCACAGATATTTCAACAGTGCCAGCATTGAGGACATTTGGAGAAGAAGGGGGGAGAAAAAAAAAAGCAGAGGGGGTAGAAATCAAATCAGTGTGGCTCCTGCGTGCAGCGGAGGTGTAGAAGGATGATTGTGGATTGGTTAAAGAGAGGCGGAGGATTGTCATGCATAAGGTAAGCGCCCGTCCACGGGCTTTGTTTGAAAGCGCTGATGTTTGAGGAGGCGTTTGACAGCCTCTGCCGAGGTATCAAAAGCAAGCACTTTCTGCACTTTGATTCCATCCTGTGATACGTCAAATGGATACGATGGCTTGTGTGATTTCGGATTCATTTAAGTTGCTGTTTTGTGGCATTTCTGCATTTCTTGTGCATTTTCTATAAGCGTCCTTATAATACAGTTATTACAAAGTGCTAATGCCTGCTGGAAGAACTGCATTACACATTTATATGCATATATAACAGGTCGTGATTTTCATATGAAAACCTCATAATTCTTATTGTAAATTAGTTTACACCAGCTACCTTTTTCAGTGTGTGAGCAATTCATGAAGGCTGGACCGACAGAGATTTTGTTTCATTAACCAAAAGAAATTTTTGTTACATTATAGATTTAAAGTTAAGAATGTTGTCTTTATAAAGTTACCATATACCATTTACATCACAATTGTAAGATATCATGTGAATCCAGCAGTGCATGCAGTAAAGCTGCTAAAAGCTGCTAAGTTGCATGAAATCGATACAATAGAGATGCTAATCAATAAGATGCAACAGTGCTGCAGCATATCATGTATGTTCAGCATCATCTTTGGCTCTGTATTGTCTGAGCAGTGCTTTGCTCATCAGCTGTTAGGACGGCTTCATACTCCATATGTATGCGTCCAGGCGTGTATCCTGACCACGCTGGCCACATGCATGCATGCATAGCGAGGGGCTGGACTCCAGTCTGCTGCCCCTGGAGAGAGTCAGACTGGATAAGAGAGAGAGAGAACTTGGAAGAGATGGAGACTCTCTCTCTCTCTCTCTCTCTCTCCCTCTTTTCTCTCACCTGCTAGAGCTTTCAGCTTAAATCACCGCTGCTCTCTCTGGCCACTGAAGACCATCACCACAACATTAATAGGAAGACAGTTAATAACCCCCCTCTATTTCTCTCCAGCTTCTTCTTCTTCTTCTTTTTCTTTTTGTCGCTCCCCCCACATGCTATCAATCTGGCCTGTCAAGGCTATGCTGAATCAAAGCAAAAAGTGCTCTTCACAGATGACTGATTAGAAACGCAAAATCACAAGATCCATCTTCATGGTCACTTTTATTATAGTCATTTTTAAACTGACAGCGACCTGCTCGGGCTCACAACGCCGCACACTCGCCACAGATTGGCTTTCTGACGGGAGGGGATGAGAGAAAGCCTATTGTGCGAGGGAAGCAGGGTGCATCACATGCATTTTTCACAGACACATACACACACACCCTCACTTGCACACACAGTCCAAAAAAAATCCACTTTACAATTTCTGTATCACACCTGGTGAGAATCATACACGTCGCGGCGAGGCCCAGCGAATGGAAAGTGATTCGTGTTTCTGCACCATATTCTACGGCAAAATGGCCATTATGAATGTGCTTTTGTGGTGTACACAATACTCAATACAGCAGCATATACGGTCTTTACAATATAAATAAAAAATAAATGACTAAATGACCCAATAATAATATGTGCTTTTGTGTTCTTTTATGATGCAGTCAGTGTAAGATATATATGCATATATGTATATGTATGTGTGTGTGTGTGTGTGTATGCAAATTGTTGGTTTAATCCATTTTTTACTTTTTTTTAACTAAATTTGAAAACTTACCATTTGCATTGTGTTAAAATTTCATGATAAACAGACTAGAAATTATATAATATTTTTTAAAAATCTTGTTACATTAACTATTTTTTTCTTTCTTCTTTAAAAACCATTTTGGAGATGCAAGACTTTGCTCTGACAGCAATGATATTTACATACATTCCTTGGGTTTATGTACCAAAACCAGAACCTAATCAACTTTTACATGACCATTTTCCAACTTCTCTTTATCCATCAGAATAAAACAGGCTGTTTTTGTTACTGTGCCTTTACGACTGATATGTAATATGATATGATATGACCCCTGTTTGGACTGGCTGCCCTGTATTACACCTCACTCAGAAAGCAGCCAAGGTTGAAACACTCCTTATAACTTCAATAGGAGGAGCTAAAGTGCTGAAGGCTTAACAGGTGGATAGAGGTGAAGATGTGGTTTTTCATGGTGTCGCAAAAAAAAAACAAACTCATATATGGACTATATAGGGTGAAGGTACATTTTGATACTCTAACATGTTTACATTCTACATTTAAATCTTGTAATAAAAAATTAAAAAATGAATTTGAGCTTCTCGTGAGAAAGTGTTGTAAATAAAAAAAAAATCTATGAATACATACATATTAACATTAATAACAATGATCATATTAAATAACATTATTGTTGCACCATTAAAAGAAAGTGCTATGTGCTTCGATGGTCTTATGACCTTTTCCCTTCTGTGGATCAAAATATCAGCTCCTAAATCAAACCAATGAACCAGTAATCATGCAGCAAGCTCTAAGATCACACACGTGTATGTGAAATAAAGCAGTGCTAGTGCTCCTCCAGCATGGCTCAGTGCTGTGCTAATCCTAATTGACATCAATCTACAAAATCAGCAGAGGTTACATGTGTCCTGGGCCACATCCACGTTCAAAACAAAGGGAAAAAAGTGGGTCACGGAAAACAAGCAACGGCTGAAAATTTCACAGAAAACCTGGAGACCAGACAGCCTGCCATATTTAATGTCTTCAAAACATCTGATTGAACAGCTTGTCAAAATATTAAGGCTCAAAGGCGAAAGCTTAAGAGTCTTCTCCTGCGAGGGGGCGAAGGATTATTCTATTTAACAAATGGCTTTCTCTTGTTAAATTGCCTTTCATTCAAATTTAGAATGCTTTGGTGCAGACACAACCGATTCGAGCCCTGTTTCTGGTGTGCATTTGTTCTCTGATGTTTTAAATGAAATATGTAACTCATTTGTTTAGCACGTCGCTGCTGAGCTATGTTCAGGCTAAAAGCTCTTTGAGATCACAACCACAATGCTCAATCAGAACCACACGGAGTCAGAGCTGGTGTAAAATAGGAATCATATTGAAGTGTATTTAGACAAGGCCCCTTACCAGGAGACCACTGGCTCTATAATGCAGTGTGTGTGTGTGTGTGTGTGTGTGTGTGTGTGTGAGTGTGTGTGTAGCTGTGACGTCGCAGGCAGCTGTGCTCTGTGTAAGCGAACACACAAGGGTGTGTGTCTGTCTGACTGTCAGCGGGCTGACCTGATACTTTCTGATTATGTCCCTGATGTTAAAGCAAAAAAAACACAAGAAAGTCATGGTAAAATCACTCACACACACACACACAGACACCCACACCCACCCACACCCACACCCACCCACACCCACCCACACCCACACACACACGTAAATACATGCTAACTCACGGGGGTACACTCATAGGCTAATATGAACAGCGCTATGTAAAAGTCAGAGACCCCCATTCATTGATTTCATTTCCAGTGAAAATGGTCATTAAGTACAACTTACTTATTTTCTGCATCAGGAAAAAAGCAAAAAACATATATTATCCATAAAGTTATGCAGAAGCCTCAAATAAAACTTCAAATAGATCATTATTTAGTGTATCCATCCTTTGCCTTTATTACAGCTTCCATTCCAGTTTCTCAGAGAAATCTGGAGGGATATTTTCCCACACCTCCAAAGTTCAGTCTGAGGGGTGGGTTGCTTTTTTTGTATCACACATCCTTTCAGACTCATAGCACTGAGTCATCTTCTCACAGTGGAAGGATGAACAGAAATTCCCGTGGATGTTTTCAGATCTGAAGAGTGGAGCTTGATTTTCTCCTCTTTGTCAGAGATTCGAGCTTTAATGGCTGTTTAACTGATGGGGACAGAGTTTGTGGTGTACCAGGTCTTGTACAGCTGTTAAGAGTCATTTTCTCTGTGTATTTTAACCATTTTTTGAACTCCAGTTTTGAAACTTTGCCTTTTCACTTATTTTTCGTTGACTTTCTGATCCCTGTGCAAGTAGATTATCTCATATCTAATCTCCTCAGAAATATCTCCTGAAACACAAATAACTTGTATTTAACAGCCACTTTGAAAGGAAAATAAACAAATACAAATATGTAACATTATATATATATATATATATATATATATATATATATATATATATATACCAGACTTTTTTCCAAGTAATTTTGGCCTGTGTCTTTTGCTTCATTCATCATGAAATTTACAAACAATGTAAAGGGCGACAGATAATTTCAAATTATGTCAAAAACGGAAAAACATCAAAAATGAAGATAGGAGGGTTTTGTCCAGACTCACTATATATATATATATATAGTGAGTCTGGACAAAACCCTCCTATATATAAAATATTGGAATTACCTGTTATGTTAATACTTGTGTTATTTTTTTTTTAAATAAATTATACATAACAGATTAAAATACTGTCTTAGACACTGCAAGGTACTTTTAGATTTTTTTTTGCAAACACCAAAAAGTTACTAAATGATAAATATTGTACTATAATTATTTATTTATTGCAATTTCTTGATAGGTCATCTTCCTAAGATTTGATCACCTGCAAATAAGAGGAACTCTGAATGTTAACTTTATTCTCAGTGTTTCACAGCTTTATCAGTCATTAAGGAATCATCTATAGTTCTGTTTATCATTCTAAACACAACTAGCATTTCCTACTAAATAGCGGAAATATGTGAAGCTGTAGATTAATAATACAATAAAATCATTAAATACACTTATCTATAAATTGTATATTTTATTGAAAATAATGATTACAAACTTTTGTATACTAGTTTTTATAGGCTTACATGAACACACATAAACACACAGAATGGACATGACCTCTTCTCACAATCACAGACACACACACACACACACACACACACACACACACATTACATACACACACGTGGTCTGCATAACTGCAACTGAGACACGACATACAAGCCCAAAAAACACTTCTGCTTAGAATCTCCCGCATGAGCCATAGCTTCTTTATTTCCTGTTCGAGCAGATAACACAGAGACACATGACAGAAAGTGCAGAGTAAAGGAAACACACAGAGAGCAATGTGGCCTTATGTTAGCCCAAAACGTTTGAGCCACCAATAAAAAAATCACTGCAGTATTTTACGTTAGACTCCATTGATGACAAGCACTAACTACCATGAAATTCCCCAAAGATTAAATGTCCCGGGATCACTGCTCAGAACCAGCACCCCCCCTCTCCTCCAACCCCACCACACACACACACACACACACACACACACACACACACACACACACACAACAGGAGGGGAGCACAGGAAAGACAGATAAATCCAAAAAGAAGCAGCCCACAACGCTCGCTGAGAGGCAAACCAAGACAAACAGCACATCAAACCTGAGCCTGCAAAGCCTGCTTTTTATCCCGCTGGCATTAAACCCTACACACACAAGGGGGAGTTGGTTGGAGGGAGGGGGTTGCAGAGACACACATATACTCATGTATATATATATATATATATATATATATATATATATAATATACACACACACGCACATATATACTCAAATATGTACTCAAAATGTGTAATCAGCGCCTACACCACACTACATTTTACTGTGACAGGATTGCATTTTTATACTTTCACATGCACAGAGAAATCACTCTTCCCAATATTCCAAAATGCAAAATGCTGTATATCCATTCGTAACAAGAATGGATCTGAAAAGAACAACAGCTCACATCAGACGTACTTTATCAAAAAAGACATTCTTATTTCTCTAAGAAAGATAGCGTTAATAATGTGGCACTGATATCTATTGTATGTTTAAAGCCCACTACCAACATCCTTTATCATAAAAAAGATCACTCATATAAGTGACATTTAAGGCATTCTGGAAAAAACCCTTCATATAAATATATAAGTATTTGTATGTATGTATGTATGCACGTAAGCTCGTGTAGAAATATGAGCATAAACAAAAATGCACCCAGAGTCACACACACACACACACACACACACACACACCCCTCAATCAAAACACACACCCACACACACACCCACACACACTCATCCCCACACACAGCAAACAGACAGACACACTCAGACACAGACAACCCCAGCACTGTGTATTCCAAAGAAAGCGCACACCTGCCTTTGTGTCCTCTCCTGCAGCGGCTACTCCTGTCCGGCCCTTCCAGCGGCCACAGCAGTCCAGCTCTGTCTGAACGTGCCGAATACGGTCAAATCAGCCAGGTCAGGGGGCCGTTCAGGTGGGCTCCAGCAGCACACACTCAGCAGCAGGCCGGAGTGCTTAACTTTCAGCAAGTCTGTGATTCTGGGGGTTCACATCCAGCATCCCCCCACCCTGCGCTTTAAAAGAAAAAAAAAAAACAGAGAGAGAGAGAGAGAGAGAGAGAGAGTGAGGCAGAGAGAGAGGCAAGGAAAGAGGGGTAGGAAGCACAGGTCATGTAAAATGCATAAGCTGCATTTAAAAATAATTTAATTCTGGAGCTGAGCGGCTCATCTCCTGCCACCAAGGATCTGGGTGAGGGGCGTTTTTTTTCTCCTCTCCCATGAATGCACCTTTTGTGACAGGGCCACATTTCAGCTCCAGGAGAGCAAAAATGAAAAACTTGTTGTTTATGAGCACTAAAGCAAACATTTTTTCACTATATATATATATATATATATATATATATATATATATATAAATAAAATGTATGTGTGTGTGTGTATAAATGCACACATACACACCCATAGACAGACAGGTAGATAGATAGACAGACAGACAGATAGACAGAAAGTGTTTTGTATGTACTCATTCAAATGGTATAAAAAGTAAACAAAAGGAAGAACCTTTCAGTTTTCCAAAGAAATCTGCAGGGATATTTTTTCACACCCCCAAAGTTCAGTCTTAGAAGTTGGTTGCATTTTCTGCATCTCACAATTCTAGCCATCCCAAAACGACATGCTGATTTAACTGTTCATAAAATGTCCAGTTTCATTGCTCTAGTGCAAAATTCTTAGCAGCGGCTTCTTGACTACTACATATCCTTTCAGACTTAGTGTTATCTTCACACCATTTGTCTCCCCATTTTCTTTATATTTTTGTTTTAATTCCAGTTTTGAAAACTCCTCTTAGTTTTACTAATTTTTCTCTCTTATTATCCTAATTTTCTATGTGCAAGTGAATTATACTATACCTAATCTCCCTAGAAATATGTCCTGAAAAATAACAGCCATTTTGACAGGAAATATGCTATAATATGAAAATATCACTGCTGTCTGGACAAAGTTTTGTATCTCCATTTTTGCAGTTTTCCATTCTTCAAAACATTTTGAGAAAGTCAGCTTTTCTGTATGTTATGTCAAAAGTTCATGACGAACAGACCAACAGAAATGAATTAAAATTACTTGGAAAAAAAATTCTCCCTTTACTTCCATTAAAAGTTGAGAATGTTTTTTCCTTGTCCTGTAAAGTTGCCTTTTTAACATATAAAATATATATAGTGGTATACAGCACATGCTTTGCTTATCAGCGCTGTCTGTGGTCAGAACTGAGCACAACCTCTGCTTATTTGTCTGCTCTTATTGTCCGTCATTCAGGATGATTTCACATCTACGAACAACAGAGGAAGCCTGTCTAGAGGTGCATGTGTGTGTAAGCACATGTGTTTGTAAGGTGCACTCCACACAGGTGGACTCTGTTTTTAGCACCGGCTTCCTGGTCGGCAGACATCTCCTCTGGAGGCAGCTTAAATAAACCTAAACGCCCAAATTAGGGCGGTTTAATGAAGGCTGAACGAATTAAACAAACTCCAGTCCGTGTATTTGACATACCTTTTTATGAGGCAGACATGGAGGCACGTTATTTTTCCATCAGAAAACACATCTAACCCAAAGCCACACTGCTGAGAGTACTGGGTTATGAATCCATATGGGTTTCAAGCATATGTTTCCCATAGCATGCTTAGGCAGTATAATTATGTTATACTTCTGACCTCTGGTGAAAAAAAAGAGACCTTGAATGGAGAGAAAGGATAAACCCGAGATGCCATATTCAGCATGTTAGACCTTGAACCGGGCCAGCTGAAGGCTTTTCTGCTTTTTATTTTCACTTCATATTCTAAAATAAAAGGTTCTTTGTTGTCTGCTGCCTGATTGAACATAATCAGAACCATTCCATCCCACGAAACTTTATTCTAGCTAACAGATTTCTTCCAAATTATGTTCAAATTAAATGTAACACATCAGTGCCAATTCACTGTATACCAACACACATACGCACTCATGCGCACATGTTCATAAACAGAAGACGACGACATTATTGGTCATAAAACATGACAAATCAAATGGCGATGAAACGGGTTTTCGATGTGATTGAAATATGTGGTAAAGGACAAAAACTTCCTTCGCTTCCATGACCAAGCGGATGACAAAACATTAGTAGTGGGCAATATTGTGTTAAATTATGGCATTATATGGTTTTCTGAGACGGTCATGGCCGTTGACAGTACTTTTGCACATATAATAAAAAGATTTAACAGACATTTAATTTTCAATGGAAATCTATATGTAGAAAAATGTGAACTGGATTTTCATCCTCATTGGTGAGCTAGCATGTCAACATGAGTTCTTATTGTGTAAAAATGCTATTTTTTTATTGTGGTAAGCAGCCAGAGGTCCTCACCGCTCCCACCTTAAGCCATTATTGCTCGCTAGCAGCTAAACACAGAGCCACAACATTTGACACACAGAGAACCAGCAGTGTCCTAATTAATCTGATAATACAGTCACAGGGAAATGTTTTATTTGAGTACATCAACTAAAAATATCTTGGATGTTTTCCACTAGGATCCTGCCTTTCACTCATTCACAGCTGGGTTAGGCTCCAGAAGATGTCCTAGAAGTGGCCTAGAATATGTGTGTGTGTGTGTGAGTGATTTCCAATAGGGAGCCTGCAGAAAGAGGTTAAACCAATGATAGAGAACCTGTAAGCAACAACAATCACTGTATTATAACAGTACAAACTGCATAGTAGCTGGCTGTTGGTCCATTATGACACCATCCTATTTTACAGCACATAATAGACCAATGACCAATCAGCTTACGTCTTGCTTGAATTATTCCATCCATTTTCTCTTAAGTTATTTTTTTGCAAATACTAAATTTAAATATATTATTGTGGTCATAGTTTTTTAAGTGGCACTACAGTTTTGCTGGTGCGTTTTGTTCAAAAAGCCAAATATCTGGTGTAGCCACATATCGTGTATCGGGGTTACACTTTGCTCAATCGTCCACTCTTACCAAGCATGACGAAGCACAGAGACCAAGAACAGGTCACGGCCTGTGCTTCAAACCCAGGGTGAAACGCCAATGGTGTGTAAAGTGCGCATATAAAGCCATTGGAAGTGATTTCTCTGGACAAGCCCATGAGGACGGACGGCTACCTGCTGCTTTGAAAGAAGCCCAATCAATAGCAGGAAATAGAGCTGTGCATGTGGCCGCGAGGCTCGCAAGCAGTTAGCGCCGCTAAAAGTGGCCGGTGTCAATATTTGGAAATAAGAGGCGAGTGGGATAATAGAGAAAAGAGGAGTGCATATGCCGCCGTGCGTTCAAACAGGCGCTGGGAATTAATGCAGAAAGCCCAGCTGCTCCTGCAGGCTGACCCCCACCCATTATTTACTGCAGGTAATGCCAAACTATAGTAAAATCAATGTAGCTGTGCTTTAAACAGGATAGCACTTCACAGGAGGAATGACTGAGTCTATAGCATGACTCTCTCTCTCTCTCTCTCTCTCTCTCTGCCAGGCTTGTGCTGTGTCATGCCTTGATAAATGCAGGCCCATTATTTTGTATTTTATTCTGTGTCGCCTTCGTCACACTCAAAAAACAAATAAGACCAAAAGCAATGATCCAATTTCATCTGTGATGCCTTAATGATAATAACTCAATATTTCTGGAACATTCGTGAATATAACTTATACCACGAATATAACCATCTCCATTTTCTAGCGCAGCTCTCGACTCTTGCTTCGCATCCAAAATGACCTCTAATTTATTTGGCTCGAAAGCGCATCACACATAGGAAAGCAAAAATCATTATAATAATACAGACTGGCACCTCATGTAAAACAGACATAAATACTATTGTTTCATATCACAATTATGACAAAACAATGTTAACACGAGGTCCTCTGCACAGGTTAAAAGCTAATAATGCTCAACAATAACGACAATGACCAACTTCCTCATATTGTGAATGCACCCGAATACAGAACGACTGCCACTTCCAATTAAGTCTGGGCAGTAAGAGAAGCAAGAATAGTCTGAGATTCAATTTGGGGCTAATTCTAAAGACATTCTCAGTCCCATCAATGTAGGAAAACAGAGAAGAAGCTGAAGCTCACAGGTTTAGAACACCACTCATTTGTTTTTCACAGAGTTTAGCTTGTGGTTCATTTGCTATTGAAGTGCTAATTAAGTTAAGGCTAGAATTTACTATGGACATTGCTTTGCTATTTTGCCTTTAAAACCTTTGTTTTGGCTAGTTTTCTTGTGTACTCTATCCATACATTATATAGACGCCATAATTTGAAGCTTGTATGATATTCCGGCGTCAGTGTACAGTAAGACACAGCAGAGGCCACAATTCTGCAGTGAGAAGTGCTCTTTTATTAAACACCAGGCAGAAAGGCACATACAGAAGCACAAATCACCACTAACTACAAGCTCACCCTCATGACAGACCAACCCACAACACTGAACATACCAAGTAAAAGTGCACCCTGGCACAAAATAACAAAAACACCACATATACACAACTTTAACTAAAGCAACAACAACATAAACAACACACAGTATTTTCTAGCAGGGTATGTGCCACCCGCATGGCCATGCCTCCCGAGCTTCTTGGAGATTCTGTCAAAGTCTGGCTCATTACTGATCAACGAATCTCTGTGAAATGAACTGAAATATAATGTTGCCACTGTTGATCCTTTCCTAAGGACAGGTCTGTGATCATGTAGCCACTGCTATCCCAAATGACCCTGACTGACTCCAATATAACCATAACCCATACACCTTTTACCATAAGAGATCAATAACCTCACAAAAAACTGAAATGCAGACACAGGTGCCCAAAGAGATTACCTGTATCATTCATATAGCATGCCATATTAACCTTTAGATGTCCGGAGTTATGACTCTTACATTATTTGTCTCGTGATGTTAGTGTACGATCATACCAACATTAATGACCACGAGAATCAAAATATATTCTGTGTTCTTTACAGATTAAAGCGATAAAACAGGAATAGCCATAAAAAAGGGAACTAAATATTTTACTGTTTTCTTTTGCAAGCTTACTGACAAGTACATAGATTTAAAACAGTGAACGAGTGCAGCATAAGCTGTCATGTAAAAGTATTTTGTATTGGTATGACATTGGTGTGTTTATGTCTGAATGGGGAAAAATACAGATCTGTGTGTTGGGTGGCACATCAACAGAATGCAATGTTCAAGAGGCTAAATCAGTGAATAATGGGAAGTACATATGAATTACGACTATTGTTTATTGAACACATCGCTGTTTTTTTCTTTACTAGTAGCCACTTTTCTTGTAATTCTACACCTCCCATTGAGATAAAGCAGGAGGTGTCATTAATATGCCTGCTGTATGAAAAAGCTCATGGTACTGGAACTTATGAATACTATTAAATGTAATTATGTATTTCAACATACATCAGTCTGAACATCAGACATTTTTTTCCATTGATTTCTATGTATAAAAAAAGATAAAAATAAAAAAATGTATTTCATAAAACAAGACTGTATGCACAGCAATAACTATCAAATTCAAATCATAAAATATCTCCTCTTCAACGTTCAAGCAATATATGGAATCAACTGATAGATTACCTTCCGCACATTTGATATAATATCTCAACTTTTCAGTGTATGGTTCTTTTAAGAAGCATGTTTGAGGTGTTTGAGTTTGAAGAACCTAAAAGGTTTCTTCTTGCTTATTCAGATAGCCGTAGATAATCTACAGATGTTCAAAGTATTAACAAACTATCTGGTGAAATTTTGGTGGTGGTTATTTTCAACTGCATTTGGTATAGGTTTAGGGTTAAGGTTGGGGTTAGTGTGAGTGTTAGGTTTAGTGTTTGGAAAAATAAGGTGAATGTAATAGATGTTCAGTAAAATGTAAGGGTATGTAAGCATCTACAGAGCATCTACAGTGGGCTGGCCAAATGAAGTGTTATCGAGATTTTTCCTTGAATCATTCATTCATGGCAAGAACCGTTTAATATTTTTTTCTTTTAACAGTGTAAAGTGCAATATCATGATCACTATATATAACTGTATCTGGATGTTTCTAGCGACTGTACCAGGAGCCACTGTGTTGTGCTTGTGTGGCTGTCTGTCAGCAGCTGAATGGGGGTCAGGTGAACACTCCTCTCTGACACATGTCATAAACACACCTGCGTTACCTGACCGTCCCCAGGCTGATAGAGCCACATGGTTACACGCTGTCCGTATGCATAAGCATGTGTTGGTCAGTGGCAGGTGAGGGGCACAGTGACCTCCTCAGCATCTAGAAACCCCTCCTTAACGCCGACAGCAGACAGCATAGGCCACCAGCCGCTAAACACAGGCTCAAAGCAGAGGACACCTCACAGAGCTAGAGGTCATACGGATACTCTTATGATGACTAGCAGACTAGCAGTATATGTATAACATCAATGTCTTTTTGGCCAAAGCAATGAAGAGGTTTGAGCTCTCTCACTGTGCACCAACAAGGTGGACTAACCAGCTAAGTGTTTTTAATAAAGTGGCCAGTAAGTATTTTAAAACTCCAAAAATGCTGCTGTGCTTCATATCTGGTCAGTGGTTGTCCTTCAGTGGTCCCTTTTCAGTCACTGTAAACCTACAAAGTGCACCTGTATGAAAGATGTTTCTGATAAAAAAGGCCAATGAGTGTAGGTAGGTGTGCCTAATAAACTGGTAGCTTTGCATGAATGTATTTGGAACTGTACTCTGTAATCCTTCTACATGATTCCTGGCCAAATTTTAAGACTGTCAAGGAAGTTTACTTCACCACCTATCGCTTACCACTTTTTCAAAATGTTAACATTACTGATATCGTCTAATAGATTAGAAACAACACATAGCAAAACCACGGCATGTAAATTAACACTGATTTCCATGGTTCAGATGGCATTTACATGGTCATCGTGCACTTGGCTAGTTTATCAAAATACACCATGATTAACATATTCATATCAGTGCCATTCGGCTCCACAACTCCATAATGAAAATTATTGGAGAGTCCACTAATTCTCACTACAGTGGCATATGAATAACCCTGATAAACTGCATTTATTAGAAGCTCCTGAAATTCATCTCACTTGCATTAGCACGGTATCTTTTAGAGCCCCATAGCAGACTGTCATGAGCATTTTCCATCCTTTCCCTCAACCGCAGTAATTTGGGCCGCATTCAAAACAGTCGACGCTTCCCTCGCACATCCATTACCTCCTTAAGATCCCTAGAAAACATTTCAATTGGATTGCAATGGCCCGTTAGGCCTCTTTGATCCACCTCCCTTTTAAGACTTCCATTGTTCAAGATTGACTATCCTGTGCAATAGCAGGGCTACCTAAGGCAAAGCTTCATAACAAGCTTCAGGTCTGATCCATTATCATGGAGTACCCAAGTTGCACAGGCCGCTGCTTCATATTTGTATTTTCCTCTGCTCGAAAATGCATACTCAATGATCAAAATCCATTTAAAAGCACCGGCTGACAGCCTGCAACGCTCAAGTCAACAACACCAACAAAAAAAGTTCTCAAGGTGGCAATAATTTCACTCATATGGATTTACACATTTGCCAACCTTAATAAAAGATTAAAAGGGGCGAAGGAGTGCTTTCTGCATAGTGTATGAGCAACACAATTTTGCAGCAGAACAAAGAATTGATGATGCGTTTCATCTCCTCCCAGATACAAATGAGCAATTTGCTATTCCTCACTTTCCCCCCCTTCAACTCCATCAAAGATGCGTCTGGGTTGCTCTTTGAAGTAGGAGGAGAGGGCATATGTGCGCTTCTGTTAATGCGTGTTTGTTACTTCGTATGTGTTCAAAGCTTCATTACACATTTGTAAATGCCTTCGCAAGCACAAAAGCTTCAAGGTTAAATTGATAAATTAGGTTGCATTCAGCGTCGAGCTAACAATAAGTGGAACAGGAGGACCTGAACGGGTCAGTGATGTGATCCAGGTGTGTTTAGTGGCCTTTAAATGCATTTCAAACAAATCCATGCAATTCAATTAATAGGGATATATTCACAGACATGCATGACAACATAGCTGTATCAGATTCAATAGGCTTGGTTGGCTGTTGACTGTCGATTCTTTTTTAGGTATCAGGAGAAAGTGATTTAAATTTATTTGAAACATTTTACAACTCCTTATTTCCATTCTCTGTACATGTTTACTATAAAAGAAGTAAAATATTTTTCATAGTAAATGTTTTGTTTGTTTAACATGAAGTTAAACAATACTTTGAAGGAAATAAGGGCTTCTAAGATAGCTACTGTACAGACTGCACTGTTTTCAGTAGAAATGCAGTATGTATTTGGGAATACAGAATGCCAATTTCCAACAAGCTTACTTTTACATATCTGCCAATGCAATACATGCACATTTGTAAAATACAGAAAATGGCATTATGCGGTCTATTCATTATATAGATTATTTATTTATTTTTTTTCCCATAGGTTTACAAATACAGAAAAATGAAGTACAATGAACACAACAAATAACCATCTCTCTGATACATCTAAATATCTCTCCAATACTGATGGAGATTAGATTTTTTTGAAGCAACTACCTCTTGATACTGATAAGATTTCAATAACAATGTGCATTCCTAGATTTCAGCTTCAAGCTACACATACTGGCTTGTTTTGTTCGTGCTAGAAGTGGAACACGTCTGCAATGATTTTGTTTTTACAACAGTCACAAGTGAAAAATGCTGAGGGACAATTTTCTACATGTGCCATCACTGCAGGCAATGAGGTCATCACTTCTGGTATAAAATAAGCGTCAGTGATAAGGTACCTAGCTAACTAGCTTTCATTTGTCAACAACGTTTTAAAGCTGGCAAAATCTACACCATGATAGGAGCTACCAATATGAGAGGAATGAAAACATTTAGGGGTGAGACTGTTGCTGTAGGTGGTGAGGAAAATAACCCTGGCAGCATTTCAAGCCACTGTTAAGTTTAGCAAAGCTATTGTTAAAGGAGAATTTAGTACTTTTTTTTTTTGCACCAGTCGTGAGGTGTAAACAAAGTCATTCAGAATGGTGCGATGTGAACCGGAGCATTGTAATTAAAACTTTATAGTGGTAGTGATGGGAACCAGAGATTGCGATGCCTGCAACACAAATATAGCCATTTTATTTACTAAAATAAAACTGTTATTTTTAAATTACTAATTAAAAAAAGAAAAATATTTTTACACTATAAAAATTAAATGTGTTTTTTACAGAAAATAGGGGCAGATGTAAAAAGTAAAATTTCTTTGGGTACTATTTTGCCTTATAACACACTGCATATTCCTCTTCACGTAAACAGATCTTTATAAATATGTTTTAAAACCTTTAAAACCTTCTCTCAAAACTACTGTAAAACAGTGCCTGAGGCATCAAGCAGCATAAAGTAACCATTTCATGCATTAACTTTATCTGAGGTAGTGTTTTCAGGAATTCTTCAGATGCCTCAGACATCTGGTTCCTACCACCATCACTGTGAACAATTCTGACTCTGTTTCTCTACAACAGAGCATTTCACATCAAACCACTCTGACTGACTTTGCTAAGATTTTAGCCATTAAATGATGTAGACATTTTCCAAAAATAGTTCAATTCTCCTTGACAAAGTATTAATTTCAGCAAACTTCAAATGATCTCCAACCCTACTAAGGCCTAATGCACTGACATTTTCTACAGTGAAAAACAATAAACAACAAAAACAGCCATGTCCATGTAGAGGGTCCGCATTATAATTACATCCTACTTTGACTGGCTGTAAAAATCATGCAGCATACTGAACTGATGTTTCCCGCATTGCTCTCCTGAGCACGTCAAGGGTTGAGAAACATCCGTATGCTGTTTTTTTTATTTTTATGATTGCTCTGTGAGAAACTTTCCAAAGAGACACTCTCGAAAAGACAAACAACAAGCAGACAGGAAAATGGAAGGGGGGGGGGGGGGCGGGGGGTGGGGGGACGGCATCAATTGTCCATCTTGAGAATGACATGCTTTGTAGCACCTCTGTCATATCTCATGGAGTACAATGGACAGCAGCATTGCCGGCATGACTGGCTCCCTGACATCCCCCGGAGACAGCACTCTCTCTTTGGCATCTCTCCGGAGCTGCCTGGACTTTATGAATTAGTTACCAGCTTTTGTCCTTATTCTTATTGCATGGCTGATGAAACACACATACACACCTGCTAAGGCAAAAAGTGTGGACTTGGAGAGGAGGACCGTCAAATTGGAGCGTATTGGCCGGCTCCAATCCCAAGAAGCGTTCCCAGGAAGAAAAAAAGGAAAAAGCAAATGAAAGAAAATGTTTCGCTAGCATTCGCAAATGAAAGGCAGCTGCGGACTCGCTTTTTTGGCTCTGGCCTACTCCTTCTTAGAGATTGGGTAGCATGCGAATGTGTGCGTATGCGTGTTGAGGGGCAGTTGTGTCTCCTCAGTGACCACTTGCCTCGACCTAAAACACAGCTAGGGGAAACAGCAGTTTTACTGTTTGTGCCTGAATGTTAAACTTATATTTAATGTATGACATTTCACACAAATCATCCAGCCCAAAGACATGACCCTGGGGTATTTGTGCAGATTGCTTTTTCAGTACCTCAGCAACTGTGGAATTATTCTTCCTGAAGAAAGCCCTTTGAGTTTGGTGGAGGTGATCACCCCGGACGGCTGCTGCGGCCATCCCGATCTGGAACAGCTCAGAGAAAAGTGATATCATGATCGCGGAGCCACGCTAAATTGAAAACATCTTTGCGGCTGGAGGCTGTATAAAATAACCATATATTATATATAGCATAACACCCCCATTGGCCGGCCTGGACAATTATACTGTTGTGCTATCTCCCATTTTTCATTTCACCTTCATCTCCATTTCAGCCTTTTTCATTGGTGCACAGAAAAGTCACAGGGCTTTCACCCAACTCTTCTGCTATTAGCAAAGATGAATGTTACATAAAAGGCTTCAAGGTAAAAACGCAGTTTAATGCTGTCTTATTCAACCAAGGCCAGAAATTTTGCAAAAAAAGAGTAAACTATAGATTCTAAAGGGCTCATATTATTTGGCAAAACATTAAACACACATGAAGTAGTTTTGGTAGCTTGAATAAACTTTTTCCTGCTCCTGAACATGTTCTTTTTTCCCTTTCCTTTTTCTTTTTGTTGAAATACCATGAAGACTAAAAATGGGTTTAACAGGTTTGTCATCCCAGCAGTCTTTCTTTCATATTATAACCTTGCACACTTACCATAAAAAAAAAGATGCTACAAAGGGTTCATTCAGTGATGCCACAGAACAGCCACTTTTCTACCCTAAAGAACCATATTGACTCTGAAGATCCTTCACATACTATAAATGTACCAAAAAGGGTTCTTTACACAGTGCCATAGAAGAACCTCTTCAAGTTCAAGAAATCTTTCATAGAAATTTTTTAACATGACATGTGTGAGTGTGAAGAACCATTTCAAGGATGAAACAATCACATAATGTACAAGATCTGGGAAGAAACCTTGATTTTTTTATAGAACCTTTAAATGGTAGAACCTCTAGATTCACAAATCTATTTCAAACATGGTTATTAGGAATGCAGATGTGGTTCTCGCATGTCATCACTCAAAGAACCCTTTTTGGCATTTTGTATGAGTGTTCTATATCAATTTAAGGGTTCTTCCTAGAGCCTACACATTATATGAAGGTTCTTTAAACTTTAAAATGGTTCTTTAAACTGAAAAATATCATGTGGAGGTTCTATACACATTAAAAAGTTTCTTCAAACTCACTCAGTTACAAAAATGGATCTTTAAAGAACCATCAAATGAAAGTTTCTTTAGGGAACAAGAAGTTGTCCTTCTACAGCAGAACCCTTTGTGGTGCCTTTATTTTGAAAAGTCTCGTCAAACTTTCTCTCTTAAATAAAAAGGTTCTCAAATGGTACTTGGCTTAAATGTATAGTTTTAAGAAAAAATCTTAATCTAAAAAAAAAAACTGGTGTAGAACCTTTACATTACGAGGAGGAGGTTCTTTAAACTTTAAAAAGGTTCTTCATACTCACTCAGTCACAGAAACAGTTCTTTGAAGAACCATCAAATGAAAGGTTCTTTAGGGAACCAAATGTGGTCCTTCTACAGCAGAACCCATTGTGGCACATTCATTTTGAAAAGTATAGTCAAACTTTCACTCTTAAAAATAGAGCTTCTCAAATGATTCTTGGCTTCAATGTACAGTTCTATGAGCTTTTTAATCTTAAAAAGCTTTTCTGATTCGTATTTAATTACAAAAGTGGTTCTTTAAAGAGGTTCTGAAATGTTCTTTAGGGAACCAAAAGTGGTTCTCCTATTGCTCGGAAGAATCCTTCATTTTGAAGAGTCTGGTGAGTAACTAATGTAGTCAGTTTCTGCTCCCTGAAGGTTTGCATCAAACTGCATTAAACTCCACAGGGCCCAATCCCTCCTCTGAGACAGTGCCATCCTGATTCGGTCTTTTCCTGCTCTCTCTAATTAAGCAATTATTTTCAGTAAACACTATTAAAATTGAATAAGGAAAAGCAACAGAAAAGATGAAAGTACGCCGCATATTAACTGCGTACACCCCCCCTACAACTGTAGTCAACAGAATAATTAGCCATTCCCCCTCAGGGCAAAGGGAAACCTGTTTTTAATTGGAACCCAGTAGGGACTTTACTTGGATTAAAATACATCTTTCAGCAACAATAAAAACACAGAGCACGATATGTTTGCATTTCTGCCGCGTTTTATTTACTCCCAATCTGCCTAACTCCCTCTGTGTCTCCCTGGCCCAAAACGTTCTGCACGATAACTGTCACTAAACCAAACTGCCTTTTTTTAGCTTAAGCTTTTGTATAATAGACACAAGTGTGACAAAGGGATCACGTCAAATTGGGGGGCAGATGCCCTTTTACCAATTTGCGAGACGGACCTTTGCAGGTCTTAGATGGCCAATTAGCCTGCGTTCTGACAGGCTTTTTTTCAGCTGCTATTAAAAGCAGATTCTGCTGGGCCGAGTAGGTGTATTTGTGTCTGTGTATTTGTGCTGTGGAAGGGACAACGAAGAAATGTGCAATGATATCACGGAGCTAAATGATTACTGTTTTGTCAGAATTGAAAATAGACAGATTAAAATAATTTCACTATAAATATTACAATGATAGACATTTTACTAAACCTACTGTATGTCTTTATTACACTAAAATTAACTAAAATTGAATTAAATCGATATTGATCACCAGCACTGTTACTGTTCTCCTGTTTAAATATGCACACATGCATTGTCATTGTGCATGCTCAATAGGCTATTTACTTCCACCATGACATTTTAAAAGGCCCACATCATGCAAAAACCAATTTATTTTCTTAATGCAGATGATGCAGAGGTTGAAATTTCAAAACATACAATTTACCCGCGATTCATATATAAGAACTGAGTTTTACTTTATTGCTGCAAGTAATCTGCGAGCAGTATTTCTCAGCAGTTCAGCCCCACTCCTTCACATTGACGTTATAAGAAATGTTTCAGCCCAGCATGCTTTTTGAAAGAGGCACAATACCGGTTGGCCAATCAGAACAGAGCTGGCTTCTGTATGTCTTACATATGCAGTAACAAAAACCGTTTTTTATAGTACTAGAAAAGTTTAAAAAAAAATAAATTAAGCATTCAGATTAGTTTATGACCTATATAAATCCAAGATATTAACAGAGATGGTAATCAGCTAAATACATACAAAATTATCATCTGCAGGGTTACTTAACCCCAACCCCTAAACTTATACTTAAAATAATACTTATATTTGTTTTTTTTTTTTTTTTAGATCTTTCTGGAAGTGTAATTGTAATTTTTACAATAATAAAAAAAAACAACTTTTTAAACTTTTCAAAACATGCTGTTTTAGCTTTTACTTCACCATTGCAACACAAAGAGGGCGGAGCCTTATTTGTAGCTACGCCCCTGCACCCCTGTCCCTCATGGCCACATGGTAAGCAGATGGATCCCATGGTTTTAAGTAAATGTGTCCCAAAGTCTGAAAATCAGTGTGTAGCATTAAGAATTATCACAATTATTTTCTGTAATGAAGGACACTTTTTGTGTTTTAATGAAAATAATATGATTTTATGCGTGTACATCTGCTTAAAGCTGAATTTCCTAGTCATGTGCTAAGTAGCATTTTTTTCTGCTCATCAAAATGAGATAAAATTGTGAGTACTGAGTCATTAAGTAGAATTATGATTATTTAGTTTGAAACGAGATAAAATGTTCAGTCTGTTATATTGATTATTTAGGTTAGATATTATGACCACTCACTGCAAAAGCATCTTAGTCCAAGCCAGTCCACAATGTGTTTTCACCTCTGGCCTCTGTACCATGTTTTTTCAAGCACTATATACAACAGGCTAGCCATCGTGAGAAGAATCATTTTACCATGTAAAGAACCCTCGAAGAACCCACTTTTTTAACAAGATAAGAGAGAGGTTACAAAATGGTCATGCAAAAATGAACTATGACTGCTTTCAGAACAACAACCCACAATATGTCATCTTGGTGAAAAGTAAATGTTAAAAATGTAAGACAAATGTAGGCAGACCGAAATCACACACAACTGCTGCAATTATTATAATGTAAAAGAGTATTAGTTATTATACTTTTTGATAGCGCTGTATATCTTTAGAGCCAGTAAATGTCCCACCCCCTGCTCGTGAGTGGGCGTATGGGCTAGCGTGGCTGGAGTCTGCTTCCTATGTGGAGTTAAGGCTGGAATGTGCCTCTTCTTCCCTCCTGCTTTAACCTATGCGCCTCGGCAGCCTCCAGCAGGCTCCTGTGGGATTTGGCCCTGGGGCTGCGGAGGGAGGCCGATGTTTTTCGGCCGCCTTTGTTTTCTCCCCGCCCGCTAATTTTCAACCGCTCTCTCTCCACTGTCAAGTTCAAGGATATCCTCGATTGCCCGACTGCAGGTCATTTCCTTGGCCCTCCGATGCCAGCCCTGACAGGCCCCTCCTTCTCCGCCACCGGCCCTACACACACACACACTCATACACTCGCTAAAGGGATTAAAGTCACATGGGCAGTGTATGAAAATAAATCTACAGCGTTACATTTGGTTATGGTAAGAGTTCTGCCATGTTGCAAATCTTGGCCGCCTAAATGGAGAAAAGGTCATTCTTTTCTTTTTTTTTTTCGTGTTTTTTCCTCCCCATCTTTGCTGACAGAGGATAAAATCCCGTGTGTCTTCTTCTAGTCTTTCTCTTGATGTATCATGACATCATGTGTCTACTTGAGCAGAAATGGAGGATGGAGATTGGCTAGTTGTGACACACAACCTGAATCTGTCTGCCTGGAAATAAGAAAGGGAAAACATTTCCCACCCCAAGCAAAAAAGATTAAATTAAACTAGTTTGCCCCGGATGCTTCTGGTGGAAAAAAGAAAAGAAAAAAAAAACACAGGTGAACAGAAGGAAATGCTTTTTATTTTATGTCCTTTTTGCTCAACTGCTCCAGAGAAACTCCTCAAAATATAATAATAACACTGTTTTAAAACGTTTTTAAATGTATGCTGCCTAAAATGATAAATATAAGAACTTTCTTCAAAAAAAGAAGCACAATAACTAAATTTATGCCACCTCAGGTAAAGTATGAAATATACAGCGCATTAAAATAAAAATCTAAAATTCCTATTTCAGATTAACTTGGTACGCTAAAGCTGCAAATAATTACATCTGCAGTCGTTCTCATCAGTTTCTAATTAATTCACTGGAAAATGTATTCAAGCAATGCACTTCAGTTAGTTTACTGAAGATAATTACAAAGCTAACAGGGTCGGCTCATTTAAGCCAATATCCACATAAAATCAAATCTGCATGTTTTGATCTCCACATCTCCCTAATGGCTGGATATACTTTAATTACAATTTTTGAATTAACTCTCCACAAATAATTAGTAAGGAAAGTTTCTTCTGAACGCTAAACTTTCTCCATAATTGCACAGGCAATATATAAACCAAGACGTTTCTAATAGCACTTTATTCTCCTTTAGTCTCAACATATTTCTAACTACAGACTGTACTGTACTGGAAGTAAACTCATATGCATTCGCTTAGCGTTCATCTGCTCGCATGCGGCTGCAGACACACATCATCTTTATCACAGCTGTGCAGAGCAGTATCAGCCACAGGCATTATGTAAAACAATGGATTATGTTAAAGGTGTGTATGAATAGTTCAGTGGGGGGAGAGGGGGAGCAGTTGCTATATAGGGTCTGCATGCATGTTGCTGTCTCTCTGTATGTCCATCCATCACGCCTTCTATAGGTCTATCAGCCTGGCGCTCAGGCGAGCGAGGGGGAAAATAAATTTAGCCCCACTTTAAAAATGCACATACATTTCCATACATTGAGGGGGTGACTTAAAGGGGCTTAAACCCATTTTCCCCAGCCAAGCCAAAACACCAACAGAGGGAAGATAAATGCGGCTGTCCCTTTTTCTCAGCCGCTGCTGAAAATCTCCCGATCGCAATATTTATCTTAATAAGAGGGGCGCAGTGACAGGGCCTGCTATTACACACACAACCTCACCTGCGAATTTTTTAATCCTCCGATGCATTATGATAAAATCCGGATGCGTCCCAAACGAAGACGTGGCTGCTTTACTATGGACAAAAGTGTGCACCTTGCAAATCTTCGTTGTCGTGACAAAAACCTTGTACCTCGGAAATGGTAAATGTACAGTAGGAGAAAAAATATACTCTTATTGTTATAATAAGAAATTATTGTAACTTATTGTAAGAAATTTATTGTAACTCATTTTGGACCGTTATTACAGGATTAAAATATATGTAATAATATATGTAAAAAGTAGCTGCTGTCTCCGGTGTGTTAGTTTCGTAGAGGAAAAAACAGCCAAAAAACTGAGTACAGGGTTTTGATATGACAGAGAACATAAATTTAAGTAGGAAAGAAAAACTTGTGTCTGTTGATTTTTATGCTTTCACAAAACTTTAAAATGCTTTACGCTGTGTGAAAATTTCCTGATAAATGGACCAATGAAATGCTCCAGAACTACTTGGAACAAAACCTTTTTTTCAAACTAACGTCCATTAAAAAATTTTCCTTCTCCTGTAAAGTTACCAGTTTGAAGATACAAGGTGCCAGCTGCCCTTCACTCTGTTGAAAGTACCAAAAGAAGAGGTTCTTTACTCTTCTCTTTACCTTTGCCAGGAAAATTAAGTATGTTTTTTCCTTTTCCTGTGAAGTTACTCGGTCAAACAGTGAGTAGTAGTATATAGTAGTAAGTACATATATATCGCCGCTATTGGTAGCTTTTTAAAAGGAAGACTTTTTCTTAACATCAGTGTATGTTACTGTAACAAGATTTGACCTTACTGTATTTTAACGTAATTTTGGACCAGTTCTGTTGGTCTACTGGTCATGAAATGTTCAAGTCATGTACAGGACAGCTGATGTTTTCAACAAATTACATAAAACACAAAACATAACTCAAAAATGCAAACAAAACAAAGCAAAAATGTTTAAAGGTTTGATATAAGAGCAGTGATGTATTGAATTAACATACACATGCATACGTATAGAGAAGCCCCACTTCCCAAGTCACCAAATCAAGCTCATGTATGTCAGCAACACACAAACATCTATACAAAGTTAATTTTGCCTAGACATACAGTCTCCACCATATAATATTTTGCACTGTTATTATCAGAGAAACTACAGCCTCAACTGAAGTTCACAATAGGTTAGAAATAGAACAGAAAGACAGCCTTTAAACAGAAATGACCTAATAAGTATATTGTTGCTCTAAAAACTTCCAAAGTGGTAACTAAACTGCAGTGTGTGATAATGTAATGAGATTTTTCCTATTTTGTCTATCGCTCCATTCAAATTGAACTGTCCACACTATGTAAAAAGCAGCTGTTGTAGTCAAATAGAGCAAAAAGTTGTACGTAAAAAAAGGTCTGAACACCCTCAGTCAAGTTATGTTTTGTGGATTTTCTACATGAAAATAAGTCAAAACATTCTCTACACTGAACAAACTTTCATTTTTTCCTTCAAAGTTTTAGTGCACAATTTCTGTGCTGGGTTTACCAAAAATGGGAAAAAACACAATATATAAAATGTGCCATAACTTCTGTCCATGTCCATTTTGTGCTCCCCATTCTTCTCCAATATGTTAAATTCAGCCAATAAACCGTAATTGTGCATTAAATTGTGCATAAGTATGTTCTCTATAGAGGATGTGGTAACTTATTTTCACTCTGAAAATCAACAAACTGTTATTTGACCAGAGGTGCTCATACCTGTGAAGAGCATACAGTGTTTATCAGCAGAGTCTGTGGACAGCACTGACCGCAACTTCTTTTCATTTGCACATTGTAGCTTATTGTGTTATGAGGTTTAACGAGAGTGAGAACATTCAGTTCCAGGTGTCGTAATTCAGCCCATAAATTTCACGTTCCAACATTTCAGCCGTTTGTTTTTATCTCCGCAGGTTGCTTGTTTGTTTGTGTAGAGCATGAGGCCTGGGCTCCACCTGAACATCACAAGCCCCACACATGTGAGCGTATCGGTTAAAAATAATCAACAAACAGCATCTCCAGCATTAACAGGCTGCTATGAGCTACTAATAGACAAAACAAAAATTTTTTATACTCAAGTGCTTGGCTTTAAAAAGTTCCATTTTGTTCTCCCCAGGGCTCCAAACCGGATCCCCCAGGGACAGCATACTTTAAGGTTTTTTTACTTTTATTTATTTTTTTTAAAACTTGAAATATTCTGCCTAAGCTGTCTCCAACAGAGAAAGCTCTCTCTCTCATTAGAATTGCATGGCAAGGGTGTGAAAAAGTGATGCACATGCACAAAAAGGGGGCTCCTATCTTTCCCCAGCATCTTTTCTACACGGAGAGGAGGGAAGGAGGTGAGAAAGAGTGAGAGACATAGGAAGAGAGCGAGAGTGTGAGGGAGATAGCATGCATCACATGGCGAGAGAGCATGACGGAGTGGGCTGCCATTCTGCCACCTCAACCTCCAAACATGGAGACTATCAAGCCCCACTGCCTCACTGCCCACTGCATCACTCATTCACAGACACACAGACCAGCTGCATTTCACTCACTCAGGCTCTACTTATACATTCAGATCTCCTTTTCAACTAAAATGAAAACTTTTGAGCCCAGCTTTCCCGCATTTTGGCTATTCCGAAAGAAATAAACATTACGTGAATGATTTACATTTATGAGTTGGTACAGCTCATGGGCATTTATTTTAGAAATTACAACCAGCTGTAAATAGCAGTTCTTTGGGGTTTTTTGTGTCTGAGAAAAACTCCACAGTCAATGAAGTATGTTCCTAAGCTAAGTGGGGCTGCATAACATACACAAAACATTTCGAAACATCAAGGGACATGCAATGTGCCCCTCACCTACCATAATGACAATATTTTCTAAGAAAGGATGAAAATGTAAAACAATTTAACAACATATACAGTTATTATACATATACATATATTAATGACAAATTATTCATTTTTCAGCAGTTTTGGACAGTAACAAAGTAAATGTCATTCATTACTGTACTTACTACTGTAGTTTTTTAGTGTGTATCTAAAGTACATCCATTTTGGGTGACTTTTTACTTTCACTCTGCTACACTTCAAAGTCAAATATCTTACTTTTTACTGCACTACATTATGTGAAATCTCTCGTTCCTTTTGGGTGTACAAAAACATAACATGTCAAAACGAAGGAAGCGCAAAACAAGAGCACCAATCAGGGCACAGCACTCAGTTTGTTTTGACCTGTTGGTCATACTGACCCAGTGCAAGCACACAATTCAACGTCAATGCAGAAGCGTAAAATTTTGGGAGTGTCTATTACAACATAAATGATAGAACTAACTTAAATAAATTTGTTTTTGCTAGTTTATGTTTATGAACAGAGACCTACAGATGCGATGTAGTAAAGGAAAACACATTTAAACTTGTAACTAAGTTGCATTAAGTTAATTAATCTTTTAGGACTTTTACTTTCGAAACATAAGTACATATGAAGGCAAATACTTTTGTACTTTTACTCAAGTGGAGGTCTAAAGGGAGAAACTTCTACTTTTACTGGAGTAATATTTTACCTTGGGGATCTCTACTTTAACTCAAGTACACGATTTGTGCACTTCATCCACTACTGTTTTTCAGAAGATGTTTCTGAGGAGATTAGAAATAAGACCACCCTTTTGCTAAAGGGAGGAGAATGTCAAAGGAAAGTAAGTGGGGAAAAAAAAAGGAGTCAGCATCACAAAACTCTTGCTCAAAAATGATTTAAAGATACAGAGAAAATGACCTGGTAGATCATCAACACTGCCCTCATCAGAAAAACAGCACTTGAAGCTTTCATTTTAAGATAGAGGAGAAGAAAGTTCCACTTTTTCTTCAGATCTGAAAAAAAATCTGTCCATCCTTCCACTGTGAGAAGATGACTCAATGCTATGGACCTGAAACCATGTGTAGAGGCCCTAACCGAGAAAAAGGGAGAAAATATGCAAATCAAACACAGACGCTGCTGGTGTTCTCAGAGCAATGGACTGACCACCCCAGAGTCCAGACCTCAACGTTACTGAATGTATTTGAGATTATCTGGATCGTGAGAATTTTTAGCATGCAGGTATGCAACTTCAATAAAAAACTTACTCCTGTTCAATCACAGCCTGATACATGAGTCTTGAACAGCAGACAACACTGACAGAGCATGAGATTACGAGGTTTAGCTGACTTAATGTTGCGTATCTATTGTGTTTTATATTCAAATTTTAATTTCACTTGATGGAGTTTAATAATAGAAATGAAGCTGCAACTGAACCGAAGCAGCGCTGGTTTGTAGGCTGAGAAAAGCCGATCTTTCTTTTGTTGTTGGTGGTGAAAGCAGGCTACCCACCACTGTCAACTTGAACTGACACGCCAAGACTGCCAAATGGGTGGTCTCTCTCTCTTATGAAACATAACAGGGAACAATGCTGTTACTTCTAAAACTTTAATAAACACAATATAATTATGAAATTGTACGATAATGAAAACAAAATAAACGATGCATTATTTCAGTTATTCACTTATGATTCATGTTCATCCATCCCCTAAAATTAAACTCTCTCATTAAACTAGGACATATGTTCAAAAACTTTTTATTTTTTTGCCAATTCAATGTTGAGCTCAAGTGTTGACACCCATGTTTTTACTTGCTTGCAAAGTGAGTGTTTTTTGTTTCAGAGAAATACATTTCAGAGAAAAGTATAAGTTGGGCGTGACTCTCAAATAACTGTGAAATAACTAGACCTAAAAAATTAATTTGTACACAACAATGTGGTATATACTAGCATTGTCTGTCATCACAACTTAATATATTAGCTACTCATAAAGACAGCCAATCAGAAAACTAATAAAGTCATAGGTTTGTACCCTAATAGTTGCAAAATCTGCAGTTATGTGCTCACTAATCTATTCAAATTTTATGATCCTGACAGACCTGCCCTCCATATTGTGATGACTGTTAGCAAACCACATGTTGTGCAGCCCTAAAGCTGAACTGACCAAAGCCTTGCAGTTATCAGTAAAAGCAGTACAAAACATACAGCCTCACTGCTAGAGCTTTCTGCATCGTCCCTGTTTGAGCAGCAGTCACCCACTCCGTTCCCACAGGCCCTCAGCACAGATGTGTTGTCCATCAGCACCCCAGGCATGATGATAAATTAGCGTTAATGGGCTTATGATACACTATACTGTATTCTGATCCACCATATTTACATCTGCGCTGTGTGAATGGATAAGCGTGTTTCTGGACACTCCAAAGAAAACACTGGCAACTGGAGCCGATAAGACAGTAGAGGACCTGGAGACATTCTCTGGATGTGATTTCATCCTACTGAGAGAGAGAGAGAGAGAGAGAGAGAGAGAGAAGTGGGCCACTTTCTTTTTTGGGGGTGATTTTTATGGCTCTGTGGGTCTATGTATGTGTGGATGGTACAGTACCCTTTCATTACAGCAATGGGGAGGGAGAGAGAGAGAGTGAGAGAGAGAGAGAGAGAGAGAGAGAGAGAGAGAGAGAGAGAGAGAGAGAGAGAGAGATCTTATTACCTGAAGCTGTATACAGACATGTGTTTCTCATGAAGGGCCATACCGAATCAAATTAATTCTCTGAAGTTCCATGGTGAGAGCTACCCTTCTCTTTGAAATTGGGCATACCGCCTTCCATAATCAATAAGTCAAGCTATCACAAGCTACATGCAACAAACCCTGTGGCATTTCAGATGGAAAAAAAAAAAAAACTTCAATTTACTCTTAAATTCCGACTCACATTGTAAATTTGGGCAGGACTGAAAAAGCATTAGAATATGTTAAATCAAGCAAGCTTTTTGAAACGGCCGATGCCGGACATGGTTCCAGGCGAGGGAGGGTGAGTGTGGATGAAATATTTACATGTTGAATTAGGCTGCCGACAGCAAGCGAAGTGAACAGACGTTCATGCTTCAGGCTCCTTTGGGTAAATCACAAAACAGGCACCGTCTGCTTGCGAACGAAGATGGAAAGCGTTCAGTGGTTTAAAGGGCCCATATCATGCTCGTTTATGAAATAAAAGAGTCTGATGTAGTATGTAAACACTGTTAAAGTTTCAAAACACACCATTGCATATATGGAAATTAAGCTGCATAAACAGCTCAAATTAAGTTCTCGAATTTAATTTTTGTGATGTCACAATTTACATATACACACTTTATATATTTTCAGCCTACAGCAATTTAGCTCCACCCATTCACACTGGACTGCTTTGAGAATGAGGCACAATACAGTCCATATATGGAGACGAAGCTGCAAAAGCAGCTCATGTTGAATTTGTGACATCAAAGAAAAAAGTCCATTCACACTGAAGCTACAAGTCTGCTTTAGCCTGGACTTGTTTTTAATCTGAGAGGTAACAAGAAAAGCCTGTTTAGCTCTAAAAGAAGCTTAAAACAGTAATATAAAAATGAATTGTGACTTTTTTGGTGCGTTAACCCAAACAAATGTTATAAGCAGAGCTCAGAATAAAAAAGTAAAACACATGAAAACTCTAAGATTCCCTTTAAAAGAATAAACAGATCTGTATAAAGGCCACACACTAAATCATGATTCTGGACCAAAACCAGCAACATTATAAAGGCTGTATTATGATCTAAGATTATTTTACTTGCTTTAAGATAAACCGACAAGTGGGAAATTCACTGAGACGACTGTAAAACTGTATTTGTGTGTGTTTGCACGAAATGTGTGTGCATGTGTGTGTGTGAGTGAGTGATTGGCATGTGGGTAAAAGGGTTGATGGTTAAAACGTGCTGGGATCGTAATGCAACATGGCACCATGAACACTACTGGGTGCAAACTCTTGGCAGAGGACACTTTGATTTTCAAATAGGCTGCTTCACACAAGACATTTATATGCTCTCGATGAAAAATGACATATGTTGCCCAGACAACTGTGATGGCTGAGCACCATGACAACAAAAGCAAAACACAGGCAGGCCTAAAGAAAGGCTACAGAAAGCAGTGGGCCAACGCTCCCTAGAAGAGAACTAATGCTTAAAAGCATGATAAGACAAAGCAATGTGGCTCTTTAAGATCCACTAATTCCAAACCTGTTAGTAACATTTAGCAGAAGACGCTTTAAGTGCAATAATCTATAAAGATTAAAGCGACATGAAGTAACCTGAGCTCCAGGATCGAACTGCAGCAATTAAGACGTCAAAATGGTGGGCTAATTGTGTTCCCACTCATCAACAGATCAGTAGAAGAGGATAACAGGGATTCAGAGAGGGGGGAAACAGTTCAAAGGAAGCCTTAAGTGTTACTATAAAGTCAATCTTTCATTACACAAGACCTTAATTAACTCAGGAATAATGAAAGAATGAAAAAGACAGTGCCAACTAAAACAGACAGTGGGGTTAAGGTGGGATTAGTTACTGTAGCCAGTGTAAAAATCCCTTTGTAGATACTTAAACTGTACAAAAGGGAACGTGTCTTACTGTAGGCTAGACGCTAACAAGGCTAAAGTAGCTAATGGGGAATAGAAGCTTATATCCTGCAAAAAATGGACACAAATCATTATCCTAAATGTAATCAATCAATCAAGGTGATTGGCATCTTAAGTTTGCTCTTTGAGTTTTTAATGGTGCTACAAGGCTAATGCAGCTAAAAGTAATCAAAGCCTATACCTGCAAATTAGCACTGCACACACTACACACCTAAATCAATGCATACTTGTTTCAAACCACATTAAACTGTTAAGTAGCCTCAAATACACCTGTGCTCATGTGGTTTCTGGCACTGTATAATTGAAAAAAGCACAAACATATGGACAAAATAACTTAATAACTCTATGTAGTTAAAGGTAACTGTGATCACTTGCAGCTTGCACAATGCTAATTCAAGGCGTCCATTACTTTCTAGCAAAATTAACTTTTTGTGGCTTCACTGCAACATTAAAGAAGCAGATTTCAGACAGCAAACACATTTCGACTGATCAAATATATCTGGGCTAAAGGGAAAATGTAATGGAAAGTGTAATATAAAAGTGTATAAAGTGTAATATTTTTCTCAAATTAGTCCTTTTACATAAAATGTTCAGGTTTTCATTATTAATTAATCAAGGTAAAGCCAGAGTACAATAGTTACTCTCGGTTGTTTGAAGTTTGGACCTGCATTTCTGCAAAGCTGCTATGGAGCATGTTCAGAGTAAAAAGCACTATACACACAAAACT
Source organism: Pygocentrus nattereri (assembly GCF_015220715.1). NCBI lineage: Eukaryota > Metazoa > Chordata > Actinopteri > Characiformes > Serrasalmidae > Pygocentrus > Pygocentrus nattereri. The sequence continues at coordinate 25,544,189 of NC_051234.1, read as the reverse complement.
GAAGTGAACTGTTTTAACTGTATGTACAATATGGTGCAAAAGTTATTTTTTAGCTTCATGAAAAAAAAGGAAATTAAACACAGAAACCTAAAAAGCTAAACAAACTCTTACATTTTTTTTATCTTTAGCGTGTCCATCCTTTGTCTTTATCGCAGGTTCCGTTTTTTTCCGGAGGCTTACTTTCAATTTTTCAAAGAAATCAGGAGATTTTTTTCCCTCCAAAGTTTAGTCTTAGAAGTTGGTTGCATTTTTGCTTCTCACAAACGATTTCTGTTTGATTTGCAAATGTTCTTCTCTTTTCTTTGGTTTCCTTTTCTCAGCAACAGCTTCTTGACAGCTACACATCCTTTCAGACCCATAGAGTTGAAGTGAAAAGATGGACAGTAACTCTCATAGATGAAAGCTTTAAGCGCTGTTTATCTGAAGTTGACAGTCTTCTGATACATTTTTGAACCTTAGTTTTGGAAGCTGGTTTTTCACTTATTTTCCTTTAGTTTTCACCTTTGTTATGCAAGTGCTTTATCTTATACCTAATCCTTAGAAATATCTCCTAAATATATGAATAACTTGTACTTACTTAATGCCTGTTTTTACTGCAAATTAAATAAATGAAGGGAGGTCTCTGACTTATGTGTCTATATACACATAAAATAGACAGTTCATGTACTTAATGCTAGTCTGATCAATTTTCAAAAATATCCTTTTCAGAAACCCCACATGAAGGCCAGAACCCTGCAAACAGAGTGCCTCGTCAGAGGCACGCTTTTACCATCCAGAGAGGCCAGGCGCATCTAAAGAACAGGGCAAGGGATGCACTCTATTCGGATAGTGTCACAGACGCTGCTATTTTGGCTCACGGCTCCGATTTCACGTTAAAAGCAGCGCAAATTGCAGCCTTAGCATTAATGACACCATTGGAATGCTAATGGCTTTGAATTTTTTGCGCGGCAAAATCGTTTCCCCCTCACTCTATCCTGTTGATTCGGCTGAGTTTTTTTTTTCCAAGGGCCTGCCAGGGTTTGAGTTACGGCAGGCTCGGTCGTGCATCGTCGATCCCCTAATCCGCCAGGAACAAAGAGACTTATTCCAGAGCTCTGCGAGACAGAGGCGATGAATAAATTAAACAGCTGTGAAAGAAAAAGGAGGGTTTTGCTGATGCGAACGAAGCAGAAAGTAACCCAAAGTGGCACCTGTAATGAAGGGAGTGGAGGAATTACCTTCTGCATGGAGTCGGGATCAAACAAATACAGTAATCGCCCCTCAAACATCTCCCTCTCTAGCCCCATGTGGCATCCTACTCTCACTCACTCTCCCTACTGCTCCCTCGCCCTCCCCCCTTCTCACTTTCTCTCCTGCTTCCCTACCCTCACCCTCTCTCTTCTCTTTTTTCTACTTTTCTGAAAGACTTTGTTGCTTTCCTGAGCCGCTGTTTTTCAGGCCTTCCAGCAAGTTTTGCTCCGCAGTGGGCCGGGACTGCGCTGGAGCGAAAGAAAGGGCCGTACGTTTGGATCCACATGAAACAGAGAGGGATTACTCTGACAGGGCCCTGCATCTGGCACTCAACAGCGCTATACCTTAGCTTTAATTCGCTCAGGCCCTACGCTGGTGCTGGACGATATATCATCTATACTGATGTACATTTACAAGGGCCCGTATTATAGAAAAGCATGTTTTTCTCACTTTCCTCTTATTTAAAAAGATTTTACTGTAGTAAGTAAACAATGTTAAAAGTTCTGTGATGTTATGACAACTGACACATTTACATATATCCATCTATTCTGCCTGCAGTTGTTTAGCCCCACCTATTCACACTGAAGTTATAAGGAGTGTTTCAGCTCGGGGTGCTGTTTGAATGAGGCCAATCAGAACAGAGATCATTTATAGATCATTCTACTGATCTGGTTCAAATGACTTTTAACTGACCTGGACTTTAGACTAACACCCTTTTGCTTTGAGTGACCTTAGGCCTTAAGTTTACTGTATTAAAATAAATGATAGAACATACCATTTGGTCACTACCAGTTTAATAATAACCCCTTCAAAACTTTACCATATGTTTCAGTACTGACTGTTTTGGTAGTGATAATTTTAGCTTATTTTGAGCATAACTCAAAAATGCTAGGCAGTAAATGACAAGCAAATGCAGCTTGGAACAGTATTTTTCATTACAACTCAAAACTATTACAAGAGAAAATAGTTACAATTCTTAATGTTCCACACTGATTTTCAGACTTTGGGACACATTTACTTCAAAACAATGGGATCTAACTGCTCACCATGTGATGCAGTTTCACTTTCCTGATCTAAAATGCAGGGGTGTGGCTAAAATAAGGACTACAGACTAAAACGCTGATGGTAGTGACATAAAAATATGGGAGAGCATTTTGTGTTTTTTTTAAAAATCTAAAATAAACTCATGATAAATCTAAAATATTCTAACTTCCATTCATAAAAAAAAATCAAATGATGTTTAAAAAATATTATTACATTATATTACATTAAATTATATTACAAATATTTAAATTTACACGTTAGGGTTTGAGACACCTCTTAATAGAATGTATGCTAAAATGTATTATTTTGTACATATTTAGCTTGGTACTGTCTCTCTTAATCCCTTGGGTTTAAACAGATCATAATACAGTCCGTGTAAACATCTAAGGCCAGAAGGCTTTCTTGTTTTTTTATTTGTTTTACTGTACCACAGTTTGAACTAATATGGGAGAACGGTCCATACATATATATTTAAGGCAAAATAACAAAAACAGTTTAAGCTGAATTTAGAGGGATAAAGAGAGGTTGGAAAATGGTCAAGTAAGAATGAATGATGACTGTTTTTGTTGCATAAAACAATAAATGTCATACAAACCACAAATGTCAAAAGTGTACATCAGGAGAAAAAAATAAATGCAAGAAAAATGTAGGATCTTTTAAGCTGACCACAATAGGTAATTTGCTGTGAGCTTAAGCTTTGTTTTGAAAGAACAGTATAGAACAGTATAGAAACAGCATAGAAAAGTAAATGTAAGTATAAAAATAATATAAGTAAATTCAAATAAAGGTTTCCACTCTGGAAATCTTGTTTCTGTCTCATTAACAATTCCCTTTGGTGTAATTGAAGCTGGAAGGCATTGATAAAATTCAACATTGACATTTTCCAAATATATCACAATATCACAGCATAAAAAGACCAATAAATACCTAAAAAAAAGCCTTACAAACATGACATTATCATATATGATTTTGATGTAATTACCTTGCTTTGATTGTATTTTTTTCTTTAAAACTACATCAAAGGAAACCTTAGATACAGTAGTATTATAAATGTTAATCAGAAAGAAAACAACCTTCGAGAAAAAGGAAACAATATTTATTTAGCATTTATGTACTTTGAACTGTTCTGAATAATCTGAAGCACCCAGCAAATGCCATACATTGCAATTAACTGTCTGGTCCTGGATATCATAAGAGAACAAAATGAAATTATATATCATTGTTGTCCAAAGAAAATCTCAATTTTTCTCGATTTTTGGTTTTCTACATTCTTTTAACACACCACGTGTCCTTTATTTCATGGTGAATGGACCAATAGAAATGCTCTAAAATCACTTGGAATAAAATCTCTTTACACTGACTTACACTGAAAGGTAAGAATGGGTTTGCCTTCTCCTGTTAAAAATAATAAATAAATAAAAACCAGCTACTTTTCAAAAGGAATGCATCAATTTTATGTAACAGAATGCTACCATTGATATACTAATTTATATAATAATTTATCTATCAACGGTGCTAAAAATATCATGGTGTGACATGACCAATGTCATGGTATAGCCGATATATCGTCCAGCACTAGGAGTAACAGAACAGAACAGACCAGTCAAAACAACCAATGTCAGGTTTGTAATACATTTAGTTTACAGTAACACTACTTAACAAGCATTAGTTCATTAATATTATTAAAGAGAAACACTACAAATTTTCAAAATTTCTAAATAATTCAATCTGTAACATGTAAACAAATTCACGCAGAGTATTTTATTGTGAAGCACGCTGTTCTAAAGAAATGTATCGAGTCAAGCCTGTTCACAGTGGCGGTGATAGGAACCAGGCGTCTACAATATTTAATACCTCTACAAGCTACAGATAAACTATTACATGAAGTAAATTACGGTAGTTTACGATAGTTTCGAGAGGGTTTTGGGCTAAAATATATTTTACTCATAACACATTCATAGATTTCAAGGCATAAGGCAGAATAGTCCTCAAAAATAATATTTTACTAATTTACTAATTTAAAATATAAATAAAATGTTTATATCTGTGTTGTAGACATTGTGAATACAGGTTCCTATCAGCACCACTGTAAAGCAAGTCTGAGTTGCTGTGTTTCTCCACCACTCTGATTGACTTTGCCTAAAAGTGATTGGATTTTAAATTACGCAGGAATGTTTAAATACCTCTTAATTCAAATCTAACTATCATACTGAAAATATCACAATGTCAAGACATACAAATATCATCCAGCACTATCCTGCATATACAAGCTCAAATTTAAACGATGCTCCAGACTCCAGACTCTCCTGCTCTGACCTCCGATCACTGCATTTCACATGAATCATTTCCACATGTTCCTGCACATGTTCCAGTATAGCCACGGTCCTAATTAACAGCATTCTGCTAATTTCATCTCCATGTAAGACGCACAGATGTTGCTGAAGGCTGAAGGTCAGCCAGCGGCAGGTAAAGCTCATGATTAAGCAGAGAACTGAACCTCTGATAGCTGGTGTCACCGTGTTCATGTGAAATAGCTGGAGCAGGCTGTACTGATCACAGCGCTGACGGAGGTAAAGGGAAGGGGAGCATATCTAATACACATTCAGCTCCAGTCATGGCAATCAGCAATTACAGAGAAGGTTTTACTGACTGCAAATTAAATTACCATTTAAGAAAAGAGAAGGGGGAAAATTACATCCCACCAAAAGAGACCCAACTCAGAGTGTGAGATCAGGTTTCAGGTATCGATTTTTAAACTGATACATTAGTGAACTTAATGCTTTCATAATTCCAAATAAACTGTCCTGCTGCAAAACTCAACAAGAAGCACTAACGGACTAACAAAGTTACAAAGTCATTTCAAATGAGCATCTTTTACATTACAGTTTACAGTAATAAGTCAAAGAAATAGTTAAAAAAAACCTGAAGGTGCTCTCCAAAATGGTCAATTTTAATAAATACTTTAATAATCAATTAATGCTTAGTTTCTGAGTTAATCAGAAATGATTAGCCAGGAAGTTGCATGATTATAAAGCATATTTTAAAGCAGCGCCTGATGAATTTAGTCACTTACATGCAATTAATGCAGATAAATGATATATAATATCTAGTGTTTGTTTTATATATATATATATATATATATATATATATATATATATATATATATATATATATATATACATACACACTTCACAGGAGATAGGAAAAACATACTTTACTTTTAATGTAAGTCAATGCAACCAGACTTTTTTCCCAGTCATTTTGGGCCATTTCTTTCAGTTCATTTAGCATGCAATTGGCATACACACACACACACACACACACACACACACACACATATATATATATATATATATATATATATATATATATATATATATAAAAGCAAAATCTTTTACCATATAACGATTGAAAGAAAAACAAAACAAAAAAATTTTGTCATGGAAAAAAAAAAACATTTTCTTAAATCTGTGTGTGCCACAATGTCAGCACCCCTAGAACATATTAAGAGTGAAAACTAAATTAATTATATGCACATTCATACTTCAAAGCTAAAAAAAAGTCACTTGAGTGATTAGGAACACTTTTATGGTCAACCATGACTTCCTGTTTCACTGAGGAATATATATGAGATGAAACACAGGCCAAATCCCCTCACCCATTCATCGTTATGAGAAAGACCAGAGAACACAGCAATGATGCGTGACAAAAGGTTGTTGAGCTGCACAAATGGCTGTAGAAAACAGCTAAAAATGCCAATTTTCGCTACAAGGACAATAACTAAGAAGCTTAAAACTACTAGACATGTTAAGAATCTGCTGGGAAGAGGAAGTATATCTATACTGACCCCACACACAGTGAGCAAGATGGTTCAAGAGGACAAAGAATCTCCAAGGATCACAGATGGGAAATTGCAGAAATTAGTTACTAACTATAATGAAATACCACTTATATAACCACAGGCTGTTTGGAGGGTAGCCTGGAGGGTAGCCAGAAGAAAGCCTCTGTTGTCAAGGACCAACAAACTAAAGCACCTACAGTTTGCCAAACGTTACTGTAACTGTCAGTGGGGTCATGTTCTGTGGTCAGATGAAACCAAAAATAGAGCTTTTTTGTAACAAACACCAGAGATGAGTTTGGCATAGACACAAAGGCAGCCATGCTGAAAAGTACTTCATCTCTACTGTGAAGTAAGGTGGTGGATCTGTGATACTATGGCTCTGTTTTTCTTCCAAAGGCTCTGGACAGTATTTTCAGATACATGGAATCACAGACTCCCATCAAGCTCTATAGTTTGGATCTTTCATTAGGACAATGATCCAAAACATGGCTTAAAATCAACTCAATAATGATTCACTGACCACAGAGGTAACGTTTTGAAACCTTAACAAAAAAAATCAAAAGAATCACCAATAAAGAATATTCTGTTTTACTCATGATTACCATGGGGTTCCAATATTTGTGGAGGGAACAGTATATATGTATGGCAGCTGGCTCATTATGCAATAAAAATTGAAGGTACAAGGTTTTCTTCTAACCGTGACTCCATATACACAACAGTCCAGTTAAGTCCATTTTAATCTATTTATAAATCTGTTTAATTATTGAACATTTTTAAGTCAATAACTTTAATTAATCATCAAAATGCTTTACTATACTTTCTTTATTTTACCAAAAGCAACACACGTTAATCAACATATGACATATTTATGACATAAATGTGCCAGATGTAGCCAAATAGCTAATTTTCATGAGCAGGCCCAAGGCAGGATATGCTTAGGAATATCAACAGTGCTTACAATAATATAATAAACAGCAGATTTCTAGATTAGTGATGTAATTTATAGTGACAGGCCTAATTTATATGGGAGAAGATGACATAAGAAGTCAACACGGTTAGAATAAACAGTCTGTACTTTTAGTCAGAGCCCACATGTTTTCTGGGCTTATGCTCAGACACGAAAAACTGTTTACTCCAGAAAACCAAGATTTTAGGGAGAGATGCAAAAAAAAAAAAAATTCATTGTATGTTTGCACTGCTTCTTTCCCCAAAGCTTAAGTGGTGTAAAATGGCAGATTTGTGTAACAGACCAATGACAAACAGAGAAAAATGCAGTGAGCAAACCTAAGAGGGAAAAAAAGGACGGTGGCTGTTTTAGATGAGATGAAGTATAGACTCACTCTCTATTTCTCTCTCTCTCTTTCCCTCCTTGTGTCTCCCACAACTCTTTCTTTCCATCTCTTTTCTCTCTCTCTCTCTCTCTCTCTCTCTCTCTTTCTCTCTTCTCTTATCTGTCTCTCTCCCCCTCTCTCTCTGTCTGTCTCTCCCTACCTCTCTCTCTCTCACCACAAACCGCAGGCTGTTCGAGGCAGCTTAGAAATCTCTTACATCTGGAGGAGCCATAAGTCATGGGATTTGGCTTGACAGCCATGACAGGCAGAGGGGCAGCCAGAAACAACTGTCTTCCTATGTAGTGCTATTTGCACGGAGGCAGGAGAGGAGGAGCAGGCGCAGGAGCACATCCTTCTGCAGCAGATGCGAGCAGCGGAAGCCCTTTTATTCTCCGCCAGCTGCTCCATGAATAGGCCCCCTAAATATTATATAGACAGTAGCTATCACTTCCAAACAGAAATTCCTGGCCCGTCTGCTAAGCTGCTGAGCGCATGAGGGCCCATTGTTCGGGTACAGGGGGGTCACTGGGCGCTCTAGGCCCACTTACTCATCTGAAAATTTCTCACATGTTGGCCTGAGATTTATGACAGTGGGGCCTGCACCCTGCTGCGTGTGAATATGATACCATCTTCGGCCAGGGGTGTTTTGTTTTTTTTTTTTGGACGGGAGTTGAAATTTATACAGGGATCAGACTGTGTGACTTTTAATGGGCAATCTGGGAAAGATGGAGGAGAAGGGTCTGGAATTTACAACAGCAGCGGCAGTACAGGACGTCCCGTGACCCATTTTTCACAGAAGCCGAAATAAACATGCACTCACTAACAATTATTTCTATAATCGATTAACCTATCAACTTTTATTTGATTAATTTCACAACATATACTATATGGCCAAAATTATGTGGACACCTCGCTTAATTATTGAATTCAGGGGGTTTAGCCACACCTATTGATGATAGATGTATAAAATCAAGCACACAGCCATGCAACCTCCACAGACAAACGCTGTCAGTTGAATGTGCTGTACTGAAGAGAATGTGAAATGGAAGCATCTAGAAGCAACAGCAGCTCAGCTCAACAACAGCTCATAGTCTGATGGACAAATGTGGGCTTAGTGGGTGCCAGGAGAACACTACTGGAATGAATTCTGTAAACAGAATTTTGGTGGAGGTGGGATAATGGGCTGTTTTTCAGGATTTGGGCCTCAATTCTATATAGTCAATTTTAACTATTTTAATTTTTAAAGGCCCTGTCCTGTTCCAGCATGAGTGTGCCTCTGTACACAAAACGAGCTTCATTAAGACATGGACCTCAAACCCTGACCTCACCCCCACTGCTCACCTCTGGGAAGTCAATTATGAGCCAGATCTTCTTGCCCAACAGTGTTGGACCTCACAAATGCTCTTTTGACTGAATGGACACAAGCTCCACCCTTCTTAGAAGAGTGGAGGCTGTTATGATGCACATGAGAGGGACAACTCCAAATTAATGCTCAATGTTTTTGGAATACAATGTTCAACAAGCTCATATAGGTGTGATGGTCAGATGTCCACATACTTTGGGCCATGCAGTGTATGTGCAGTTATTCATGGATAAAGTTATGTGGCTTAATTAAACACATCCATCTAAACATGGCTCTAACTAACAACTACTTCTATAATTGATATGATTGATCATACTGCGTATTTGGAGTTATTTATGCGCAAAATTATATAGCTTGATTATTTTCATAAATAAGGCTGCAACTAGCAATTATTTCTGTAATCAATTAACCTACCATCATCTTCTTCTTCTTTCGGCTGCTCCCTTTAGGGGTCGCCACAGCGGATAAGGGGTGATGTGACTTCTGTTGTATTGTTACATCATTAAAGAATAGTAGATGGTAGGTTAATTGATTAACCTACCATCTACTATTCTTTAATGATGTAACAAAACAACAGAAGTCACATTGCCCCCTTATACTTTCTGCAGTGTACTACAATCTGTCAGAATGTTCTTAAAGCATCACAGCTTTGTATCAGCTGATACAGGCAACACGTCAAAAAAGTAATGTTAAGTCGATCAGAATATTTTAGAATTTTTGCATTACTGGATCTTTAAAAGTGCATCACCAGTGGAGGACTACCTGGGAAAGTCTCAAAAATATACCGTTGCAAAGACTAACAAACTACTCACATGACAATATGAATGTATGTATGATTTATATATGGAAACTTGGTTAAAAAGTAGTAAATTTGGGGCTTTTTTAAATTCAATCAGTCAAATGTTTTGTAGCTGTATGACAAATGAAGCCTAGGTTTGTTAAACCTACCACCGTGCTGTGCTTTGACCTTATGCTGTTTTTTTGCTATCGCTCTATAATGTGACTTAGCCGGATGTGTGCGGTTAAAATATGAAAAAGAGGCTTTACTAGGTTGTCCAAAATCCACAATTTATGGCAAAAAACAGGCCACGGTAATATCTAAAATGAGCCATCAATAAACAAACATAGCAAAGATAACTCCAGGCAACCAAAATCCAAAAAGGGAACAGACAAAAGGGAAAATTGAAAATACAAACAATGGGTCTGATACACAAAGAACGGATCAGAATATAGACAAGAATGCTCAGCAATACTATGAAAGAACCAATATCTCAAAACTAACCTAGCCTTAGCCTGGGCTTATAAACTAACTGGATCTAGTCACATGATAGATGAAACAGGTGAAGAACATCAACAGTCAGCTTGATTTCTGATAGGTGGAACACGGTGACATTTAAGTCATGTGTTCACTCAGAGGGTTCTGGGAATTGGAGTCCTGAGCCTCATGGCTGGAAGGATGTGTGACATGCTAAATTCATCAAAAAAAACAAACAAAAAAAAACTGTCAATTAGAAAGGTCCAGCATCAACCAATCACATGGAAAAACAGCTGAAAAGAATGTTATAAAATAGAGCACTCTTGTTTAATTGTTTTATAATCTTATAATATGAGGAAATTTGTTTTTGGCCACTCCATAAACAAAACATCCTACATAAAAATTTACATATATAAATAATTATTGTGGAACTCAGCAACTGAGCAGTGACAGGGTTCAGAATCATTTGAAAGAGCAAGAGAAAAAAGAAAAACTCTATAGCTGTTTAATTATAGTTACAAGCCCTAAAAGTATGCCAGATGAAGGACTTTTCATATGTGTTTTGGGGCCTTGAGGCACACCCTGCAAACCTTAATGGTGCCATTTTTCATGCACAGGTGGCTGCCCGGGACCCCCGCGGCTGGGGCTGAGCCTGGAGTGTCCTACCGGATTCCTGATGGACTGACAGAGGGAGCTGTTAGAGGTGGACTTATTCCACTCCTCCAACACCTCTCTTATCCTGTCCTCTTCTCCACTCACTCCCCACCCCTCCCCTATCCAGCTGCAGCCCAGACGCTGACCCTCAGGCCACCAGAGAGTCCAGAACAAGGACAACACACCACACTGACCGAGCCTTCAGCAGCGCAAACATTACAGCACAGAGCCAGAACAAGAGAGGGAGAGAAAGAGAGTGAGTAAGAGAGAGAGAGAGAGACTGTGTGTAAGATAATACAGTAACAGAGCAGGCCTGTTCCACAGAGAGCGTATCATCACTGCCATAAAAAAACAGGGCTGCTGCACAGTTTGTTTTAAAAGTCAAATCCACTGCTTTTCACTGCTGTAAAAACAAATATCACAGCATTTCCACCACCTAACAACGCACACACAACTTAAATATGGCCTGTATTAATGTATTTCCAATGTGTGTTTTATTGATATCTGTTGTCAGATGAATATTTTTATTTGGCGAGCTGATATTCCTAAATGGTTCAGTATACATGATATAACTAGTCTTTTAGCATAATTTTAATACATTTAATACAATTGAATACATCTAACAGTCAAAAACAGGACATTTTTAACAATTACCTTTAATTTTTTTTTACTTATACAGTACTAAGCAAAAATCATCTTCATTTGTTTAATTTCAACTCTTAAGTAGGTTATTTAGTTTTTCGAAAAAATAAAAAATAAAAACAGAAAATGACCCAGAAATTAAATATGTTTTCTGCCTTTGTCTAATGCTGAAAAACTAAACCAACAGGGATATTTTTCCACACCTCTAAAGTTCAGTCTCAGAAGTCGGTTGCATTTTCTGCTTGTTAAGTAACACCTTCGACATTCAATAAAGTTTCAGTGCTGTTGAGGTCTGGACTCTGGGGTCAGTTTATTGTTCTGAGAAAACCAGCAGTGTCTGTGTCTATTTTCTTTTCTCAGTAAAAGCTTCGTGAGAGCTAAACATCCTTTCAGACCCACAGCATTAAATTGTCTTCTCACAATGGAAGGATGGACAGAAACTCCCGTGTGTTTTTTTTTTTTCAGATCTAAAACAAGAGTGCTGCTTGATTTTCTCCTCTCTGTCAAAGATGAAGGCTTTTGTTTATTTGAGAGTGACAGTGGTGGTGTAAAGGTCTTGCACAGTTGTTAGGAGTCAAATATTCTCTATCCAATTTTCTCCCTAAATTAGATGTATCCAATTCTACTCACTAGTTAGGACTCCCCCAATCATACAATATCACCAGTGTTAGGAGGGCGAAAGCTAGCATAGACTTCCTCCAAGACCTGTGAAGCGCCACCACATCTTTTCAAACTTCCACTACCACATCACTGGACAGCTGAACATGCTCAGAGGAAAGTGCCAATTGCCACTTCTGTTACGTCAGCTAACAGACATCTAAGCTGGCAGGCAGAGTGATGGAAGGGGGAGACGCAAGGCCAACTGTGCTCTTTTTGGACTCTGTAACATTGCCAGAGATCAGACTTGCGATCTCCTGATGATATAGCCAATACTTAGATGGTTGCACTACTCGGGAGCCTCTATAGTTTTTAATAAAGTTTTGGGGAAAAAAATCTGCTTTTTCTTTTGATTTTCCCTGTTTCTCATGTAAGTGTATTATATTCTATCTAATTTCCTCAGAAATATCTCCTGATAAATGGATAAGGCTGTTTTGACTGGAGATGAAATAAACGAAGCATCGTCTCTACATTTGCACAGTACTGAACGTTATTGCAACATGGGCTGGAGATTGAACATCTAAGTGTCCCTAAACCAAGTATGTCAATGCTTACCCGTCATGCTTTCAGAGCGCAGACGTTTCTGCCAAAAAGATGTTTTCAATCATTTATTTAACGCTGCTGTTACTATCAACAGGTGCCATGTGTGAGATGCTGACAGACAGTTTATATACGAGTCTTGTAAAATGTGTGAATTTAAGTATGTTTTATACATTGTGTTATTCACAGCAGAGCCTGATCCAGAGACCCCGCTGAGTACTCGTTATTGATTGCCGTGCTTTATGTATGCTTGTGATTCTTAGCTCATATGTGAGTATACCACCTATTCCATTCACACCTGTCAGGAGCATCAGCCTTTTCCCATTTGAAACACAGAAAGAGCCATATTATATAACCCACTGCTACCTGTTCTCCTGCGTTTTTGATGTAGGACCTCAGCTTGATGCAGTGAGGAGGAAAAGCTGCTGGAACTGAAGCACTGAGATCAAATGTGAAGTAAAATAATGAGCATGACAGCGCAGAACAAACACGTCCTTCTCGCACGTTACCTATTTACTGATATTCCAAAATACAAAGTGAGCAAAAAAGAAAGAAAAAAGAATCAAACACATTTAAGTGATATGACAGGTACAAACAGGGAGGCTCTCTTGTTGTCCTGAGATGACACTGTATTTGTCAAATGGGAAAAAAGGCTACTAAAGATAAGAGGATGAGATGAAAAACAGAGACCTGTGATTGTCACACGCATATTTACTTTCTGACATCCAGCTGAAGTAGATGAACATGTGAAATATACACAAGACAAAGAACAACAGCTTACAAATCAAGTTTTTATGCCCAAAGTCATTTATTATTGCCTGTATGTCGAAAGCAACGTCGAACCTACAGTCGTATGCACTGCTGGTCAAGTTTTGTTCATTTCCTACGTGAAAATAAGTTTTTACACATTCTCTGCAGGGAACACTCTTAAACACAGCATTTGTCTACACATTTTAGTGTATTATTTCTATTTGTTTTGCTGAATTTAACATATTGGAAAAAATAAAGAATACAACATATAAATGAATAGTAAAATTTAGTAATACAGTTAATAAAGCAATTAAATTCAGCAAATAAATAGTGCCTTAAAATGTGTTCACTTATTTTCATAAAGAAAATCAACAAAACAAGTATTTTGACTAGGTTTGTCCAAAGTTTTGCATATGACTATATTTTGTCATGGTAAGAACAAAATCTTGTATCTCCAAAATGGCAACTTTACTGAAGAAAGAAAAAAAAAAACCTTAATGGAAGTTAATTTAACATGATTTTTGGTAATTGTGGATTATTTCTATTGAAATTTTGACACATTGTAAAGGTCAATTGGAGTTTCACATTATACAACAATGCAAAAATGGATATACAAGGTTTTGTCATGATAGCAATGATATATATAATGTATGAATAATGCAAAAATATATTAATGTTAGCAAAACCAGTCCAAGTTAGGTGAGACATAATAGCCAGCTAAGATGGAGATATATTCGATATATAAAAGTACAGATAAATTGTACTTAAATAAAAATATGAAAAAAATCTTACTCTTAGCATGGAGACAAAAATACACACGAATGAAAGTCAAATAGGATCTATATTAGTGTTTAACATACCCCGGTAAGTCAAGTGAAGGTTTTAAGTGCAGCCACATATTATCAATATTTCGCATTTCTGAATGAGAAAGTGGAGGAAGCCGACGTGAAGCCAGCAGCAGACATGTGCACTGCTAAATCTTTGTCACATTCCAAAAAGTCCCATTCTTAACACTGCATGATGAAGAAAAGGCACAAGGATTCCAATAAAGGCTCTTCTGAGAGCTAGAGGAAAATCTCCAGTGCATTCTTAATGTTAATCGCTCCCTCTTTGCATGTTTCTCTTTATGGCTTGTTCTACGTAGGTGCGGCTGGTGAATGATGTAAGGTAACGTGCTTCATAAACCCAGCTTTAATTTTGCATCAGATATGCTAACGGCCACAGTGGAGGACTGCTTGCTGATTTATGTTTGATACAGAGCATTTTTTTCCCTGCTCAGATACAGACTGCATGTCATGCTCAGAACAGCTGCTGGCTAGCAAGGCAAATATTCAGCTACTGCTGCATCTCTCTCGCTCACACTCTCTCTCTCTCCTTCCCTCTCCTGAGTTTAATATGTTGGCTCACGTCACACAAATGCGCTGTGTGCGCCATAACTCTGCTTGGGCCCTTCCATCTTCCACCCCGCGCCAGGATATTAACTGTGGCATTTCCAAGAAAGATTCCTTCTAATAAAATGACTCGAGTAAATAAATAAACAAATCGGTGAAATATTTATGCAGCACGCCATGTCGGAAAACCGCGCCAGGCGAGCCGGGCTGGTCCGCAGGGAGCGGACTTATCAGTAATATCTGGCCTGATCTCCTGCAGATAGTGGGCAAAAAAGCCACTTTCGGCTGGACGGCTTCAGCCTCTGAAAACTCAGCTGTATCTATGCAACCTGATCTGAGCAAAAACCAAAGACAAAACCAAGGCCACTTTAAGCATGCCATGCTTGTTAGAAGGGATGAGCGTGGTTACTGGAATATGTGGTTCTACAAACTCAGCTTAGTAGTTGTTTCGGCAGAAATGGAACCTCCAGATTGGAATGAGAAATATGAAATGAATGGTGTATTAGTTTGTTCTGGACTGAGCATGTCATCCAGATCTGCAAAAAATGTCGGAACAGAAAGAGCTGATTATAACTCATGTTAAACCAAACCATTTTTATACTGTTATTTTCCAATTGTGTAGGCTTATGTACCAAAAACCCAGACAATGTGAATTTATTTATTAATAATATATTTATTTCTTCATTTATAACTACTGTGCCTTCAAGGATATGTAAACACCTGCACTGTATTGAGCCTGATTTAAAGTATTCTGGGCTGAAACACTTGTAACTCGGGCAGTATAAATGGGCGGGGCTAAACTGCTGTAAGCTGAATAAGTAAATACATGTAAATGAGCTGGTATCACAATGAATACATTTTAAGAAATCTGTTTTTACAGCTTGGTTTTCATATTTGGATGGCGTAAACTGAAGACCAAATATGTTTCAAAACTTTAACAGTGTTTATATACTACATCAAGATCTTATTTAAAAAATGGTTTTCTATGATGTGGGCCTCTAAAGTGAAATGGCAAAGCACAGCCACAGTGCCCTCAATAAATATTGACATCGCTGGTTAACATGAGCAAGACAGGTGGCAAAAATAATTATTTTTCTCTTATTCTTTTGCTCTTTTATTCAAAATATTCACAAAAAACAAAAACCTATATAAAACGACTGAAAAAAAAATCTTTCCAGGAAATAAATATTTTTTCTCAAATCTGTGTGTGCCACAATTACTGGCACCCCTTCATTTGATACTTCGTGCAGCCTCCCTTAGCAAAGAGAACAGCTCTCAGTCTTCTCCTATCATGCTTAATGATACTGGAGAACAAAAGGCAAAGTATCTGACTCCATTCCTCCATACAGAACCTCTCTAGATCCTTCAGGATCCGAGGTCCACACTGTTGAGTTCATTCTACAGGTTTTCTAAGGGACCATTTTTCAGTGAACCATTTTTGTGTTGATTTTGAGGTGTGCTCTAGATTACTGTCCTACTGAAAGAACAAAACTATGTCCCAATTAAAACTGCCTGGCTGAGGCAGTCAGATCACTGTATTTCTGCTGGTACTGATGGAGTATGTGATAGTATGCATCCAAATCAATTGTCCAGTGCCTTTGGAAGACAAACAGCTTCACAATTTCACTGATCCAGCACCATACTTCACAGAGGGGATGAGGTACTTTTCAGCATGGCTATGTTTGTGTCCTTGCCAAACTCACCTCTGGTGCTTGTTCCCAAAGCCTCCATTTTGGTTTCATTTGACCACAGAACAGCATTTAGAATTTTTCTAAAATAAGAGTGGTTTGATGTGAAGTTGTGAACATTTTAGAAAAAATATGGGTTTTTGCTCTGAATCAACCTATTTACATCTTAACAATGCAATTATGAAGAATTTGTAGAAATCCTCTACAGTAAGTGAAAAATTACCACTGGGAATTATTTTTTAGTCTGGACTTACACTTTATCTGGCTCTGAGAAAGAAATATCACAGAATCAATCAAATAATCAAGTTTAGAGGGGACTTGTCTTGTCCTAATTGCATGCACCAAACTGAATTTTTTTTATTGATTACAATTTTTTAAAATTCTATTCATCCAAAAAAATTAAGATGTTCAAATGGCAAAAGTGATTTAAATGCCCATCCCTCCTATTCAGGTGATCCCATGCCTGTTATCTTGTTGAGATATTCAAATACAGTTTGTTTGAAAAAGGAAATATTTGGATAGAGAAAAATAAATAAATAAATAAATAAATAAAAGAATGAATGAATGAAAAAACTGGTAAAATGCCCTTTCCTGCAAGTCAAGGGTTCCAAACCCATTTGCTAAACTAATACTGGTTAAAAACCCTGTCTTGTGACTACAAAAGGAAAGCAGGCTGAGTTGACTGTGAGCGAGTAAAACAATGGCGGGGGCTCCTGCTGTTTGGAGGGGAGTGGGCCTGAGTGTTGCGGAGCGTTTAGATGAGGGTATGATTGAGAGAGCAGGGGGAGTAATAGTGTGCGGCCCAGCAGGAGGGTGCGCACAGTCGGTCCACTGAAGGCGCCATTAGGACAAAATCACACCGATGAAAATAGTCGATTCTGCATACACATCTCCATCCTCCCGGAGCCGCTCCTGCTATTTCGGGCTGCCGAAGTGTTGTGCGTTATAATAATGCCGAGTGCTTCTCTCTGGCCTCGTCTGATTGCAATATTTATTTGCTGAATTATGTTTATTATTACTTATGCCTGGCTGGAAACGCAGAAAGGAAATGGCAGAAGGCAATAGGTGAGCAGAAAGAAAGCGGCCATGCTAATGTAATGGCAGCATTGGGAGAGGAATAGCTAGCATTACAAAGTTAGCGCCAGGCCATGCCAATCAGGGCCGGGTGAGAGAGAGGGGTCATAAAATAATGCCTCAGACTCCATTACAACCCAGACGCTCTTAGTCATCACCCTCCCATCCAAACACAACACACAGTCACACCCACTGCTCATCAAAAGTTTGAGGACACTTTGCTTTCTTCTGAGTAATGTTTGATTTTCACTGTTGCTTCTCAGTTGGAGGGCCTACATCATGGGTCGTCAACTGGCTGACTGTGGTCTGGATTCAAGCCCTGCAAAATATGTCACTGGACTGAACACAGCATTGAAAAAATTCTATAGCAAAGTAAATTAATTTATGTAAAAAAAAGGTCCTATTTAGACAAAATGAATGAACCAGTGCAGCTTCCTTAGCAGCTCTGGCTTAGTTTATTCAATCACATGTGTGTACAAAAACTATTTAGTTGAATGAACAATCTCAACAGAGACAAGAGAGCTTGAGGTCAGAAAGTAAAAACAGTGTCACAAATATTCATAGATTTTTCATTTTTATTTAATTTTTCTGGTCTAAATTGTTAAGCAACAATGTGGCTTGTTAAAAAAAGCACTACAAAACAATCACTTTGAATCAACTGACTGACAGAATTCAGTTCTAAAAACAAATAAAATAAAGCCAAAGCTCAACACGAGAGCTCCAACAGAGTGCTCATCCATTCCCTGACAACGCAAGGGAATGATGCTCTATAAGAATATTACTGTTTTTATTTTTAATTTAGTATTTCTTATTCATTTTTTTAGTCCATATTTGTCCTGCAGATTTTTAATGTTATTTCTTTCAAAAAGACTTTCTTTCTGTTTATTTATTTATCTCAAAAACAGTAGACAAAGACCATTGTGAGCTACTTCAAAATGCTTATTAGATTATAAAAATACCTTCAAACTATATTTTATGTGTCTTATTTTATTAGTTAACTGAACTTATCGTTAACAGTTAAGCATTTAAAGGTAACCACTAGAAATTCAATGTAAATGAACCAGTGAACACTAAGCCGTTTAAGTTGAGTATCCCTGCCCTATATCACGAAAAACAGATTTTTATGAAAATAATAAGGTTTGGATCCCTTGAATAGTAGGGGTAGGCTTTTTGCCATAAATAGATGCATTTTTAAATAAACAGTATTTTGAATATATGACAATATTTTCTACTGTTTTTGTTATCTAAAATAAGAGGGATATAGTGTGGTTTAATACAATATGTAAACATTTACTTTTGTGATGTCATGAATATCAACATATTTACATATCCTCCACCCATTCAGTCTATTGCAGTTTTGCCCTGGCCTGTTTTCTAAATGGGACATAGGGCAGCCAATCAAAACAGAGGTCATTTACATATTAGGCTTACCTAACTGTAAAGCATAAATGCAGGCTGAAAATGGTCCTCTAAAATGAGATATTTGGTATCACACAAATGTCATAACTGTACATCACAGAAAAACAATAACATAAAACAGATATTTGAGTATATTTTGCAAAACTCATATAGTCATATACTTTTGTTTTGCTGTCATAGTTCAATGTAACTGGATAATTAAATATCTAATTGCAAAGTAAATTATGCAAAGAATTACATTTACATTATGTTGATGGGTTTGAGTCTGCAATGTTTGTGCTGATGTCACACAATGAAAAAGATTAAATGAAATTTCCACAATGTTAACTTTTTAATTCAAAGCAGAATAAAAGTATCTCAGCGATGTGGTTATGGTCTAATATTAAAATACACCCTTTGTTACTGCTAGCAACAACTCCTAAAGGTTAATATGTTAAATTGTTTGTAATAAGAACATTTTGAAAAGCTCAGAATCTCCAAACATCTGACGGGTGGTGTAAACACTCTTGCCTGTAATCACACACATTTATGCTGTCCATCAGATGCAGCATCAGTCAGTCAGTCTACCAAACGAGTTTTTGCAGGCCACACCGAAGCCTGCAGTGCTGCAGGACCTAACAAGCTGCTGGTCTGTTTAGAGTAGATCCAGAGGCTATGCCCCTCCTCACTATCAGAAATCTAATGCATTTTTAGTATGTCCTGTAGAGCTGCCTCACTGTGTGGCTAAGCCAGTGGGGGGACAGTCCAGATTAAGATACTCTCCCCCTCTCGCTATTCTGGGCTGTGTCTTGCAGCTGGTACAGAGCTGTGCGTATCTCTCTATCTCCGTCAGAAGCATCGGAGATGAGGGATAGGTGGACGAAGGCTGTGAGAGCAGCTAATGAAGGCCAAGCTGACAGCGTCCAAGCACCTTAAAGGCCACGCTCTCAGCATGCAGCACACACTGACCGGCTGCAGAGTCACTACAGAGAGCCACCCACGCCTTACAGCAGCCAGTCACACAAAGCTCGCATATCTAACACAAGCCACCGCACTGATCCGCATGCACCTCCCCTTTATCTCCGAACTAAAACCAAAAGAGCCGGATTCTGACCGAGACTTTTTTCAGCCAGTAAACACAACCATGGAATGCATGATAGACAGTACAGTAAATCGTCACTGTCACTACAAAACCTCCAAAACGATAACATTACAGGAGAAAGGCAAAAACCTCTTAACTTTAAATGGATGTCAGTGTAAAAACATTATTTCTTCAAATAATTGTGGAGAATTTCTGTTAAGTCACTGCAACCTGCATTTCATTGAAACAGAGAAAAATGGTTTTGTTCCGGCAGCAATGATATGCTGTGTTAATAGCATTGAGCATGTAATGTAAGAGCAGGACTTTTGGTAATTTATCTGGGCATTTGTGAGCAAGAAATTCAATGTAACTGAACCACTGCAAGTTTAAGTTGAATATACCTGGCCTACATCATGAAAAAACACATTTTCAATAAAATAATATGGTTTGGATCCCTTGAATGGTAGGTGTAGGCCTACTTCTTTTTATCTAAAATTAGAGTCATATAGTGTACTTTAATACAATATGTAAACATTTACTGCTTTTATGGAATTCATTACTTTTGTGATGTCATGAATATCAACACATTTACATATTCTCCACCCATTCAGTCTATTGCAGTTTTGCCCTGCCCGTTTACACTGAAGTTAGAGAGTATGGAGTATTTCAACATGGCCTGTTTTCTAAATGGGACAAAGGGCAGCCAATCAAAATGGAGGTCATATACATATTAGGTTTACCTAACTGTAAAGTATAAAGACGGGCTGAAAAATCATAAAGTATTCAGGATATGTACGTATGCATAGGAACAAAACTAGTATATCAAAACGAGAACTTTAAAGGAGACAGAGAAAATGTTTTAGAATTAAATCCTGAAAATAATGGAAGCTGTGATGAAGGTAAAGTGTGGACACACTAAATACTGAAATGAATGATGTTAAATTTATTTGCTGAAGCTTCAGTGTATTTCAGTGTTTATTAAATGTATGCAAACATTTCTTTATGTTAAATATGTTTATGTTTATACACATTTAACAGAAATACAGAAATACACTTAAGCTTCAACAACTAAATTTAACACCATTTCAGTATTTATTGTGTCCACCCTTCCTTTTGTCTACACCTCCAAAGTTCAGGCTGCACATTCTGCTTCTCATTATCCAAGTAGTCCCAAGCACGTTCATTGATACTGAGGTGTGTGCTCTAGAGTGGTTCTGAAATGCAAATCTTCTTTGTTTTATCTATTTAAATTTTTAAGTGATGGCTTCTTGACAGCTACACAAACCTGTGAATCCAGATTATCTCCTACCTGCTATCCTGTTTATCTAATGGCGACAGTATTTGGTGGTCTACCAGGTCTTGCATGGTTATTAGGAGTCCCCCTTTCTCTATACCTCTTAAAACTCCAGTTCTGCAAACTCGTGTATACTGTTTTTTCGCTTATTTTCCTTTGACTTTTTCCTCCCTTGCACATGGATAAAAAAAACACGCACAGACACACACATGCACACACACACACACACACACACACACATATGTATATATATATATATATAAATAAATATAATGATTATATCTCCTCAGAAATATTGCCTGTTAAATTAACAACTTGTACTAAATGGCCACATTACTGGGAACATTTGGCTTTATTCAGTTTTTTTTAGAAAACAATAATGAAACACAAATGAATTGTTGATCCTAAGCTGTTACAGAAAGGCATTTTCTACTGTCTTTAAACAGTAAATAGCATGGCCTGCTACTTATGCTTTAACAGACAACGTCTATGATATTTGTAGTTTGAAAATAGATTTTTGAGTAGAATTCATCTGTTATAAACTATAAAGACAGCCAGAAATATGAAAAGATCCGGCTGCAGTGGTCACTTCGGGAATAGCAAAACATTGCTTCTTTGCTATTTTTGTTTACTGTCTGTTTCAACCAGCAGCATCATCTACCATCACCAGAGCCTGCTACAGCTGAGAAATCAGCCACAATCTCTGCTTCCAAGCGAACTAGGCCTGCTACGGTCTACGCTGCGTGAACCTGCTGGCCGAAAGCAATGCGTGAGGAGGCAGAAGCGAGGCAAGCGAGCCGGCGTGCGTGTTAGGCTAATGGCTAACCCCACAAGACCAGCAGTTCCATCGTTCCTTCTCTCTAACATTTTCCTTGGAAAATAAACTAGACTACCTCCGGATTCAGTGGGCTACTCAGCGTGAGTTCAGAGACTGCTGTGTTTTACGGACACGTGGATGACGAGCTCCACTCCGAACTTAGCCGTTCAGCTCGACGGTCTGTTGTGCTTCCTTGCGGACAGAGACGCTGAGCTGTGTGTGGTAAGACTAAGTGGAGGCCTCTGTGTTTACATCAACACTGAATGGTGTAAAAACACGGCGCTAGTCTCCAGTCACTGCTCACCGCTGTTGGAGTTTGCGATTGTCAGAGCCAGGCCATTTTATTTACCTAGAGAGCTGAGTTCACTGTATATAATAGCGGTGTATATAGCTCCCAGTGCTAATGCTATGGCCACACTGAATGAGCTGTACAGCGCTATCAGCGACCTCCAGAACACAAACCCAGATGGACTGTTTATTGTTGTCGGTGATTTCAACCATTGCCAATCTGAAGTCAGTATTCCCAAAATTTCATCAGTATGTAGACTTTGCAACCTGTGGGGTTAACATGCTGGATCTTGTTTACACAAACATCCCCGGCGCCCCCACTATGGCTACTCGGACCACATTTCTGTGATGCTCATTCCAGCATACAGACCACTTATCAAACGTGCCAAACCAGACAAGAAGCAAGTGAGAACCTTGCCACCAGGAGCTATTTCTGCTCTTCAGGACTGTTTTGAGCACACTGACTGGGAGATGTTCAGAGTAGCAGCAACTACCGGTGACTCCATCAACCTGGAGGAGTACACAGAATCAGTGACTGGCTACATCAGCAAGTGCATTGATGATGTTACTGTCTCCAAACCCGCCACAACTCACCCCAACCAGAAACCATGGATGACTGCAGATGTGTATGCTGCTGAGAACCCGCGACAAGGCTTTCAAGTCAAAGGACAAAGCAAGCCTCAGGGTGGCAAGAGCCAAGCTCTCCCGGGCCATCAAAGAGGTTAAGCGTGCCTACTCAAAGAAAATCCATGATCATTTTCAAAACACTGCTGACACACAGCACATGTGGCAGGGCATCCAGGCCATCACCAACTACAAGTCACCTCCACCTGCTTGTGACAGTGATGCCTCCCTTCAAGACATCCTTAACAACTTCTATGCTCAGTTTGAGGCACAGAACGGCATGATGGTGAGGAAAACCACACCTCCTCCAAGTGAACAGGTACTGTGTCTGTCCACTGCTGATCTGCGCAGAACTCTACACAGAGTTAACCCACGAAAAGCACCAGGATCTGACAGCATACCAGACAGAGTGCTCAGAGAATGCGCCGAACAGCTGGCTGATATTCTCACAGACATATTCAACATCTCTCTGAGCACCGCAGTCATTCCGACGTGCTTCAAGTCCACCATCATCATCCCTGTGCCGAAGAAGTCTCCAGTGTCCTGCCTCAATGACTACCGTCCCATTGCACTCACTCCCATCATCATGAAGTGCTTCAAGAGGCTTGTCATGAGGCACATTAAAGACCAGCTTCCTCCTTCACTGGACCCACTGCAATTTGCATATCGCCCCAACCGCTCAACAGACGATGCCATCTCCACACTCCACCTGGCTCTCTCCCACCTAGACAATAAAGACTCCTATGTCAGAATGCTGTTCATAGACTTCAGTTCAACATTCAACACCATCATTCCTCAGCAGCTGATTGGAAAACTGAGCCTACAGGGCCTAAACACTTAACTATAACTGGATCCTGGATTTCCTGTCTGAGAGACCTCAGTTAGTTAGGATAGGAAATAACATCTCGAGCACCACCACACTGAGCACCAGTGCCCCTCAGGGCTGTGTGCTCAGTCCACTGCTGTTTACTCTGCTGACTCATGACTGTATTGCAAAGTAGGCTCAAACCACATCCTCAAGTTCGCTGATGACACAACTGTGGTGGGTCTGATCAGCAAGAACGAAGAGTCAGCATACAGAGAGGATGTGCAGCGGCTAACGGACTGGTGCAGAGCCAACAACCTGTCTCTGAATGTAGAAAAAACTAAGGAGATGGTGGTTGACTTCCAAAGAGTGTGAGGTGACCACCCCCCACTGAACATCACTGGCTCTGCTGTGGAAATCGTCAGGAGCACCAAGTTCCTCGGTGTCCACATCACAGATAACCTCACCTGGACCCTCAACACCAACTCCATAGCCAAGAGAGCCCAGCAGCGCCTCTACTTCCTGCGGAGACTGAAGAAGACTCATCTTCTCCCTCCCATCATCATCATGTTCTACAGGGGGACTGTGAAGAGCATCCTGAGCAGCTGCATCATCGCTTGGTTTGGGAACTGCACCGCCTCAGAACGCAAGACCCTACAGCATATAGTGAGGACAGCTGAGAAGATCATTGGGGTCATTCTCCCCTCCATCATGGACATCTACACCACACGTTGTATCCGGAAAGCCACTAGCACTGTGGACGGCCCCATCCTTCCCTCACACAGACTTTTTTCACTGCTGCCGTCTGGCAGAAGGTACCGGAGCATCTGTGCCATCACTGCCAGACTCTGCAACAGCTTTATTCCTCAAGCAATCAGGTTTTTAAACTCACAAGGACTGAGCTACACTCCACTGTGTACTTGTACATCCAAGGACATCCACATTAGCTTTCCTATACTTTTATTCCTGTGTTCTTTGGCTAATTTATGTTTTCATTAAAAGTAGGATTGTTTTGCTTTGAAAAAGCTTTATACGTTTTTGGTCATTTGGTCGCTGCCTGATCAGTAACAACACTGATTTAAACGTATTTTGATTTGAAATGTATATGTGCAGTTTCAATTAAAAAGATGTAACCTGATAATTCAGTAGGGTTCGACAAATACATTTAAAAAGTATGATGTGATGATCAGTGATGGCTGAATACTGCATACACTACCCTTAACAGTCTCAATGATGTATTTCATTACGATACATAAAAAAGTAATGCAATCAGAATATATTTACAACACATTTACAAAACATCTTGATGAGGACGATGAGATCAACTTTTTTTTTGGCTTTATTTAATTCACAATGTTTCCCGTTGTTACCGGTTGGCAATTTTCTTCATGCATTTATTCTGTTAATTAATTCATAAGAAAAAATATTTAAATGTTTTCTGAAAATTCTCAACTTTTTTATTTCTCTTACCGCCTGCTTCAGCCCACTGCTGCTCCCACAGTCCCTCAAGCAGGAGTCCAGTACAAAACTGATGCTAATTTTATCCCACAAACATGCCCACTACTAAGGAGACTGTTTGATAATCCCTCAAAAGAGCTCAGTAATGTTGACATTAATAAGTGATAACATTGGTTTATCAGTCAACTCAGGCTTTAGCAGAGCTCAGTAACACTGAGATTAATAACTGATCACATTGATTTATCAGTCTACTCAGGCTTTAGCAGAGCTCAGTAACACTGAGAATAATAACGGATCACAATGATTTATCAGTCTACTCAGGCTTTAGCAGAGCTCAGTTACACTGAGATTAATAACTGATCACATTGATTTATCAGTCTACTCAGGCTTTAGCAGAGCTCAGTAACACTGAGAATAATAACTGATCACATTGATTTATCAGTCTACTCAGGCTTTAGCAGAGCTCAGTAACACTGAGAATAATAACGGATCACAATGATTTATCAGTCTACTCAGGCTTTAGCAGAGCTCAGTAACACTGAGAATAATAACGGATCACAATGATTTATCAGTCTACTCAGGCTTTAGTAGAGCTCAGTAACACTGAGAATAATAACGGATCACAATGATTTATCAGTCTACTCAGGCTTTAGCAGAGCTCAGTGACACTGAGATTAATAACTAATCATCACATTGATTTATCAGTCTACTCAGGCTTTAGCAGAGCTCAGTGACACTGAGATTAATAACTAATCATCACATTGATTTATCAGTCTACTCAGGCTTTAGCAGAGCTCAGTGACACTGAGATTAATAACTAATCATCACATTGATTTATCAGTCTACTCAGGCTTTAGCAGAGCTCAGTAACACTGAGAATAATAATGGATCACAATGATTTATCAGTCTACTCAGGCTTTAGCAGAGCTCAGTAACACTGAGATTAATAACTGATCACACTGATTCATCCGTCTATTCAGACTTTAGCAGGAACTTCATTGTAAAGAAGCCGTTAACTGGGGTCCACTTTAGAATTCATCTAACGAGCATTACTACATGCTATGCACTATATATGCAAAATAGGTAATAAACAAGTATTGCTGCTGTTTCTTTTGGAGACTTACTTAAATTCAGTAACTTTATACATCTGAAGATTGAAATCACAGTTACAAGACATGAATAAAAGTAGTATTTTAACCCATTTCTTAAATTACATTAGAGCATTACACAAGCAGCAACCTTGTTTGTGAAAATGAGATATGACATCAATGGTAAAAATGTAAACATATCCAAAAAGCCACCATAAACAATACACAAAAGAAATTTCACAGTTCCTTTTTCTTTATAATCACGCCCTTCTCCTGAATCAATTGAAAATGCTGCAGGGACAATACACTGTTTATTGCACAATGCTTTTGTCCTCATCAATGATTTGGACTGCTTGTTCATTAATAATTTTGACTGAGGTGACTCTTCGAGGCAATCAATA
Organism: Pygocentrus nattereri; assembly: GCF_015220715.1. Taxonomy (NCBI): domain Eukaryota; kingdom Metazoa; phylum Chordata; class Actinopteri; order Characiformes; family Serrasalmidae; genus Pygocentrus; species Pygocentrus nattereri. The sequence continues at coordinate 25,517,475 of NC_051234.1, read as the reverse complement.
CTATGATCATACTTGAATTTCAACCTTGGCTTGCAAGTGAGCGCTGTGAGCAGCTGTTTGTGTGTCAATAACACCATGCACCTCCATTTGAAGGACATCTCTTTTAAATGCCATATGAAATAGGGCAACTACAACACATTCATAATTAATTATTTTACACAGAGCAATGATAAACAGTTGTGTAAGCACTGGTAAATGGAAAGCGAAAAGTAATTCTGCTGTGCGATCTCTGAAAATATCAATGGAATTCGATTACAAGATTGTTTTCTACAACAACAGAGTACAAAGTGGATCCATTTGGTGTCTCTAACTTTGATTAACATAATTAAAAGACTGAAAAAAAGCTCAGGCCATTATTAGCGCTCTAAAAGCATGGCAAAAACGCTCACGCTGTAATCCAAGATCTTTCAGTCGCTCAGACTCCAATTGATTGGACTGTAACTGAGAACTTGTTTATGGCACACAAGGCAATACTTAACAGAAATGTTGACATTAACCCTCCGCAATGATTGTATTGATGAGCATAACAGCGTGATGTCAATTCCTTTGAATGGAACTGATGAGAGAACACTTGACCAGCAAGAATACCCTAAACACTTCTGCCAGTACAATATTTCCGCACGGTTGTGCTCGTGACCCAATCAGACGCATCTGTATAAAGTGAAGGATCATGTTTCCTGAGCTCGCTGCATGCTCAAGAGAAGGTTCACTTCATTGCTGATAATAAGCAATTCTTTTTTTTTTTTGCGCATGACGGGCCGTCCCAAATGAGATATTCGGGTGAATCACTAAGCACGCCCATCTCGATTACTCCGGCAAGCTGTTTTCCATTGGCTTCTGACCCTCCAGAACATTCCAGAGAATCTGTAGCCCTCCGCTGATTACAGCTCCATGAGACCGTAAATTAAACAAACAGGATCCATATCTCTATGCCGTAATTTTCATGAATCCACATCTCAGAGACACCTCAGGACTAGCACCAAAAGATACATCACTCCATAGCGGAGGAGTCGCTTTGTGGTGAACACAGACATATGTGGCGCTTATGTGCTATTTTCCACTAATATATTTCCATTATGAGGTAATAGGACTAATAGTCATTGTGCTATGTAGTTTTCGCAGAGCAATGTTGTGCTTGGCTTTGTAACCTTTTGGCTGCCTCAAATAAAGTTTAGCATTCAAAAAATGGAGACCACTTTGGCTAATCACTATGATGAAACCACGCATAAATCCAGCATTTTTTGGGGCATGACCCTTGGAGAACTTCAATATTCCTCTTGGTTATTGCTCATTTCTGAAGGGTGTGCGGCCCATCTGGTGGTTTTCTTATGTCTGCAAATCTGAAAAACCATTAACTGAGCCTTTCTGTACAAAAGTCTGTTCTATATGAGATTACTATACAATTATAGATCAGAAATGAATGAAAATGTGAAACATGCCGGTTATGTCCTGCAGGCAGGTTATGATGCATTGTGCACTGCTCATGAACCAAACAAATGAGACACTTAAGGCAAGACAAAAGCATTATAGAGTGTGGTAAGAGTTAAATCAATAGGAATAAGACACCCACCAGATATTTTAACAGGGACACTGCAAGAGAGGAAAATAAACGATCCTGGCAAAGCAGAGGCCATAGACTGCTGTTAGTGAGTAGCCTCCATTATGCCACAAAGGCAGGTGGGAAGAGAGAGAGAGCGAATGAGAGAGAGAGTGAGAGATTCATTTCTTTTAACTGCAAAACATTCAGATCAACACAATGGAACTGAAGATTCTTGTCGGAGACTTTGAATTACCAATGCAAATTAAAACATGACAAATTCTCCCTTGCGAAAGCATCTCTCGCTACAAAATATGCATCAACATGCCACCGCCTCAGACACAGTAACAGACCCCCGACCCCTATCAGGACCCTCTTCATATATGAGAACTTGTCTCTGCATGTCAAAACTCACCATTCTTAGTTTTTACACTATTTGAAAATTCCAGCTGCCCGTTACATCTTCTGACTATTTCATGACAAGTTGGCCGAGAGAAATAGTCTAAAATTTCACACTTATTTTATTATTGTTGATATTATATTTAATATGCTTCTGCCATTTCCTGATGTTGAAAAATGAATAACTACAATGCAGCCTAATAGTCCGTTAACAATATGTTCAATCAGAAACAAAATACGAGCATGTAAACACCTCACTCGGAATAGACTAGTCGAATTATCTGATTGAATGAGGTGCATAATCCTGTGAATAATCTATTTAAACACCTGTATCCAATTACTCTCCCAATCGGAAAGTTTAAGTACGTTCTGCGCATGTGTGGCACGTTATAGTGCACGTTTATAACATTCAACATGGTGGGAGCAGAAACTGGTCTGCAGAGGAGACAAAGTTTATACTTTGAGCTTTGACCAGTTTATGTGTCTCAGAACATGGCATCTTCCTCTCAGCCTTCTTTAAAGTACATGTGGAGGACTTTTTCATGAGTCTGACATTATTTTAAAGCAAGTAAAAACACAAGCACTGCTCACTGCTGCTCATGTCACTCTGACTCACATGATGCTCTTAGTCATGGAAACGTCTACACTGAGTGATACTCTGCGCATGTGCGTAATTTTGAATCTGATTACTTATAGTGTGCATGTAAACAGAAGTTTTCTATCACATTGTTGAGTAGAGTAAGAATAGAAACACCTCAGTCTTAATCTATAATCAGAATGTATTCAATCAGATTGGCAAAATTTCTGCATGTAAACAGCCAATGAAGCAAAGACTATTCAAAACTATTTTGTTGTTATTGTTAAGATGATGATTATTATTGGCTTTAACTCAATAAGCGAGTATGGTCAGCTTAAAACTTTACTATGCTTCAGCAATCCTGTACTTGCTACAGCCACACTGGTAAAGCTAGAATCAACTGAACTGAATTGAGAGAGACAGAAAGAAAGATAGTGAGACCACAGTCAGAAAGTCCAAACCCTGGCAAGACCCTCACTTTTGATGGCCAGGCCAGGAGCGTGAGGCTCTTTTCAGCAGTGGGTCGGTGCAGGCTGAGGAGAGATGAGGAGTAGAATGTTTATAGAGTACTTTTATCTCCTCTCTCCTGCTATAATCTCTCCCAGGGTATCAAAGCGGAGCATCATCTCCAGCAGCAACACAGCACCCAAATCCTGCCAGACAGCCCAGGCTTTGTAGGTGGCTTTCTCCTTCATCCACAGCCTTTGTCACACACACACATAAACACGCCCTTCCACTGAGCCCTCTCTTCGGGGGCCAAGCTCCAAGCTCCTGGCTCCTGGCTCCTCACTCTCTGCGTCTGAGCTCCTGATACTTGATCCAGGCTTCATCTTCTTCAGAGGCCTCGACATTTGCAGGGCCTATTAGCCCAGTGGGGGCCTTATCATATTCTCCCCATCACAAGCCTCTGGAGATGGGCAGGAGATGGAAGTGCTCTGGAAGCCCCTGTACTTCTTCACCACTGTGGCCCCAGCCTAACCCCCACTGAGGCACTTACACACACCCTCTATCCATCCCTGAGATCGCTCCAGACTACGGGTGGAAATCTCAAATCTTGATTCGATTCAATTCCGTTTCGTTAGGAAATGATTCAATGCATTGTGAAATCTCAACTTTCACCACCAATAAAACTATGCAGTGTATCATGAAACTTCATATTTGCCATGATTCAGCTCACTTCTATAGAAACTGATTCAATGCATCACAAAACCAACAACAACGGTTCAATTTTATTATGATTCTTTACCTTAATTAATGCTTAATGAAATTTCAGTTCAGTTTACTTCACTTCTTTAGCAAACAATTCATCATGAAACTTCACATTTTGAAATTCCATTATCATGAAATGCATCTTGAGACCTCAAATTCACCATGATTAAATTTAATTATGGCTCTTTAGGAGACAATTTATTCCATCGAACTTCAAATTTCCCCACAGTCCCATGAAATCTCAGATTTTGCCACAATTCAATTTGATGAAGATTATTTAAGAAATGATTCAGTGCACCTTAGAACCTCAAATTCCACTACAATTAGATTCAGTTATGACTCTTTAGGAAGCTATTTCACAATTTAATTTAACTGGATTGTTTAGGACACAATTTGCTGTATCATAAAACTTTACATTTTACCACAAATCAATATGATTGTATAGTACGGGATTTAATGCATCAAACCTCAAGTATCACCATGATTCAGTTGAACTATGATTCTTTCTGAAATGATTCAATACATTATGAAGCCTAAATTCAGTTTCATTCAATTATTTAGGAAAAACTTTGCTGCATCACAAAACTTCAGATTTTTTTGGATTCAATTGCGATTACAAATGCACCAAGAAAGCGACTAGAATAAAATACAATTCTTTAGGAAATGATTTAATGCTTTTTATGGGATTTCTATGTTTGAAAATAAAGAATTTTATTTGGACACTTCACTGAATATTATTATAATCGTTTAGAACCAATTCTAACATTCCAAATCACCTCGACTTCAGATGCCTGCCTTTTAAACTATCTGCACTGCACCCTGCATCCTGTAAGGACCTTGCCCAGAAAATCTCTGGCCCATGATTAGGTTGTCAGGATTTATTAAGTTAAGAAGTAGCAAAGTTTCTTGTCCTTGACCTTTAAACTCCTCCTAGTCCCGCCTCCATTTCTCTGAAGCCTCCAGTAGTAAGTGAGCATGTTTCTAGTGTGTGGCCCTGATCCTGGCCTGCTGATAAAGAATTTGGGCCAATTCATTAAAGCTTAGCAGATTAAATCAAACTGACATGCAAGGCCTAGCTAGCTTCTAGTTACAGTCTCATAGTCATAGTGTCATTTGCTAAATAAAACTTTCAATTTATGGTTGTAAATGTCGTGTGAGTATGGGAAACCTTTTTTTAAAGTTTTGGGAACCTCTCTAAAACGTAAAAGTTCTAGGAAGGACACTTAAATTGGTGTAAAACCTCTGCATTATGGGAAGGTTCTTTAAACATTTAAAAGTTCTTCTCTCAAATCTCTTTTTCTTTTTCAAATATGGTTCTCTGGCAAAACACCCACTCAAAAGTTCTTTGAGTGACCCTTATTAGTCCCACAACGGGGAAATTTCACCTCTCCATTTAACCCATCTGTGAAGTGAAACACCACATACACACACTAGTGAGCACACACACACTAGGGGGCAGTGAGCACACTTGCCCGGAGCGGTGGGCAGCCCTATCTGCAGCGCCTGGGGAGCGGTTGGGGGTTATGCGCCTTGCTCAAGGACACCTCAGTCATGTACTGTTGGTTCTGGGGATCGAACCGGCGACCTTCCAGTCACAGGGCTTCCTTCAGTTTTAGAGAACCAAAAGTGGTACTTCTATAGCATCATTTAAAGAACCCTTTGTGATGCCCTTTTTAAGTGCGTAGCTTTAAAACATCTGTTGAAAGTGAAGATTCTAAACTTTCAGTTGATTCCTCATTGATTGTAAGTAAAAAAAGGAGATATTTTATTACGACTTGGATTTCCTGACATTATGGTTAAGCGTAGTCCTCAAAGAAAAACACTGAGTACAGGCAAGAGCAGACGTGAATCTATCAATAAAGAATGTAATTCATTACATAATGCACTATATGATTTCTTAATCACTATCATTCACAAGTTTGAAACCATTTGTCATATGACCAATTTTGTTATTTTATTTACATATATTTGTGGATTTAAACAGTAAAACTATGTAACAAAGCGTAGTTCCGATGGTTATTCCATTTTCCAGAATTATGTGAAAAAGAAGTAAATAAAATTACAAATAATCATCTAATATATATATTTATTTGTCCAATTTATCTGCCCTAAGATTCAATCTCCTTTTAAATATTATTCAATCTGGATATTAATTTTATTACAACTTGTTTTTTGATGCTCTTCAGCTTTCTCAGTAATCATTCTGCACACGCCTCAAATTTGTCCATTTTTATGGGTTATGAGTAACAGGACTATCAAATTACATTATTGAAAACACTGATTCCACACTTTTGAATGGCAGGGTATGCAATTATGTTATTTCACTTAAATAAAACATTTTAAGTGCAACAGAACAACAGCAGTAACTCTACACGTCTAAAGGGTTACAAGAAAATAAAATAACCAAAAGAAATTGTAATTACGAGCTGGAAGAGAAAAACAAAAATAAAACGAATGCACAATGGCATACAGCCACCCTTCATCACATCAATGATGTGCATTTGATGAACAGAAAACATTCCATGCACAGTCTTTCATTTCATATTGAAAAGCAGGGTAAATCTTTACATTTAATGATAGAGCCATGTCCTGCTAAAGTCTATGTATGTGTTATTGATTTTTCCATCTATCCACAGTAGATGCCTTCTATCTCCTCAATGTTCATTATCTCACGTCGGACATTACTGGAGGAGTTAAGACCCCCCGCCTCCTCTCTCTTACTCTCTCCCCCACTTCTCCCTCTTTCTCCATCTTTCTCTCTCCCTCTCTTTCTCACATGTCCTTTCCAACTCTTTCTCCCACTCTTTCTTTTTCCTCCCTCTTCTCACTCTCACTCTCCCTCTGTCTGTATTTCTATTTCTCCCTCTCCTCTCCCTCATCTGTCTCTCTATCTATTTTACCCTTTTTCCTTCTCCTCTGTATTCTCCTGTTTAACTCTCCTCTTCTCTATTTATATTTCTTTCTTTCTCTCTCTTTCTGTCCTCTCTCTCTTTTCTCTTTCTGTTCCTCCCTTCTCTTTCTCTGCTCTCTCTCTCTGGCCTACAGCCTTACCTACAACTGCCTTACATATATATAAGCAATAACCTTCAATTACCCCCCCCCCCACACACACACATACACATTAGCTGGTAATTAGTGCCAGATGTTTGGGCACTAATAGCACTAGGTGTAATTACACTAATATACACACCTCACACATAAGCTACACACCTCGTCAGAGAGGGTGTAGTTCTGTGTGTGTGTGCGCGTTTGATGAGGGCTGTGATCACTGAGGCGAACCGAAATGCACGTCTGCTCAAACACACAGCGTCCAGCTCAGAAATCACCCCTGCATTCTGCCCACTGCAATAAATGCTTCATATTCCTATTTATTGCCTATCTAACGCTCCCACCCGACTCCAGCCTTATTGGGGGCAGCCTCATGAATACAGCAGAGAATGAGAGAGAGCGCCATGTGAAGATTGTGGGGGGATGGGGGCGAGAGAGAAAGTGTAGACGCATCATCATAATATTACACTGTTGGTGCGAATGGGCCCAAATAGCACACATTCTAACCCACAAACAGCTCATGTTCATAGTACTGGCTGGATAGGATTAGTTTTAAATGGGGAGGTAATGTAATGTTGTTTTACCAGGGGGTGTCTGTAATCTCTACGACCAATTCACTTATGATTAGATATAAATTCCAAAAATGAGAGGAGTTACTCAGTTTACAGACTGTGTAACACCAAAATAATTTCATTTGCAATGCGTTGAGCTGTTCACAAGAAGAAAACATGTTCATTTAATCATAATGTTGTTTACCCTAACCATGTACCTACCTGTCTTAAGTGAATGCAATGTGTCATTAGACTGGAAATTATAGCCAACAGTCCACATCACTGCTGTAACACTTTATTTGGAGTCCTTCATAGATGATCAATAGATTCTTAACAGATTATCAGTAACACATCAACAAAAGGGGAAGTAGCAGCAGTGAAGCATCTAAATACACTGAAGTAAATATCTTGAAGATGCTCTATTAATACATTACTTAAACTAAGTAGATGTATTGTTAATACATAACCTGACCTTACCAACTTTACTCAAAACCTAACTCTGCCCCTAATCCTAACCCTAACCTTATCCTCCTAACCCTAACATGTTTTTGACATGCTACCCAGAGTCAATTCAGTGTTTTATCTTTTAAAAAGGACCACTCAAAATAAAATGTCATCAAAATCTTTGGCACTTCTTAACTTAAATCCTGACAGCCAAATCATGGGCCACCGATTTGCTGGGCGAGGTCCTTACAGAATGCAGGGTGTGGTGCAGAGAGTTGAAAAGACAGGCATCTGGAGTCGAGGTGATTTGGAATGATATAATCAGTTCTAACTGATTATGATAATATTCAGTGAAGTGCCCAAATAAATTTCTCTTTTTTCTGTCATGTTGTAATGTTCAGAGCCATTCACCTGAGGAAAGACAATACATGTCACCTGTCACTGTCCAAAAAAAAACAAGAATGACGGATCTTTATTTTGCCAGTTTTTACTTTTCTTCATCATTTGAACATGACAACAGTCCTATAGAGTGTGTAAATAGTTAATGACAAATAGGCCAACAGAAATGCTCCCAAACCACTTAGAATAAGAATAATTCTTTATATTAACTTACATTAAAAGTTACAACCTATTTTTACTTTCTCCTGTAAAGTTACCATTTTGGATATTTTCGAGATGCTTCTTCAGGTGCCCCCATACTCCAAACTCCTTTTCCACAGGATATGATGCAGGATTTATCAACACACTGGTTTGCAAGGATTTAGTAGATAAAAGCCGCTCGTAATCTTTACTGACGCAGGAGCTCGCAGTCCATCAAAATGACTGACACATTGGATTCAGATGGGACCAATATCACTAAGGAACACCAGCAATAATTACCTTACCCCACCTCCCAATGTAAAACTAATGCTTTATGAACAGGCTGGAATGCTTCAATGCTTTTTTAAATGCCCTTTGTTGTCTGTATGTTTTATATGATATTTGCAGACAGGAGCTTATTTGGTAAAAAATAAACAGGGTTGAGATTTAGAATACAGGAATGAGGTATTTGCTGAAAAGGCAGTATTCAGAATTGAGATACTTTCACAGTTGTTGAGATAATACAATCAACGGTGTGTAGAAAATATGTTTGGTAAAAACAAACAGCTTTCTTTACAAGCACTGAAGTTCCTGCCAAAGCCTGAGTAGACTGATAAAAAGTGATACTTTTTTTTTTTCATAAATCAATTGGAATGGAATAAGAGACGTTGGTGTTAATGGTTAACGTTGGTGTGAATTGTGTAAATTAAGTAAAATTAAAACCAGCAAGTTTTCCCATGAGCCACATCAACATGTTCACACTTCAGAAAGGTGACACTTCAGAAAAGAGGGACATTATAATGCCCTTATTAAGCATTAACAAGCCACCAGCTGGTAGTTAACCAGAAGCTCATTTCTTAGTTACCTGGTAGTTAACCAGCTGCTCTACTGTTTAAAGCAGTAAGTAGGTTGAATTAAGCATTTTCAAGCATTTTATTTTTGTTTTATATATCATGATCTTTTGCACCAAACTTATTATGCCCTTACTAACCTCTATAAAGCCAATAACTAACTTCACAAGCCTATAACTGCTAATTAATTGGCTAATTATTACTACTTTTGTGTATTTAAAGTGGTTTGTGATGTAATTTTGATCCAGTTCAATCTTGACAACGTTAAAATATCACCATAGTGCCCACATTTAATCTCTACACAGCATTAGAGCATCTAATTCTAATCAAATGGCCTTAACTCATTAGTGACTAGATCCACACCCAAAGGAGCAAATATGAAAAGAATAACCAGTTTAAAAAATAGACCTTATTTCAGTGGAGGTCCCCATAAGTGTAATTATAGATATTTAATTCATGAGTGTGGCTGAGGCTGGGGATTAGGCTGGGATGAGATGAGGCTGGAGATGGGTAGTCATCTCTGGGAGGATGACAGGTTAGTGACTGATACCACCATTACAGGGTGATGGGGAAGAGAAGGAGAGTGAGGGGCCTTTACAGAGGACAGCACACAGACTGGAGCCTATAGACACCTTAAAAATGGGAGGACAGCCCTGAGCTGGGCTTATCTCATCCATATGTTTCTCTAACACTTAGAAATGGGATGGGAATTAGCATAGAAACTTTAAAGGGACAGACATCATTTTATTTGTGTGGGATTGGAGCTCTGGGCCAAGAGAATGGATGTAGTTTTGCAACCTTCCACTTGTTAGATTACTTATGTCTCCATCCAGAATGAGACCTGTTACACCCCCAGTTAGGTTAAAGGACGAGGAGGGAAAGTGTGCACTGCTGCCAAAAAATGATGGAAGAGAGTAAAGGAGAGGAAAAGTGAGAGTAAGCAAAGGAAAAAGGAAAGGGGAGTGAGTAGAGTTCAGGGCAAAAAGAGACACTGAGACACAGAGAGAGAGAGAGAGAGAGAGAGAGAGAGAGAGAGAGAGAGAGAGAAAGAAGTAGGTAGAGAAGAGAAATAAATGGAGAGGGAGAAAGAAAAGATGTGAAAAAAGAGAAAGACAGAAAAAGAGAAAGGTAGGTAGAGAAGAGTGAAAAAGAAAGACAGTAAAGGAGAGAATCAGAAAACAAAAAGCAAAAAACTGGAGAGAGAGAAAGGCAGTAAAGGAGAAAGAGAATAGAAAGAGAGTAAAGGAGAGAGAATAGAAAGAGAAAAACAGAGAGAGAGACAGAGAGAAAGAGACAGTAAAGGAGAGAGAAAGACAATACAAAGAGAAAAACAGAGAGAGAGCGAGAGATAGAGAGAGAGAGAGAAAGAGACAATAGAGAGAAAGAGAATAGAAAGAGAAAAGAGAGAGAGAGAAAGAGACAGCAGAGAGAAAGAGAATAGAAAGAGAAAAACAGAGAGAGAAAGAGACAGTAAAGTAGAGAGAAAGAGAATAGAAAGAGAGAAACAGAGAGAGAGAGAGACAGAAAAGTAGAGAGAAAGAATAGAAAGAGCAAAACAGAGAGAGAGAGAAAAAGAGACAGTAGAGAGAAAGAGAATAGAAAGAGATAGTAAAGTACAGAGAAAGAGAATAGAAAGAGCAAAACAGAGAGAGAGAGAGACAGTAAAGTAGAGAGAAAGAGAATAGAAAGAAAAACAGAGAGAGAGAGAGAGAGAAAGAGACAGTAAAGTAGAGAGAAAGAGAATAGAAAGAAAAACAGAGAGAGAGAGAGAGAAAGAGACAGTAAAGTAGAGAGAAAGAGAATAGAAAGAAAAACAGAGAGAGAGAGAGAGAGAGAGACAGTAAAGTAGAGAGAAAGAGAATAGAAAGAAAAACAGAGAGAGAGAGAAAGAGAGAGAAAGAGACATTAGAGAGAAAGAGAATATATAGAGAAAAACAGGGAGTGAGAGAGAGCGCGAGGGAGAGAGAGAGAGAGAGAGGTTTGTACATCTTTGATTTTATCCTTATATTTAAGACTAAAATCTCTAAAGATTCAAAATGTCTGTTTTTAAAATGCTTTGAAAAGACTCTGTCTGAATATGATGCCAGTACAGATTATTTGAATTGAACTGGTCTGAAAGACAGAGACAAAGGGGTAGGGTTGGGGGACTGGACTATAATGTGGTCATCAATGTAGCACAGAAATAAAAATAAATAAATAAACAATCAAAATCTTCCCTGCATAACAGTTTCAGTGGTGTTGGTGCGCTGGCATCTGCACTGGAGGGAGATTGATGTGCTCAATCGCCAGATTTATCCGGCAATGTTTACAAAAAGATCCCAGTGCCGGGGCCCTCTTGGCCGCATCGCATTCAGAAAAAGGCTGGCCGGCATGCCTGGGTAATTTGTTGTGATGTAGTAAATAACTGGGCATAATGAAAATACCCCTGATGTATTCAGAAGGCCTGATTGATGCCGGGCTAGGGAAGCGCAGCGGTGGAGAAACTCGTGCCCATTTAACATGCACAAACCAAAAAAAGGCTCGCTGGAGCCGCAGCACAAGCACAACCCCACTGACAGCTGCTGGGGCTGCACACAATCTTAAAGCAGTTATGAATTACTGCTGACCCCCACCCTGCCCCCACACACAGCTAGCGTGCTAGACACAAGCATATTGAAAGTCATCAGTCTGTGGCAGTCATCCTTTTTAGCATGATGTGCTAGAAGGGGTGGTGGTGGTGGTGGCGGCAAGGAGGGATTGGTTTCAATCACTGGGTAGAAAAAAGGAAGGGTTGGTGCGGGGGCTTCAACAACAACAAAATCCACCAAGTGCACCAGCATGATATTCATAGTGCACACTGAAGCAAGTCCCATAAATGAGAAAGAAAGCCTCGGCTACAGCATACAGATAATGCCATTTTTTTCCATATTGCATATTTTTCTGTGAGAATCCCCCATTGAGAACTGAATAATACGCTAGCCACTTCTGCTAGTTTTAGCATGGCTACCTTTAGCGCCATTGCACTGTATCCACTGCCAATTCTTCCCTGGGCATCAATTAACATGCAGCAGCCTGAGCAGCACGACATTCTAATGTCAGCCATACATTCTCCATTATGGTCAAAACAGTCACTCGGAGATCTGCAGAGTGCTTTTTTGTTTCCATTCCACGCTAATCCACATTCCTTGCCATTATGTATAATTGCATGCCTCTGCTTCTCTGGACGAAATTATACACTGAATATCAAGGGCCCACATTTTGCACAAAAGTGCTCTTCTCACCCATAAGCAATAAGCTGTCCATTTATAGCCCTTTTCTGCATGGTGGCTAGGCTAATTTTCAAGCGGAAAAGGTATTACGCTAATGATTTTTTCAATCAACAGCTTAGCCCGATACCATATAAAAATGTACGCAAAGTTCAGTGACATTAGGCCATCTAATCAGGCCTAATCACCAAAGTCTTGGCTTTAGGTTACTTTGGTCGGGTCCTTTATTAGACACACTGACTGGCCAGTGTGAGAGGAGAAAAAAGGACAATGAAAAGGTTACAGGGATGAAAGCCACAATGCTATTCACTCATGTAGCCCTTCCACACCTCTTCAATAATTAACCACTAGGCTTCGCTTTGGCCTTTTTGGACCTTTGAAATGCATATCAAACAAAATTTTGATTTCATATCCTCACTTATATCATTTTGTCTTTCTGTGTTTATATGCATATTGTCTGTACTAATGTGGAGAAAAAAATAGGGCAAATGGTGTCTACATGGTAGCCACAGCAGTTGCGGCCCTTTCACATTCAGATAATGGAAGATGCAAATAGATGAGATGCTGAATATTGTTTCAGATCAAGTTTGGTTTACTTCCCTTCACGACTACTTCTGCTGAGAGAGCTTATTTGCTAAAAGTGCCTAGTTCAAATCTCTGTAATTTAAAAGCAAAAGTACATCAAAACGTAAATGTGATTTGAAGGTCAGCCTAATGATCTGTATGTTGTAGCCTTCTATGCTTTAAATATTGCAAAAGCCAATATCTTACTGATTGGGGCAAAACCTTACATCTCTATTTTTGTCATTTTAAAGTTTTTTTTTTACAGAAATTGAAACTATCAGCTGATTCTTACAATGTGTTTAAATTTCATGACAAATCGACCAATAGAAATGGTCCAAAAGCACTCTTGCTCTATTGACTCCCAGTCAAAGAACGTTTTTTCTCTCTCCAGTGATGTTACCGCTTTGGAGGTACAAGGTTTCGTCCCAGCAGTGAGGAAATTTTATTCTTTGCAGCCCTGTAATAATACACGGCTTATAATTTTCTTATTGGTCATTACATTTTATTTGTGCTAATGCACTTTCACTAGGCTTCTCCACCCTGCCATAAGTGAGAATCGGTTGTAGCCTCGCACTGCTGTTCGTTCATATTTCACCAAAACGGATAGCAGACAGGGAGAGTGCAACAGCAGATTGCAGATTCCGAGATGGAAAATGGAGAATGACAACGCAGGAGGAAGTCAGCATCTGCAGTCTGGCATGATTGTCGGGGTCCAGTCGGAGACAATCACGTAATGTATCATTCATATTGCTGCAGTGCTGCTGTTGCAACCTTCATTCTCTTTGCTAGCACTCGTCCGTGAATGAGAAGCCGGCAAACACTCCCCTTCGTCACATTCCGAAACCATCACTCTCCTCACACTGCTGTCCTCCAATTTGTCACCTAGTGGAAGTGGTTTCTGACTGACTAACTGACATACACGGATGTCGACACATTTGGGCGTTTATTTTCAAGCGCAATGGCAAATGCAACTTCACAAACAACACTTTAGATGAGTATGTAGCAGCACATTAGTGGAAAAGGCAAAAAAAAAAATGCATTAAAGAGGAAAAACACAAGTATTTTCTTTCAACTTTCCTCTAATCAGCCTTGAACATTTCTGCAGAGTGAGGTCATTTTTCAAAGCGTCAAAGTTTATCTATTAATTCTGCTGCCATCTGCTACACAACATAGCTCAAAGCAGAAAAAAAGAATATAATTCAGAATTATTTGACCTCTATTTTGGCTAATGAATGCAGGGTACAATCATGAGTTTTTCTTTTATCCCCCTCTAAATGGACAAAAATGATCCTTCATTTTAAAACCTAATCACCAGCAACCATTAAAGCTAGGTGCTGAATGTTGCCTGAGCTTGGACTGATTATCATTCTGAATGAAAGAACTGTTTGGCGCTGTCCCAAGGGGCAAGGAGTCATTCTTCAAGGTGACGCATCTCACCAGTGGAATACATTTGCAATTTGCAATTGAAAGGAGTCAAATATACATGGATTTTTGCCGCTAGTGGAACTGAGAGGGCCCATGTATATTCACCACTGCCCTCACTCACTAGTGCCTTTATCTGGGGAGGCCAAACATGGACATGGATGGCCGATTTTCTGTTTGCAGCTTTAATATGACAGGAATATTATCGATGGCCAGAGCACATAAAGGGAGCAAGAGGCGAATTAGCTCAAAGGAATGAATTTCAGCCCATTTTCCAAGTGGACTGCAGGTCTAAGGAGTCAAAAGGCCACAGTCACGTGTGAAATTAACGAGTCAGCTGAAATCTCATTTCAGACCTGGAAATGTGATAGACATGCCAAACTTCGGCTGGGATCGGGGTTAGAGGAGAGAACTTTGCGCGATGAGTTGAATGAGGAAATCCTATTTCAGTCTACGCTCAGGCTTCGGCTGAGAGAAATTGGCAAACCAAAACGGTAATCACCTTATCCATCATGGTAATCCTGCAGATACACAAGGGGCTTTGGGCCGCAAGATCCTTCTCCTCTTTTTCATGAGGAACGTGAAGTCATTCTCTCTCAGCAGCCCAGGTATTCACTATGGGCTTTTCCTTTTTTCTGCTGTGAAACATCTGAGGACTGTAGAAAGCTTCTTCCAAGAAACAGAGGTAATGTGATTAGCTGCAAATATACAGGTACTGGTTCCTCTAAAGTTGTTGCTTATTAAAGAGGGATAAAGATCACTGGAAGATGAAACTACAAACATTTAACCTTTAGGAAGACGTTTAAAAGATCTTTCATTTACTACCAAATCGCAGACAATGGAGCCAGAAGAGGTAATTGCAGAGAGGAACCGAAGGTGAATCCATCCATCCATCCCAAATGCTTTTACTCTTATCACCATGACCAAATGAGCTTTGCTGGAGAAGATCTTCAGGCCAGACACATCAGCAGAATTCAGTCGAGTGGCTGGGCCCAACCGCTTCCACCCCTATGCCCAGGTGGGTCACCTTGCAGAGCATGCTGGGAGCCCCCCACATGGATAATCACGCTTCTTTAAGCCAAACCGGGCTTAGCCACGGGTCCTTATCCCCCCACCCAGTGCCTGCCAAGAACACAGTTCAGAAAATAAGTGAGGGGCCAGCTGACTTTGCAGCTTGCTGCATTAATGTGTCATAAATAATGGCAGTGGGTGGAATCGCAATCAAGTCAAGCATTTTTCACATGTCCCCATCAAGCACGGTATCAGATTCTTGCACAAATGTAACCTCTAAATCTGTCACCTGCAGTCATAAGCATCAGATATTTTGTGGTGTTTGTATTACAAGATTTTCAGTGATGCTCCATTCACAGCACTATTCTGGCAAATATTTCTTAATGCCTCAAAAAAAATGTAAAACAAAGTGCAGGATCTGAAAGTGACACTGTGCATAAGATTTCTCTGTTAATCATCATAGGTCTGGTTTTCTGCAAGTAAACATATTTAGTTGCTTTTTTGCACAAAATAATCTAGCACAAAGCAGCGCACATGAAAAATCAATAGGTAAAATGGGGTAATGCTTTTCTGGGTCATGTTTGAATATATCTTTTGGAGGTATTGATTTGTTTCTTGTGTGACCCAGCTCCAACCATTCTTTGTAATTAACACAGGGGGAAAATTAAATTCGGAGGGGGATCTATTACACATGTGGCCAGTTTTATTGGCTGGATAAATGAGGTAGTGCTATGATAAAGAGGGGGAGGAGTCTTTCATAAGTAAGATTTATAATCTGACTGGAGGAATCAAGTAAATTAATTTTGCGATATTAAACTCAACCTTTAACCCACTCTGCCTCTGATTACTATCCTGCTCCTGGCTGGCTCGCCAGAGCAGACAAAGGAGGCTACGGCAAGTAGGGGGTGTGGGGAGGGAATAAAAAAAAGAGATTGAGAAACTGATGATATTTCTCCCGTGCTGTGCTCCACATATCTACTCCCCATACATGATTTTTCAATTATTTCAGCCCAAGCAGGTGTGCAGGGTAGAGCAGAGACTTCTAGATGAGCAAAGTGTTATCGCACGTACATCTCTTCTTTAAATATTCCAAAGTGTGAAGCAGAGGTTTCATCGTCTGTCATCACATCATGCTTTCTCTGAAGTTTTTACGCTGGGGTCCACCTCCCATATCCCAGCCGGACCAAAAAAAAGTCTTCCAGCAGGGTCCAGACGGCAGCATATAAATACAACAGCACATGTTTAATATTCACCATAAAGCACGGAAAGCCAGGCCACTTGGTTTAACACATTCCCCCACCTTTCCAGTGCAGAGTGCCGGGCCAGGGCTTCACCCGGACACACGTGCACACACACCGGCAGAATAAAGTGTTAGGTTACTCAGACATGAGAGCTTGCTCTAGTAAGGGCCTCTGAAGTTGACAAAGATGGAAACGGTGCTTGAAATTCAGAGGATTTCCGAAACCTTCAAGCTTTCAATAATTCATTTTATATCTGTAAGAGGAAAAAGGATAGAGTGGGGAAAAAAGGAGGGAGAAGACCTAAAACTAGTCTGATGCAAAGAGCTGCGAGGTGTTCGAGCAGTTACCTCCACTCCATTAAGCAGAAACACAGCCGGCCATAAATAGCTCATTATTTGGTCCAGCAGATTATGCTAGCATTCCAGCTCAGGTTTATCGGCAGCCAAGCAGGAAGACTGTCTGAGGGTTTAATTACAGAGAGGCATTCATTGAGAAGCAATGCATACTACTACAGTAAATAACACCGCCCATAGATGTGCAACGCAGAGCTTCATTTATAATGACTGATGCAATCACGTTGTCTAGACAAGTCATGCTATAGCTCCTGAGACTAGGTCTTTTCAGTGATGGTGCTTTTCAGGAAGACTTTACGTTCTTAGCTACAGACTTACATCCTTACAAATAAACCTATATCTTTACATTACAGGCTCCTCTATGGTCCTTGGCCTGGACATACAGTTCAATATATAAAACAGCTTTAAAGAGTGTCAAACCTTTACATTATGTGGAAGTTCTACACACTTTAAAAAAAAATCTTTGAATGCAATCATCTCATTTATACCAGTAGTTTTAAAAGAACTCTCAACTGTTTTTTTGGCAATCAAAAGTGGTTCTTCAATGGTGTCACTTCAAAAAACACTTTTAATACCTTTAGGAGTTCGGACACGTTTATTGATATTATTAGTATTTTTACTATTTTAGACATTTTAGGATAATGGTGACATTATTAGACATCAAAACTGTGAAATAACACATGAAATGAATGCGGTGATATGCATTTTCTACTTGAGAATATTCAAAGTATCCCCATTTGTCTTGAGGCAGTTTTTAACACTCCTGGAATTCTCTCAAGCAGCCTCATGAGGAGCTACCTGAGATGCTTTTCCAACAGTCTCCAATAAAAAATTGTATTTCCAATTTTGTTGATTTATATATTTTTATACTTTATGAAAATGTCAGCTGCTCTGAAATGCTCCTGGAATAAAATCATTACATTAATTTCTATTAATGTAATTAATAACTAAAAGTTATGCTTTTTTCCTCCTGCAAAGTTACTGTTTTGGAGATACATGGTTTTGATCCCACAGTGAAAATATGTAAAATATGTAAAATATGTAAAAACCTCTTGTTCAGTGGCAGTTTAAGGAAAAAATTAAAAAGTATAAATAAATTTATAGGCACCGACTTTACCACCTATATTTGCTTTAAAAACAAATTTGCTGTTAGCAAATTTAAAAAAATGTCCTTAAAATATTAAATAAGCATATGTTAAATCTGGTCCAAACTCCTCACTGGCAGCGTGTGAACTATAACTCATTAATCCACATCAATCTCAAAAACAGCCCTTCAAATACTTATCAGTGACCACTGCTTAGTCTGAGTGATCTTTCTACAGTAGCCACAGACTCAGCAGAACGTGCTTTGAAACAAGCCAAAATATCGACAGCATGCCCACAGCCAATACGGATCACACCAGGCCACTCTCCACGGCCCCCTTTTGAAGTAGCTATTAGTGTGAACAGCAAATCAAAGCCTTCAGTCACTTCTTATCTCGTCCACCTGCCCTTCTAGAATATTCATAAATGATTTTTCAAAACTGTTTGCAATTCCACATCGGAAAAAAGGGGAACAAACTCATCCTGGCCTTTAAGAGGAATGATTCTGTGTCTTTTTTTTCCCTGTGACGTGCTCAGTCGATAGCATTCATAATTGATAGCTCTCTGGAACGCTTCAGGCCACATTAAGTTTTATTCCACGCTGTTCGTCAATATCCCTGACCAGGTAGATTTCATTATTGACAAGTGCTGCCCACATTGTGTTGTATAATTAAGTTCAACTTCAAAACTTCAAACTGTTTTTTCCCCCCTTGTCCTGCCCCCCTTGAATGGTTCAACAGGAAGTGTTTGAAATGACCGCTTGGTGCTCTTAATTTAAACTGCCGTTTCATTTCTCTCTGTAGGTGTCTATTTTATTGTTAAAGGTCACCCTCATTTGTCCGAGCCAACAAAGGCGGCCCTTAAAGTTGCCTGTGCTTTTTTTTTTTTTTTTTTTTTCACACAGACAGTGGTCCTGTGTAAGTGCTGGCCTTAAGGACAGGCATGCCACTGTGAGGCTCTCTCTCCCTCTCTCCCTCTCCCTCTCTTTCTTGGCAGCCAACAGATAACAAATCATGCCCGCTGCTTTTCCTCCTGGCATGATTGACGACTTCACAGAGGGCACAACTTTTCAATGTCCTCAGATTAAAAACTGCTCAAACAAATGAGGGATAAAAATACTATCCCAGCATGCCAATGTGTGTGTCTGGAGTGTGGGAAAGCACTGGTACCTTTACAAGAAGCAAAAAAGGAGGCATAAAAAGGAGATTAAAAAAAAAAAACTGTGATTTATGTGAGAAGGAAGCAATCAATTCTAAAGTTATTGTTAATGTAAAATATGAATTTCTAGATAATTCAATCTTTAAGATGTAAACAAAAAGTCACTGAGAGTCATAACCAGGTCAGTCAGAATTGCCCAAAGTGTTTAATGCCTGTAAAACATGAACTGGGTAAAAATTTGGTACCAGATGCCTGATGTTTCATAACAGTTTTGAGAGAAGGATTTGGCTTAATTCTTTTTTAACATCTTTTTAGGGAGGAAAGGTATGTGCAAGGTGATGTGTGGCCAAACAGATACCAAAGATACTCAGATTTACCACCGTGTCACCATCATCACCATTACATAAAGAACTATATTTGTTCTGTAGACATTGTGATTCCTGGTTCCTATTAACACCACAGTAAAGAAAACTAAGCCGGTAAGTTTCTCTACAATTAAGTTTTTCACATAAAACCACTTGCAATAGATTCCCTTTTAAGCTTTAGCATTTGTCCAAGTCATTTTCAGCCCCTTTTGATAACACCTGTCTGCAATGCATTGCAAAACTGACCCACTGCTTTAGGATTCACAATACAGTGTGGGGAGTGGGTAGTGGGGGTGATATATAGGTGGTTATTTAAAAAGTTTGATTTTATAGGTATCACGTGACCTCCGCGTATATGACCTCTATTTTCACAAATGGCACAGGTCTCTTTTTTAATAGAGTCATGGTGTGCTATATATCAACCAGTTGCCCTCATAAAGCACACCAACAGCCTGACTAATATCTTCACATTTTCAACATGCTCTGAATTTTTCACTTGCCATCAAACGATACAGAACAAATAAAGCAAATAAGTGATAGCTACATAAACTCACACAAACAAACTTTTAGAACAGGCCTGTGGGGTTTAGCTGGCCACAGTGAATTATCTCTGCTTTCTGGCTTTCTGCTTCGTCTCGATGCAGGAAATACTCTATAAATGTCACTGATGTTTAGCCGTGCTGAATATCTGCTGTTGTTTTTGAAAGCTTTCCAGTTAGCGTTAGCTGCTATACTCCGATGCATGATAAAAGCTTTAAGCAGAAGGTAGGCCCACACATCTCTTCTAATTACATCCCGCTTTGCAAACTCACTATAAAGGAACGATGAATGATGGTTTACCATTTGAAATATCATTCACAAAGAAAATGATAAAAATGACTCAATGTGCCAAATTCATATGAAAGCAACATTACGAGCTCAAGTCCAGTAATTGAAAATGACAGAGACACACAGAGCATCAATCACGGCTGACCTTTCACTGCTTTATTAGTCTTGCCTCCTCAGGACGAGCTGAGAGATCTAAAAGCTCTCCACTCCATCATGGCCAGCCCTAGACAAACAGTCAAATCAAAGGCCCTCTCCACACACACCCAGCAAGGACTGACCTCTTTCAGAACATCCTTCTAAACAAGGGGTCAGCAAATACACATTTTCACTTCTTTGTTCTTTGCTTTATGTTTAAGAATTTAAAAAATAAGTTTTTTGTTCTATGTTTTCTTTCTAAATATCTCAGTTTAGAAAGATCAGGAACAATGTTTAAAATGGATCATCAAAATCAATTAATTGTACAACAGGTGAAACATGATGGTCCAAGAACCCGTAAACAGGCTGTACATGTAATTATTTGGATATCAAAAGTGTGCATTAAATCACTGAAGACACGTATCCCAAATATCTATTATATATAATACGTCCCAAATACCATATGTGTAAGTACCTAATATATATATAATATATACACACACACACACACACACACACACACACACACACACAATATGTGCAGACATACATCTCAATTATAACATCACTGGTTTCCAATTATTATTATGGCATTATTGTAGCACTACAGGTTCTTTATTGTTTCTCCCAACTAATCAAGCTAATCTCAGAAAAACTAAATATCTTGATGCATCACGTATATTGAGAAAATGTCTTGAGGTATCCAGAAATCCTTTTTTTGTCATATTACTCATCCCTGCTCTTTCAGTTTTAAACTAATAAAACAGCTTCTGCAAAAAAGCCCTTTAAAAACTCAGAAGAGCCATAATCTTTTTCTCTAGGTCCAAACCTTGTAGGTTTGCCCTTATTCCTCTCTGGTTTTAACACAAAGTTGGAACATTTATGTCCTAAGAATGTAAGAAAACCAGACAAGGTTCAGTTTGCAGTGCCAAGAATAAAACAAAACAGCGCAGAGTTCAGGGAAAGTTGGCTTTTCGGCATGTGCGCAGTGTAAGTCTGTGTCACACACATCTCTCCTTCATGGGCTCAGAGTTTATAGGCCTCTCTCCTTCTCTCCTTACTGCACTTTGATTAAACCGACCGGGCGCTGCAGCTCCGTCCAGCGCTGCAGGCAGCACATCTGGACTCGCATTTAATTTCACATCAGAGCGGGACAGGAAGCACCTGTCTAGAGGAAACCGTTTGGAAAGGAAAAAAAACACTGCGTACATCCATCTGTTGTAGCAATGTGTCACAGTTGTCACATTAAAAGCTATGTCAACAAACAGAGTAAAGGCTAAATTGCTTTGGAAAAGCCAGTCTCGCAAAATGAACACAAATCTCAGTTAGCCAAATGTTATCGCACTCGTCCGATTCAGGCCTGAATGAAATCCATTCTTGTCGTGGATTGGGGGGGCTGCATGGTCCTATAATTACTGAGGAGAACTACCAGATGTTGAGTCATTCTTCCCAACATTAGCAGATTAAATGCTCTAATTCTGACCCCTATCAGACACCTGCAGTAGGCTGACACCCAGCGAGGGTGAACATAAAGCACAGCTGTGCATCATCCACAGGCATCAAAGACATACATGCCTGCTACTGACACAGAGCATGCAATTGTAGCTGTGGAAAGCACCAGACTGTGTATAGTTTGCTAGAGATACATTCTTTCATTTATTTAGGAAAGAGTTTCATAGACAGCAGTAACACTGATGGTAATATAAACTGGCTTTAATGTTGATGGAAATAACTGTACTTATTGTACTTATAACACACAAATGTGCTTAAATTAGAAGCATGGAGGATAAGAGTAGTAAAGATTACATGCTACTTTTCTAAGCTAGGCTGTTTGTGAACATCATGTTTTTAATACCTGTGTGTTTTTAGCCTGTTATCTTCACCTGACAGCTAGTGGTCCCATTCAAATTACTCCTCTCTTTTAATAGCTTACTCAAGCAATGCGACTCCTCAAAGCTGCTACCACATTTTCTGAATATGTAAATAACTGTATGCAACATTTTGTGCCACTAACTGCACTTTTGAACAAATAAACCCAAATTAAAACAATAACAGGTGCTTATTGATCCTCTGGATGTGCTCATGCTCTCGATCAGAAAGAAACAAAATTGTGTTCAACAATAAAGAAAGCCTAATGCATCTTTTATTCAGTGATGGCAAGCAGCCTAGCACATAGAAAGCTCCCAGTTCACATACGGATTTATTTCACTATGATCAACATGGACAAGCAAGTGCTGTAAACTCCTCCGGTGGCAGCAGATTTACATGTGTTAAAGGTGACACCACAAAAGTCTCTGAATATATTCCTGATGAGATGGTCTGTTTGATAGTGAGTTAAAGAGTACAGATTTCTTGGACAAACAAAAGGCCTAATTTCTGCTAATTTCTACTAATAATCTTCTGCCCCTACAATGTGCTCAACCAAAAAAAGGCAAATAAATAAGGCATTATTAGACTTTTTAAGCATAGTCGGCTACAATTCAGCAAAGCACTTCATGCACATACATTCATTGTTGTCGGCTGTTTGTACAGTTTTACAATTGTTTACAAACATTTTTTCTCAATTTTCCTTTTTCCATACTGCAAACACTTCAGTCTTCTGTACTCAATGCACAACACAACTAATAGACATGAATGACGCACACAGAACAGAATGATGCTTAAATGTAACAAACTGCATAGTCTGAACTTTAATTTGCAGAATTACCTAACTACAAACTTACAAAATAAGTAAGTACACTTTTTGTGACCAATTTTATTGATTTTTAAGAAATATAGTATTACGAATTAAGAAGACCTTATTGCTTTCTCATATCCAAACAAAAGGATTACAGGGTAGGTGTTTATTTTAAAGAAATAAAGTAAACGCAGTCAGTCAACTGGCAGAATGTTAGTCGAACGACAACACGACTGCTCAGTCAACAAGTGGCTTCAAATAGATGGTCGTACTAAAGGCATACTAGGTTTATTTTGAGGAAACAACATCCCAATCTTGTGACAGTGCTTCTTTGGAAATAATGCCAAATCCCATATACTGTATTCCCTTGTTGTGATGTCACCACTCATCTGCACTCAAACCTTTCAGGAGTTTAACCTCTTAAAAGTCCAGGCTTATAAAATGCTAAGGCTTATTATTCAGTAACTACAGGGACTTCAATGCAAACTGAAAAAAGAGAAGTGTCAAATCATTATTAAGGCAAAAATCTGCTTTTCAGACCAAGAACCGATGAAGTTGAGTGTTGCAAAATATATTGAAAATATTAACAAACCGCTCATTTTCATACTTAGTTGAGAGGTTACGACATTTGTGTATAAAGCACTATATATTCTTCAGCCGAGCTTGCACTATAGGCCTCCTCTTTTTGAGGAAAACATCATTAAATGTCTCTTTCCTAAACCAGAAAGGCAAGGTTCAGGGCATGAAGGCCCTGCCTGACCCCTCTCTGCACAGCTGGACCTTTGGGTCCAGTTGAGGGCTCTCTTTGCCAAACCCTGTTATTTTCAGCCCTCCAACACACCCGGGCATGCTGGCCTGTCCAAACGCCAATGCCTGCTGCTCAAAGATTTATTATTACTTTATTTCTTTGTCACCCCAATAAACTATCTGTCAGTTCTTTGGACAGACATGCGCCGGCGGCACCTGGCCCTGCAAACCTGAGTGATTTTATTTTGACTTTGTAAGTTAAACAGCTAGCAAAAGCCAAGCAGGCATAAACAAACCAGAGCGAACAAAAGGAAGCAAAGATAGGTAAAGCAAATCAAAAGCTGAATGCAAACGACTGGTAAAGAGCAAATGATTGCTCATCATCAGCGATTTTATGACTAGTATTCTGGAGAAAACACTCCAGATCATGGGGTGACAGGGTGTGGTGTGGATCGGGGCCCAAAGGGTGTATTGATTGGCTGACAAAATTGGACAATACTTACAATACCTTGAAAAAATTTGGAATCACTTGTTGTAATAAACTCTATTCTATATGCAATACTCACTTGCAATCTGTAAAAATATACATCGAAATAGTAAAAACAGGACATTATAATGTATGTTTACATGTATAGTTTAATATTTCAAGAGGTCCTCTGCACTGAATTCTGATCACTTTTAAAATATGAGGCATTCTGGATATTATTATTTTTTTAATTATTTATTACTGATCCTTTATGGCTTTCTCAGTCACGAAATGTTCTACACTTTCTTTCATCATTCTGGACACACCTCCTAACTATCTAGTTGTACAGGTTTA
Source organism: Pygocentrus nattereri (assembly GCF_015220715.1). Taxonomy (NCBI): domain Eukaryota; kingdom Metazoa; phylum Chordata; class Actinopteri; order Characiformes; family Serrasalmidae; genus Pygocentrus; species Pygocentrus nattereri. Next base: position 25,492,631 of record NC_051234.1, on the reverse strand, counting down.
GCATATTAGAATCATTTTATGCATGTATCTGCAACCAAATTTGTGCGATTACTAAAAACTTTAATTCCAAACTTTGAACCAGTGGTTTCACACTTTTGAACACAGTGCATATGTTAAAAGGATTTATCATAATCATCAAAAAAGCCACTGATAAAACGAATACCCATTTACTGTATGTCACATTGCACAAACTGCTGCAAATAAAATCCGGGCCAAATACTGCAGCAGACAGTTATGCTGTAGGGTAGATTATATGATAAAGATTTTCAACACAAGAAATGACGACATTATGCATGTGCCTTAATTTTTGCCAAAGAATCTCATATTTCAACCAGAAAAAGCCATGGCATGATGTTTTGCCTGAAAAAACACATATTAATTGTCAATATTTGGAGCCATAACAAAACAAGATAAGGCAAAAACATATAATATGATTCATGAGGATAATGTATTGACCCCAAAAGAACTTAATGTGAAGAGAAAAAAAAGAATAACAAAAGCTAATTACCAAAAAAAAAAAACCAACAACAAAATTGCTAAGAATGGCAAGAAATGTCCCAATATTTTCCGCTGTTGCTACTGTTTATTTCAGGTTAATAAATGTAATAATCATATCAGTCAGTAAAGAATAGTTGGACTAACATTAACTTTTATCAGCTCATATTATTGGTTATTTGAATTTTCAGGCCCTTAAAATCAGAATCAGCATCAGGGGCCAAGTAATCATGTCAATCAGGCCTCAGAGCAGATGCAATGTTTCCAATCTCTTTCTGCAAAATTTCCACAGAGTCAGAGACACAGAGTCTCCATCTCCCCAGTGCGAATTCTTACTTGCGAAGGCTTACTTCAGCTGAATAACATAACCAGAGATGTCAAGAAAAGGCCCTGCTCTTCAAACTTCACACTGTAGCGTTAAGAATAGGACAGGCATATAAAATCAAACTGGTTAATTATCTTTTAGGGAGGCGTGTTTGCTGAGGAAAAACAGCACAAATTAATGTGAGTAGTTTAAACAAGCAGTGAAACTGCAGCACTACTGCAAGAGAACCACATAAAAAGAGACAGAGAGAGAGCTAGAGAGAGAGGTAGAGAGCGGTGATTCATAGTTTGAACCTGAGTGATGACTCAGGCAACAGCAGAGCTGTGTCTGTTCAGAGTCCAGACGTGCATCAGGCCTCCAGCATGATGAATACTCAGCGATGGGGATAAATAAATACCCCTTCCTCTCCTCATCTCCACACTCAACGTCTACACCCTCTGCCTGCTGATCAATAAATTAAAGGCAGCTTTTAATGGGGTGCATATCTGAATCCCCCCCAACGCTGAGCCCACACTTCCTGCATCCACTCATGTGCCACCAGGGGAATCAAGTGGGCACCACAATGATCTTTATGGAGAACATTCACCTCAGAACGGTGCAGAGATTAACCACAGTCCGCAACAAAATCAACAATGTTAAAATCAATGTTTATTTTATATGGTTTTTCATTTACTACAAACACAACACTCTGCTAAGTGACCCTGACTCCCTCAACCAACAGGAGAACAAACATAATTTTATACTATAACTGATTAAGTTTTGTATTGTTGGGGTATCTTAGTAACAAAATGTAGTGTATGCTTGGTAAAAACATTTTTAAAAAGTTCATTTAATGCCCACCTTTTTTATTTGCATGGTGTTTTGTCATTTTGGCCCTCAGTCACCACAAGCACTCCCTGTCCCACAACCTCCCTTGAGAAAAAAGCCTTCATGGTGTTCATACCTAGAACAACACATACGATCATTTTGAGAGACAGCAATACACTACAGGACGTGAAGGGGGCACTGTGATTTCTATTGTTTCCCTGCAACACTGGATGTCACGCAGACAGAACTTTAAATGATGCTCATGTCAAAAAGGAATCAAGCAAGGCCAGACCCCGAAAATATCTCAAGTTCGTCAGCTTTTCACCCACAAATGCAAGAGTGCGGTGCAATGTTCAAAAACAGAAGCTTTTCAGGCAAAATTTTAACATCTGAACTGTAACTTCAAATTTTTTAATTTTTTAATTGGTATATTTGTCAATAAATGCTCACACAATTTTAAAAAATGTGTTATACAATAAAACATTTTTTCTCATGTGTTAAAACACATCTCCTGATAGTTAGATTAGCTGGTTAATCAAAAAGTAATTAACAGATTAACTGATTACAGAAAATAATCTTTATCTACAGCCCGGCCAACCACAGCTGTTCACCACTCACTCCCTGACTCTGAACTGTGATTCTGAGTACAACCGCCATGTACCTGAACTCTTAATGCACGACTGACCGAGAACCTCACCTAAACATCAAAATGGAAACACAAATCTAGTGCATCAAGAAAATGTCAATTTTTTTTGGAGGCCATGTTTGTCATCAAAAAGACAAGACAATGCATTATAAAAACAAAACAGAGGTAAGGTTTCACATCAAGGTGAAAAAACTGATTGAATAACATTACAGTATATTCAACTACTAAAACATTTTTTAAAAATAGATTTTATTAACTTAACTCGGCAGCTCCGCTCTAGAATGAGCATGAATTAACTTTAATGTTCAGTGTAAACTGCGTGAATAATAAAGCTTAATGGGATGACCAATGAGATACCTACATTTTAAAATACACAGATCCTAAATAGGGTCACTAGAGAACGCTTTCAACGGATGAGATGTGGCAGAGTGAAACACCTCTTTCTAGTTAAAAGCAGCTCCATATAATGTGAAGGTCACACATTAATTAACACTTTTTTTCTAATATCTATACATAATGTGGAGTTTAAAGTTCGCTGAACTTTAAAAAGGCTCTCTCTTGCACATTTCATTAAAAAATAGTCCCACTGAAAGGTTCATTTGAGAATTAAAAAGGTTATTTTATGGAATAGTTCCAAAGAAGATCCAAAGAAGATACATCAAAACAAAACTTGCAGAAATGGTTACTGAAAAACAAAACGCAGCAGTGGGAGGATGAGCTGTGGTTTGTGGAATCGATTCTCCTTCACGTCATGTGGTATCGGCAGGTTTACTCCACACCTACAGTAGCAAGGTTCTTTTTTTAACAGCCTGCTTTTCTGACAGCACCTGTGGTTCCAACATAGGCAGGGTGGTAACATCTCCCTCAAGGTCAGCCTTCAGTAGGCGACTGGGTGCCGCCATGCTTTTGTCTATTTAGATAAAACCGCTGCATTTGTTGCGTGTCAGATAAAGTTTAAAAAGAGAGAGAGAAAGAGAGGAAATACTGGCATGTCCTCCAGATCGGCTGCCACACGCTTTTATCTGACCGTGATGAATTCTGCTGTGCGTTCGCTTCTTCCCGTGTTTCTCTCTTTTGCTTATCTACCGTCTCCCTGCTGTGCGCTTCGCCACTTTAGAGTGATGCGTCACATCTATTATGGCGGTGCCTTTGTCAGGCCCTTTGTGTTTTAGGCCTTCATCAAGTGAAATATGAACATAAGCATGCCTTTGTATATCCACCTCACCTAACGGAGAAATGAAGGAGAGTTTCTGAGCAGAGCTCCAAAGCTGCCGTACTTGTACACAAGCTAGACGTACACCTTTAGCTTGATCTCGCGCTGCCTTTGATCTGGAGGAGCCAGCCTCCATCATCCGAAAATGGAGGAATAAAAACGCTCCGGCTTGAAAGCAGACGTGACCAAAATGAGCCACAGATACAGTTATTAACTATGCTGTTTTCCTCTTATGATTAAGAACTATCATGTTACAATTAGCCCAGCTAATCTTGATAGCCTGCTTCTTGCTTTCTGTAATGACAGTGACTAATAGCCCTTGCTTTGATCTATTTATGATATGTGATAATCCATGCATTATTACAGTCTACATTACAAACACATTTTCTCCAGCCTCTGAAAGGTAAACGGAGAGTGGGCTAAATGAACAAAGAAATAAAAGCATCCATCTGATACCTCACAAAAGAGGTAACATGAGAAGCGTTAATCCGGACAGCGTCAAAGCAATCAGATACATAGACATTAAATGACAGTAATGAACCACTAACCAACATAAAGCCTCTTGCTTTCATTTCGACCTCACGGAAAACACAGAGACAAAGTGTCGGGACAATGTTATTTCAAAAATCCATATCAACAACACCATTTCGAAAAGGGGGACGCTTCCAGAAAAGGATCACAACTCCTCGAGTACAAATGACCGGCAACGGCCTTAAAAGAGATCACGCTGACATGCTTCACAGAGCCGGGCTCAATAAAGGTATGATGCTGCAATCTTATTCTGAAAGGCCATATTAACAACTCAGACAAATAACTGCATTGACAGAACTAAGCCATAGACCAGGTTAAGGGCAGAATGACACAGGTGCTCCAGTTTTCAAACATCCTTCCTGTCTCCTTCACTGTCCCAAAGTTTAACACCATCAAGCATGATGGTCAGATTATTCAAAAATAACAGAGAAATGATGGTTGGTAATTTTTGCCTGTGAATCCAATGCGTTTATACATGCTAGCATACACTCTCAAAAAAAAAAGGTATGACACTGTCACTGGGGCAGTACCCTTTTTGTCACTGTGGTGGTACCCTCAAGGGTACATCTCAGTACCTTTAGTCAGGGAAGATAACTGTACCATAATCCACTGAAATGACATTTTCTAAGTTGTACTGACTTTACCCAACCTGTCTCATCTCCAGGCTTTTTATTTTATTGTTCTGTTTTAAAACATTACTTTATAAAAAGATACAAATGTCTACTTTTCCACTAGGAAAAACTTACTGGTTTTTACGTAATTGGACCTTAAAACCGCTGTTGCACTTTTGAGGGTAGACTTTCATTGTTTGTACCTTGATGAACGAATCATGTACCTCCATGGTACCTTTATTTCTAACAGTGTATAGTGATATAGTTATATAGTTGTATAGTTCATACATACATCCTCAGCACCATGATTTCCAACATGCAAATAACTGACAGTCAATGCACATACTCTAGTTCATTACAAAGTGAGAACAGTTCTGTATTATATGGACAAAACACTAGTATTGTGATTGCATTGTTACATACTGGGATTGTGATGTGCCTTGCAATGCAGACCAAATCAGAATTTTTGTAAACATGAAGGATGGCATGGACTCGCATCAAGTCAGTGTGGAAGCATCTCTAAGTAACAAGAAATACAAACAGAGCATACAAAATCTTGCTAATAATAGTAAAATCTTGTGTTTAGCCCTATTTACAGTGGACTGTTATGGTTACTGTAGCGTGAGTGATTCTCGATAAGATCTGTGATTTCAGTCATCTGTTATATTCGTAGTTTTTACAAGTCTGCAAACTAATAATTCAGGACTGAATTATCTTATATAATTCTTCAAACTCAGAACTCCCTCAGTAATAGCAGTCCTGTTTGAATCAATCACTGTAATGTAATGATAAAACCTGGTAAATGACCCACCACTTCTGTTTTTTGACGACTGAGAGATGAGGCTAACTGCAGAAATGAACCTCTTGGCACGGTTCCTTTATGGTTAATCTACTGTAGTCTAAAACATTTTTAGTAATGGTCTAATGAAATTAAATATCTGAAAGAACATCTCAAGCCACAGCGCTTACAGTCTTGTTGAGTGACACTGAATGAACCCACTTTCCTAGCCTAATGAATTTCTTGCTGGTTGTTTCTTTTGATCCATTTAATTCTAACCTTAATGGTGTAGTGAACATCCAGGCTATGATGTTTTTCTCCAGGCCATTTGGGGTAATTTGGGGTAAAACTAATCCAGCTCGAATTAGGGCTTTTCAGGCTGTAGTGTCAAATGCACCCACGTACATAATACATTTTATGGAGTTTCTTCCCAGTTTTCCAGCGTTCAAAGCAGGCAGAGCTGTTATTAGTACCATTAGTCCCAGGGAGGGATCCTCTGTGTTTGGTGACACTTACAGCTTCAGTTATTTAGCATATCCTTTACTTTCACCAGTGAAGAGTCACCAAGAACTACTCTATCACCAATAAGAGCACCAAAATATAAACTAGAAAGTTATGTTGTGTTCACTGATCATTTTTAGCATTATTACTTTGTAAATTTCTCCCTATAAGGTTAACTGAGAAAAGTATAAAATGTGCTTGATTATGCACACAAGTAGACATATATGTAAGTGTATGTGCAAGCAAGCAAGGCAGCTAATTAGCCAAATGAGATACGTTACTGTGCCATAAACTGACCAAAAAGGCAATAAAATTGTTAATCATTGTTATTATGATGGTTCCAGCTGTCCTGTTATACCATTGTAGCGCTACTGCCATTATCCACCCTGAATAAATAATGCGATGTGAAACTGATATACAACATGAGTGTCTTCAGCAAAACATCCACGTCCATCTGGAACTGTGATTTGTCACAGAGTGAAAAAAATGTGATTGGCACATTTGTATAGTGCAGCCTCCTGTGGTATCATTATTGCAAAGGCCAACATTGCAATAATGATAAACAAATGATATCCTGCAATCTAATCTGTGGTGTTCGTGTTCATGTTACTCAGGGGGTCTGGTGGGCTGAATAATGCATTATTGTTTTTTTTTTAAAATCATAACCATAACAATTTATGTAAAAATATCAGATGTTTAAAATATCACAAGTGGCCAATGTGGGGCTCTCCTTTAGCAGCTGTAGCCAGTTAGCAGCCTGTCCATACTGTCCACCTCACACACACATGAATAGGAATACATTTCAGCCATGCCTTTTTATCACCATCACAATGGAGTTCTAAATTGTACTAGCTCTGAAAAAAATCACAGCACATCAAACATTTAAGGCAGCCTATGTTAATATTATACACTGATAGAAAGAGCACACAGAAAGCTCTGTTTCTACACTGATCCATTTTACTATTGGCTGTGTGGATATGAACCTGTCGTAACTCCTCTGGCAGAGTAAAAGGTGACATTGCTAAAGTTTTCAATGTGATAGTGTTAACTAAAACACTGCTTCTACAATGGATTTTAAACTGCTTCTCCACTACATCTGTGAAATATCAGGATGCAGTTCTTGGCCCCTGTTCACCTTGTTTAAACCGTAACCTTAGCAATGAGCCAATTTGATGAGCCAAGGGAGAGTTTAAAGGAACTGTCTATTTCACAGTTCTGTTAAATCTACGAGTTTAAAAGTTTTCCCAAAGTAAGTTTTAGAGCCTGATCCCACCAGGGCTCGTAAAGCCATATCTAAGCACCTCAACCTAGTGTTGGGCAATACTGATAAAATTCAATATCACAATATTTTCCAACTGTAAAATGGTATTGGGTTGCCAAATGTATTAATTAATGAACCCATGCTTCTTGAGTATTGCTTGTCTATGCTGAAAGAATATCCTATAAACCTATATCCTATATAATCTACATTGCTAATGATGTAGCAACAGGAACAATAAGGAATAGAATGTTATAACAGATAAAATGTTACCTGTTCATACCTCTAAACTGAAAATTGTATTTCTGTGTGATTCAAATACTGATGTAGCCAATATATCACCCTGCACTAATTCAACCCTAGCTGGGGTTTAGGCCCCAAAAGACCTAGCACACAATGATGGCCCACAAAAGACCGGTTTTATTTCTCTTACTAACAACCCAATATATACAAAGTAAAGAGTGAGTTTTTGTGCATGCTCCTTTTTATGTTATGTTCTGATTGAAATTTGGTTCCTCTCTTACTCCCACAATAAAATGGTTTGAATCCCATTACTTGTCTGACTTGTCTGAGGGCCCTCATCGTAAATAGTTTAACACTGCTGGTTTGAATCATGGCGCTGTACTCTCGGTTTGCCCTCCAAAGCAATTTGGTCTTGCTTCATAATGAAAAATGAGAACAAAAGCCCTGTGCCAGTTACTAGTATATGGGTTCCTTGTGTTTTTGCATTTCCCCCTTTTTTTTTTACATCCAAGTACCCGACTTTTAATCTAATAAGCATCTATCCAGCTCGGTGACCAGCACCACGTGAGGAAAAACCATCTCTTAAGCCTCCATCAGACTGCTCCAATAAAACTAGATTCTTCAATAGGACTGGGGAGATTGGGTTTCATATAAAGATCATGCAATTACCAGAGAATAAAACACATTCTCATTCCACAAGAGCAAACCCCCCCCCTTTTTTATTTGGCATACTCTTCAAATGGCTGCAATGATGAGAATTTTCTAAGCAAAAGAGAATGCAGTCTATCAGCCTATCTACACATACCTTTGTGAACGTATCTCTTAAGATTTGTAAACATACCAAGTGCTTTCTTTTGCTGGTACCAGTGCATTATCAACCGTAAAATGTATGATACATTTTACGTGTTGTTGTAAAAATGCTGTTGGAAAGAATTCACAGAAATGTAAAAAGTCTTTGACCGCAAAAAGCCTGTAATGTCAGAAGTCCTTAACATTATGAACAAATCTTGACAATAAGGTGCACAAATCAAGGTGAATGGAGTGAATGGGCATACAGTAGCTAAACAGTGCATCTGCCATCCATACAGAGAACAACATAAAGTATTGATCATTTGAAAAAAGTCAGAAAAAAAGCTTTTAATAGAGGTTTGTACGATGTAAAGAATGAGATAACTTGGAAAGCTTTTCTTTGGACTCTGAAACACATTTTCCCCCAAAAATGAAAAACATATTTACAGGCAAACCAGAGGCCAGAAGCTTTAGTGATAGCATGGGAAAATGAACCTTGCTAATGCGGAGCATTATTATACTAGATTAATGTGACGGGAAAGATACGAATCTTGACAATCAGCAACTATTTATCATGCGCAATTGTTCTCTGTATATTGCTGATGTAATGACTGCCTCTAAGGTAGAGCGTCTAATCCAAAGGAGGGTGCAGTTGGGGACGAGTGGGAGTGGGTGTTGCGTACTGGACAGCATGATAAAGACACACTTCTGCTCTATCTATCATTACCACTGCTCTCCTTCTGGTCCCTTTCATTTATAGAGCTATATATTTCTAATACGGTCCGTGCCACACAATTAAAGTCTAATATCGGGGGCCAGAGCCGAACGCTAGTTAGAAAAAGGAGTCTCGGGCAAAACAAATGGAGTTTCTAAAAATGCGAAACATCATCAGCCAGTACATGCTCTTGCAGGGCCTGGGGTAAAGTGGAACAACATGTTAGATGGACCACTTCAATTTTCCATCAATCAAATTACAGTTTATTGTCCAGGCCCTGCGACCCCAGGCTACGCAAACCCAGGACTGTCAGCTATGAAAGATTGTATTTCTGCTGTCACATTGCACCCCAGAAACAGCCATTAAAATGGGACATCATATCACTGATGACTTTAATATTCTCTCATTTAGGCCTGGGCTAGCACTGGGCCTTTCATGCACCGACTTCTATTTTAGGCTCATAATGATATTAGGTTACACTAATTGTATTAAACCACGGCAAGCTAATTTATTATTTCCAATGTAATGGTTTTTCAAAATGAAATTTGTTAAAGGAAATTGCATAATAGTGTTTTAATGGGTCTGCTCTAAATGACCTCACCATTAATATTTCATTTTATCCTTTAGATAACCTTCATTTGCCAATGAGTCTAATAGAATCATAAAGGTGATGTCAAGAGCCAAAGTCAAAGCTCTCATTTCATCAGACAGTGACGCGGTCATTATTGAGTCTACTGTACAATGTGAAGGCTCACTGGGAAATAGGAAACACACAGTTCCTGTGCTGTGAGCTGAGACTGTAGTGGACCAATTCAAACACCAAATCATCACTTTTATAAATCCAGTTTTTACAGTACATCTGCCTCCTCTCCATTAAAGAATTGTTCTTTTCTTAAGTAAGTTGTTTTTGAGTAGCTTTACCTTTTACAGAGCTGCCCAGTCGTACTCTTGGAGATTTCTCTCTAACAAAGTTTAGTCCCTTTAACTTAACACATCTACTTTTCATGTTTACATGTTCCTGTCCACACTGATTAGGTGGATTTTTGCATAATTAATCGTTAAGAAATAGAAATCATTCAGGTGGTTTGATGTGAAATTATCTGTTATTCAGAGTCTGAATTGTTCACAGTGGTGGTGATAGGAAGCAGTCATCTGAAGAGTTACCTGATGCCTGCAATATTGTTTTCTGAAAGTTTTGTGATAAAGTTTTGGCTTAAAACCTAATTTTTAAATATATTTATGGCATTTTTGGTACATGCAGACAAAATATTATCCAAAGAAAACATTTTTTTCAGATTTGCTGCTATTTTACCTTTATCAATATTGCATATAAACTCAGAAGATGTGTAGATTCACTGGTGATTTTGGATAGTAAAGCACTGTCTAGAAATCACTGAAATCATTGAAACTGAAGCTCGTCTACAATGAAACAATCACACTAAACCACTGTAAATGACTTAATGATGCAATTATGCAGAAAAAAAACAATTAAAAAAATTCCCCGCAACATGAGCAACTAACAAACATAATTTAGACAGTTCATGGCAGGACTCACAGTTTAAAAACCATATTGAAATGGTGGTTTTAGCCTATTCAACTGCAATCTGTGTGGTTACATTTCTGTTTAAATATATCTATCCTGCATAGATCTATTGAAAAAATACATAAAGCCACTAAAGGTACTCCTACCACTTTATGTAACTGCTTATAGGCTACAGAAGTCATCAAAAAGCTTTAAAAAGGAGAAACAGACAAAATCATTGCTAGGCCTACACACAGGTAGGAGTGAGTAGGTGCATATGTACATATGTGTGGTGAACATATTTTTGTATATTTTTCTTGTCTTCATCTTTGTTGTTGATGACCAGAGTGTTCCATTCTTTTCTGCCTTTTCAGAAAGTATAAAGTATATAGCACTATTTAAGTCTATATTACATGGTATATGAGCTATAAAAATATAATTAACCAATAAACAAACATTAAAAACAAAGACTGTGTCGTTGCTTCAACAGAAGTACTGATTTTCAACTTTTTTACCACTATTCAGCTCAGTCCAATTTTAATGTGAAACATTTCACAGTTTGAGGTACTACAAAACCTCTCACATCACTATATCCATTTTGATACAGATAGTTTGTTTAGGTCCCTCAAAGCCCAACAAAACAAAATTCTTTAATTCCAAGTGAGGTAGATTTGGTATGTTGAATGTTTAGTTTCCTGGCTTCAGAAAGCAATTCATATTTGAAAAAAAAGGTTGGTATTCCATGTGTAATGCAACGCAATATTCCTATAAGAACACACTCAGTTTCTTCAATAAATTTTCCATAATATGAATCAAGGTCTTAAGATTAGTACTTGTGGGCCAGCATGCATCAGCATCAGAATGCACCAAGTCACTTGTGCCAGCTGTCTGGTAACAGTTAATCTCCACACATGAGCCAAAGAAGCCACTGCCTTGGCAAAAAAATGAGTGGCCGAGATGTCTGATGACTCAGGGGTTTCCATGCAGTTGGTCGTTCCATGTCCCTGTGCAACCATCAGCTGAAGTGACCAATCTGTGTCAGCGCCGCACTTTCATCCACATGGGCAAGACTGGGAGGTGTGAGCACAGTCACACAGCTGCCAGCCACACCTCCTGCTAGGTTCCCACGAGGAGGTGGGGGGGTAACCTGTCAGGGACTTGTCATAACGTTCCCCAACTTGATCCCCCAAGAACCCTCAGTGCAGGTGTTCCCTTGCATCACGTCTCCCAGTACCTGCCTCCCCCTTGCTTCCCCTTCTTCCCCAGCCATCACATAGACATGTAAATCCGCTTGTTTAACATGCTGCTGTTTATTCCAGACTGTCGCAAGCGTCTGCATATATGCAAAGTGGGGATGGGCGGAGAGCCTTGCGAGGCAGGGGATTGCGCACACACCGCTTGCCAGAGAAAGAGACAGAAAGGATTTTCCTTTTGCCACACATATGGACTGCTTCGCACCAAAGGAAAGGACATCACTATCAACGGCGTGCATTAATCCACCATCGCTTGATTTTTAGCCACCCGTTAATCGCCTTCCTCCTCCTCGAGTGCCCTTGTTTTGCTCATCTTTGTAACATAAAAAGCGCGTACATTAATCCACCGTGTGGCTAGCTGGATAATCGGTGGCAGGACAAAGACAGGCTGAAGTTTCGCTCGTTTTGTTTCTGCCTCCTCCTTCCCAGTTCCGCGCTGGTTATCTGGATAGAGAAATGAGTGGTTCATTATAATTGCCCGTTGTCATCATGCATATGACATGCTCTGCATGCTGAATATCATTAGCGGCGAACGTTTTCCTTCCAGTTTTCCGTGCGCGTTGGCAAGTCTCAGGGTGCCCGGCGACGATAATTATCAATCGTAGAGGACTCCATCAGCATGCACAGATTGCCATAACAGGGTTGATGCTGAATAATTGATTGTGTTTTTTTTCCGCCTCCCTGGGGAAAAAAATAGCGGAATCTTCCTAGTTATCCTCTTGTGATCTTTTTTGTGTTGCGTCACGAAGACACTCCATTGCCTCTTTCGTTGCAGACTGTATCTCCCTCTCACCTTCTCCTGGCTCGACAAATAAAGTGCTTCGCGTGCATAACAGCTTCTAATTCTTCACAGCATGGCTGGCTTTCTGATCCATAAAAAAGGCAGTGAGTGCGATTTGCATAGTCACATTCAAATGAGCTCCATTGTGCGGAGCAGCGTAATTAGCTTGGCTCGCTGCGGCTGGGTTAAACTCTCGTTTGCCAGCTATCCTCATTTAAAAAAGAGCCATTGTCTTCAAGCAAACTAGCATTAATTCCGTGAAGGCGATTGGAAAAAAAGAAAAAAAAACAGCGATCCTGATGAGGCGTTAGTTTATTCCACAGCGCTGTTTGTCGGCTAATTTACGCCAGGGTCCCTGTCATCCCTTTCCTTAAGCTATCCTCTTTGTCTCGCCTTTGAAATTTACAAAATCTTACAAGAAATCAATACTTAATTGATTAGTCACTTTTCCGCAGCTTCAAACGGCTCGCGCATGCGATAGATTCCAGAGTGTTCCCTCCTTTTCCCAGGCAGGAGGAAGGCAGGCAGGCAGGGCTGGCTAGAGGCAGGCTTGGTGGCAGAGCTCTGGGAGGTAAGAAGCAGGCGGCAGCAGCAGCAGGCATCCCAGCGAGGAGCACAGTGGTGGTTGCGTGTAAAGGTGCCAGCATCCTCGACAGGAAAACCACACTGGGTCTTTGCAGGCAGAAGGAAAAAAAGACAAGGATTCAGTGTGAGCAGAACCTACCTCAGCACTTAGAGAGAGGGGAAAAAACTGGACATGGACATCAACCAGAGGAAGAGGACGGAAAAAAATAATAATAGCAAAAAGCACCGGGAGATCAGGAGAACCTTAACAATACTAGGATATATGGATTATTGAATTAATGTTTTTTTTTCTTTTTAATTATTTGTGTGATGCCTCTTTGTGCATTTGGCCCAAGAGTGGCATTGGCACTGTGCCACCTGGCCCCTGGAGAGCCCCTTATCACAACGGGGGACAAGGTACACGCCTCTGACGCCGCAGGAACGGCAGGCGCGGAACATTACAGAACGTGTGGCCAAGTGGCGGGAGGGGAGCAAACGTGGAGGAAGCAGATGGCAAATCTGGCATGGTGCCAGAGCAAGCAGAATGACTGTACGCCACCGGCTCTGCCACTTGTTGCCTGGCGAAGAGGAACCCCACACCCACCCACCACCAGGCAACATGCTCACGTGTCATCCACGCCTGAGAATGCAAGCGCCACCCGCTTTGCGAGTTCCTCTTAGACGCACATAACACTGGCAAGGATCCTCTCCACCAGGGGAGGCGTGTGCGCGAGGGGAGGGAGGGGGCGGGGTGGCAGTAGCGCTGATGCAGGCCCCCTCTTTTGCCTAATGAGGGGTGGAAAGCTGGCATTCAAGGCTGAGATATGCGCTGCATGCTAAGTACGTGCTGAGTAAGACAACCTCCTCCCGTCTCCACTGGACTATGCCACGGACATGGAGTTTCCTAGTGAGCCGCCGTGGGATGGGAATTCCAGAAAAGGGAACAGGGAACGATGCCAGCACACCAAAACTGCATGGACCACAGGAAACTTGCCCACATCCAACTCAAGGATAAAGCAATAGCTGGCCCAGGGTGACTATGCCGCTGCTTTGGGGAGGGCTCTTCATGGAGGCAGCCAAAGACTTGAGTCAGAACAGATTGTGCAATAAACGCCTCATAGTCTGGATAAAGGGAGACATTATTGGGATGCCTGGCGGGGGAGGGGGGTGATGGGGGCGATTGCAATGTTTGAACTAGAACAATTTCGAGGTACATTACAGGGAGATGGCAATTTGAATTGCCAATGTGGTGATGCATATCTGCATGTTAATTAGAGTGGCGGCGGGCTCCAGCATGCAAGGCTGTTACAGACAGACTGGGATGCGATACAAGCTCGGCTGAGGGATCCGACGTTCATTCCGAATAAATTACTCTCTTTTTGTTCTAACGTTTTATTTTCCGCAAAACAAACATTCAAAACCCCAGACGAGAAGGAGGCATCTGAAATTAAAATTATTGATCGACCCGCCGGTCCGTTTGAGGAGCTATTTAGATGAGACAAGGACACGAGCTGATATTGTAATAGATCGCCTCTGCGTAAGCAATCAGGTTGTGATGGGACTGCAATTTGTCTTCCTTAAAGCAACTTGGATATTAAAAAATTGTAATTAGAAAGATGAGATGAGGTGAAGAGAGACAGTCCCTCACTTGGAATGCCGCAGGGTTTTAATACGTACTGCAATAAGACAAAGGTAGGTTTCATAATCGCAAGAGCTAACCAGCATGTGAACTACAGTTTGGATGTTATGACTGTTTACCTGTATGTGGTCTTCTGTGATTTGCAAGCTACTTCTTTTGAAAGATTTATTTTCCAGGATGAAATAAACCCTTTAAATAAATCCAATCTTAATGTGTGTGCCTGTTTTGTCCTTTTTAACGATCTTCATTGTGTGCGAGGCAGGCAAATTGATATATGGCTGCTAAATTAACATAAACTGCTATATTTATGTTTGGTGTGTATACTGAGGTGGTTATCATCAGGGTTGAGGTGCGTTACTGTAACTACTCCTAATGAGGCAATGGGAAAATATGTCCTTGTTTAAAGGAGAATCGTGACCTACAATTCTACTAATTTCATTCACTTTGTATGCTAACTGTTGATATAACTCCCCATAAATACAGGTCTTGTACATACCTAATCAGGGATACGTCTTCTTTGTGATTTCAATTAATGCATTCTGTAAAAGACAGACAAGCAGTCTTAACGATAGTTATGCTTTCTATTTACCAAGTTCAATGGTGATTTCTCAGCTAATTAAAGAAATAAGTTACAGTCTTGCGCCCCTCTGCCTGCTCAGGAATGAAATGGAGATGCAGTTTGACTTTAGTAGATATTCTACAGAGAATGGACCTTTGTCATAGTTATGTGGAGTTAAAAAAAAGCACTGGTTTGTTTACTAACACAAAGGGATGCATGACGGAGAGGGGTCAAGGAACTCCTTTAAACTCATTTATGTAATTGCAAATTGAAAACAATGCAGCCTAATGCTTACTTTAGTGTCCCTGTGCTTTAAAAAGGGAAGAAAATTTATATTTCACCTTAACATCAAGACATGTGTTCTCATTAAGTGTTTGTCTCTGCGCTCGCTCAGAGAATAAGAAAACAGCAAGGTCTCAGTAGTAGTGTCATTAGCGTAATGGGCTTTCATTCGGCGGGGTCATTAGGGGAGATATTAATGCCGACTCCTGTTTTTATATGCATAGCGAGGCAGCAGCTAGGTCACTGCATTGAACTCTCATCTCTCAACAAAGGGACGTTCTGCATAACGGCCCCATCCGTGCACCTCTCTAAAGTGCTCTTTTATGCATATGCACCCTCTCTGCTGAGATTGAGTGCAATATTTATGAGCTCTGCGAGACATGCATATTATTACTGTTATCTGTTTCAGGGAAATAACAGTAGCTGCTGCACTGGCAATCATCAAATTGCCTGATTTATACATCAATAATACCGCAGAACGCCTTTGCAGCGGGGGAAAAAAGGCTGTAAAAATTTGTTTTACCAGATTAATTAATCTCCCCGCATCTGGCGACGGTGTCACATTCGGGTCACGTTAGCTAGATTTTGTTTTGACAGTGACGTCAGAGAAGTTGCAGGCTTGCCTACGAAGTGCTAAAGGAACTGAAAGCTTAATTTTAAGGAACAGGAGCTTTTCTGTTCATAAGTGCGTACTCAAAACCAGGTCACACAGATGCTTGCCCAGTCATAATACGAATGTATGAGATTCATGGCTTCTAATTTTTCTAACGCAAGTGCACACATGAGCTGCTCCAGAAGCTGGGCCTTTAGCAGAAACATCCTGGTGGTCTGATGCCACAGATAAGGTCAAAAAAGA
This sequence comes from Pygocentrus nattereri, assembly GCF_015220715.1. Lineage (NCBI taxonomy): Eukaryota > Metazoa > Chordata > Actinopteri > Characiformes > Serrasalmidae > Pygocentrus > Pygocentrus nattereri. The sequence continues at coordinate 25,476,263 of NC_051234.1, read as the reverse complement.
TACCTACAACAGAGAAAATCTCATTGTTCCCGAATGCTATGTTTGCTAACACATGTCTGCACTCTAAAGTCAATATCTGTCAGCTCAAAGAAGGAGGTTTGAACATTTTTTTTATTACACCAAGGATTTGCACACAGAAACTGCACCTCTACTAAATGTGCAAAGTAAACACATGGATTTGGGTTCTTTAATAATGTGAAACCTGCAACATGGCTGCCACCAAAAGGTGACAAGAAGCCATACATTCACATGCCCATCAGTATCAAATACTCAAGGGGAAAACTGTCTGTATTTTGGTGAAATCAATGCTCACTGTACTGTACAGTTGAACTATGTTAATTGTGGTGCCCTTCCAGGACTCCAAAATGACCCTTGTCAGAACTGTCCTTGAATTATCCCAATCAATGTTATTAGTCATCCCAAAGTGTCCCAAATGTTAAATTGCTTGTTTACATCAGTATCAGATACTCAAATGCTCTGGATTCACGTTCCATAGAAGTGCAAATACAATGTAATAGCATCATACAGTTGGATTCTGTATACAATAATACTAGCATTCAACCTACGTCTATTCATGAGAAATAATCATAGGTCTAGATCTATTGTACACCAATGTAACGGCACAGGTCATTTTACGCTAGATATTCCTGATTAAAAAGATAAATGAAGGACAATAATTGTAGTGTACTTTACATCGACTGTAGTTTATGAGGCTAAATGCAACAGGCTGCAGAGTACAAAATCAGGCTTCAAAGTCAATAGCCTCCTGCAGAGGCAAACAAAGATTTCTTTCTACCCCACATGGAGTCCAGACCTGCTTTGGGCACACAAGACCTTCAACAAACAGATATAACCGTCCACTCTGAGAACACACTCCCCTATCTCCGATGAGACCTTCAAAGCACAAAAGTGGAAAGAATACACAACAAATTATATTATCTGACTACAATGCACAGTCATGTATAGACCAAGCTTATACAGAATGCATTTTCTTATTTGTTTCACAGGAAAAAGATGTACTTGTAAAGATATGAAAGGGCAACAGAACAATCGAACTTCTTCGTGATGATTGCGAGGAAGCAGGCTTAGCCTTGAATTCTGTGGAAAGGTATTGCGTAAGAAATGAACCAAATAGCTAAAGCCTACAGAGCCTCTCAAATGTACAACACACATATTTCTCTTAGCAAAAAAAACACTGTGTTAAGTGTTAATTTCAGTACAAACTGCAAAGATTCCTCACCACACTATGGAAAATGAGGTGTGATTGGTGGACACAAATAACCACAGGCAATAAAGTATTTGTCCTTTTTGGCTTCCAAGAAGACCGCAACCCACTGTCCATTACAAACATGTCTCTAAATTATGGGTCTAAAGTAACATGGTTTCTGGTCTATCTCCAAACTGAAAGGATTAACTGAGAAATGAAGGGCCAAGGCTCAGTCCCGTTGTCCTGGGGATGATAAAAATAGTGTAAAGGATGTTAATCTGTTTTGGGATACTTCAGGAATGAGTTGGTTTTGTACATTAACTTAACATTTGAAAGACTCAGACCACTGAAAACAGATTTTTCTTAGTTCTTTTTTAAAAAAAGACTGTTAACAAATCAAATCAAATTTATTTGTATAGCACTTTTTACAACTGATGTTGTCAAAAAGCAGTTTCACAGAATTCATGAATGTAAAAACCCCCAGGTGAGCAAGCCAGGGGTGACAGTGGCAAGGAAAAACTTCCTCAGAACTGAGGAAGAAACCTTGGGAGGAACAAAGGCCCACAAGGGGGGACCCATCCTCCTCTGGTCAGACTACCTACAAAGTTATTATACTACTAATATTAACAGTAGTAGTAATAGTTAGGATTCCATCAGAAACTTCATTGTAGGGTGAGCAGCTAGTCCAAGGCAAGTGGCAGTAGCTGGGGCATGGGCAGCTGGTCTGAAGCAGGTAGCAGGAGAGCTCGACAGTCAGTCGTCCATCAGTGTCCAGCTGGACAGGTGGGCAGTCGTTTTAAAATATACCATTCACTCCTCAGTCCATACAGTCCACATATGGAAGAATGGCCTATTTGGAATATTGTTTTTGTGGTGTAACAAAAACCATTACATTCACATATATCTGCCTATTCAGCCTACATCAAGTTCACGCCATCGAATGTTGAAGTTATAAGTAGTGTTTTAGACTAGGCGTCTTTTTAAATGAGGCACAATGCAGGGCTGCCGATCAGAACTGAGATTATTTACGTATCAGTCTTATAGGCAAAGTGAAAAAACATCTATGTGTAAGAAAATTGCTATGGAAAAATTAATTCTGTTGAATAAACAACTGCTGTGGTAAATAAAACATGTCATTGTTATAACTGGATATCAGGGGGAAAATAAATATTAAGAAGAAAATCAAGGAAATGTGACTTAATGTCTGTAAAATATCACGAATCATAAATCATTATGAATGTGCCAGCCATACATAGACTTGCTTATGAGGTTTCTGACATGGTATGACACACAAAAGATTGTTGTACAACTAAAACATCAGCAGCATATGTTTTAGCTACTTTAGCCTTGTAGCTTCAGTGCAAAACATAAAGAAGCAACTGATAAAAAGCACTTGAGATAAGAGGAAAACTGTGTAAAGTGCATTTTTGGTTGAGTCTTCATGTTAAACTATATTATATAGTCTGCCTTCTCTACATATAGCAATACAGTGCATGCATGTGAGCTATAAATGTATACTATATATTGATATGACATTTCTAGTTTAATGGATTCTGTAATATAGCAAGAGCAAAAAAATTAAACAGCGATATAAATGTAACAGTAATGTAAACAATCAATTTGGGACCCTTCGGGATGACTGACAACATTTTTTGGGGTAACCCAAGGACAGTTCTGACAAGGGTTATGCTAAAGTCCTGGAAGGTCACTACAGTTAACATAGTTCAACTGTACAATACAGTGATTTCACCAAAAGGTAATACAGACAACTTTCCCCTTATCCCAAATGCAGCTGATCAGCCAAGACATGTTTGGTGTCCCAAGATTCCTTCTTTAGCTAGTTTTTTGTTGCTCTCCTTTGGATGTGTACTGGAGCTAAAAGGCTAATGTAGCTAACAAGAAAATTAGTCCTGCTGTTTTAGCTGTATAGCATTCTTTTGTCCATTTTCTCAATAAAGTCAGACAGTGCTAGAAACCACATAAGCAAGTCTATATAAGATTACTTAATTACCCAATGCAGTTTAGCAGGGGGAATCCTCAGGGCCTTCTAAGCCTTCAGAGCAAGCCTACTGATTTCTGTAAAAATATATATCCATCATTTTTATTTTATTTAATATAACGATGATGCTTATATTTATTACCTTATATATAGGCGTATTAATCAGTAACCACAGGGACTTCAATGCACACTGGTTAAGCTTTTCTTACATTATAGAAGCACGTAATAAACCTTTGGGCATGTTGGTGGGCCCATGCCTGTTAAGGGGTTAAACTGCATAGACTGTAGTTATATTTCTATAGTATTTTTAAGTATTGGCAAACAAAAGAGAAATTCCTAACCTGTCCAACAGAAAATTGTCCAATCAGGATTTCTTTTCTGTAATTTTTATGTATGTACAACCAAGCAAGCTGTCTCACTGTTTAGGATTTCAGGAGCTGGACTGTCAGATTGTCAGATCGTGTCAGATTCACATAATTACAGTGACCATAGAATACACTGTGAAGGTAAAATATATGCCAAAATATGATTTGCAAGCTGGAATGGCCAAAAAATGTTAATGTGAATCATTGTTAGCTTACCACTAACATACTACTAGAATCCCATGGGGCGCTAGTGGAAATTAGAGGTATTTTTATCCCTATTTTCAACTAGGTTTTGATACTTTGGGCCAAAATGAGGGGCTAGTTTTAACAATCATGTTTTGCCACTGTAGTTTGAAGTATGTCTGATGATCAACACTCTCAGTTTGCATAAAGCTAACCTGGCACTAACTAACTTCCATTAATTGTTAGCTACATTAGCTTTGTAGCTCCATTCCACAAGGATTTCAGACTCCAAACATGTTTTGGTTGATTAATTATATTACAGATAAGGTTGAAATTGTGTGAATTTGCTTTCTGGCTGAGCCATACCTTTAATAAAGAACAGAAAAGATGGAATGGTTAGTTGTCTCCACATACACACATGCACACATGCTGAGTTCTGATCGTGCTGTCACAGTCCGAACCCTCCAGGCTGCACTGCTACAGTCCAATCTGACACACAGACCTGGGAAAGCAGACCCTCATGAATTTAAAACAGCTCCCCTCCACAGCACACTGCAGAAAACGTCGCAGAGCCTGCAATTGTAATGCAAATGAGGCCTATGATTTGTTATCATGAACATGGCTATGCTAGAGCAACCATAAACCTTTATCAGCGATAGAGTTCATTTAATTAAAGTTTGGGCTGTGCAAAGGCAGTTAGGGCCTGCGCATCTCGGCATGCCGCTCACGCTCGTGGATTATTGTAAATACGGCCATTGTGAAGGAGTGCACTTCAAGGGAGGAAAAACAAATATTTGGCTCCACCAGCGGCCAGGAATAGGTATGATGAGCTCCATTTTAATGCAGCATCTGAGCGCAGGATGCCTTTCCACAGGGTCACGTCTGCGTTCTGTGAGCTCGTTCGTGTTTTTTAATGTTCTCAGCTGTAAATCGAGGGGCTGAAATAACACAAAAGTGCCATAGATACAACAACAAAAAGCAGAAAGTGCTAGCAGCCTGGGAAACAGCTCCAATTACAAGCATTGCGAGCAATGGGGAAATTCCAGATACATGTTTTTCAGACAAAGGAAGGAACCTGCACTTGTTTGTAAACAGCTGAAACGGCCCCTACCTCTATATCTCTTATTTTAACAATGGCAATAATGGCAGAAACAGCTACCATCAAGAACGTATAGCCTTAAGGTGATGCAAGCTACGTGCTACATCTCAGCATTTAAAGTGTAGCACAAATATTGATTCCATAGGTTTGGTTGTAAAAGTAATGATTAGGCTACTTCCTTGGTGGCTTGATTAAACCCCATTGGTATTGATGGAAATGTTAGAAAGAGCTACTGAGCGCCACAGAATCACAATCAGACTGATTGGGGCTTCCATGTCTCCCATGTATGCAGGATTTTGCCTACCTTAAGTCAAACCACCCTCCTCCCAAGTCAATCAATGAGAAGGCATCCAGTATGTTAGACCTGTCTGGAGTTGGAATTTCAAACAGACATGAGACTCTGACTGAACTTGCGTCCGATATCTCAGCAGGAAGGAATGGTTTGCTTTGACAACGATTACCTGAAAAACTCTTCCCCAATGCTAACTGGGGAATGAAGAGCAAAGTCTATCTCTTAGAACTACAGATGGTATGATATCACTTTCTCTTTTCTGCGACTGATACTGAAACCATAAGTATCACCTGTTTCATTATTTTAGTTTAATTTGAAAACTAACAAACATTTAAATTAATTCATTGTAATTGAAGCACTTCAATGTAAGAAGGTCATCGAAATGTACTGCTACACAAACTCTATTACTGTACAACAATAGTCAACAGCATGACCTTATACAGGTTTTTCGTTTTCTTATTCAGTTACACTTGATCACAAAAAGTACAATGCTTAATTATATTTAATTATGTTCATGTTAGACTACATGTGATTACTTATCACATGGCCTCCACTAGCATTTCAAAATGTATATATACATTAATAACAATAATAATAACTCATAATATAATAATAATATAATAATAACTTGTATAGCAACTAATTGCTGAAAGGTATTTTTAGATTCTTTTTTCAACATTTCAAGAAGTGAATAAAATGATAAATAATACACAGGAATGAACAAAAATACATGCAATATATCACAAAAGTGAGTACACACTTCACATTTCTGCAAATATTTTTTATATATCTTTTTATATCTTTTTATGGGACAATACTATAGAAATTAAACTTTGATATAACTTAGTAGTAGTAGTCAGTGTACAGCTTGTTTAGCAGTACAGATTTACTGTCCTCTGAAAATAACTCAACACACAGCCATTAATGTCTAAATAGCTGGCAACACAAGTAAGTACACCTCACAGTGAATATGTCCGAATTGCGTCCAATTGTGTCACTGTCCCTCCCTGGTGTCATGTGACTCGTTAGAGTTACAAGTGTGACTGGGGAGCAGGGCTGTTAAATTTGGTGTCTTGGGTACAAATACTGGCCAAAAATGGTACTTCATGGCAAAGAACTCTCTGAGGATGTGAGAAATAAAATCGTTGCTCTCCACAAAGATGGCCTAGGCTATAGGAAGATTGCTAACACCCTGAAAGTGGAGAGTTATAGCATGGAGGCCAAGGTCATACATTGGTTTTCCAAGACAGGATCCACTCGGAACAGGCCTCGCCAGAGTCCACATGTTCAGCGTCATATCCAGAGGTTGACTTCAAAAAATAGATGCATGAGTGCTGCCAGCATTGCTGCAGAGGTTGAAGAAGTGGGAGGTTAGCCTGTCAGTGCTCAGACCATACTCGATCAACTCGATCTGCATGGCCGTCGTCCCAGAAGGAAGCCTCTTCTGAAGCTGACGCAAAGAAAGCCCAGTGGAATAAACTTGTTTAGCTCAGGTGGTGTCCAACATGTGTGGCAGTGCCCTGGTGAGGAGTACCAAGACAACGGTCTCTTGCCTACAGTCAAGCATGGTGGTAGCATCATGGTCTGGGGCTGCATGAGTGCTGCAGGCACTGGGGAGCTGCAGTTCATAGAGGGAAACATGAATTCCAGATTGTACTGTGACATTCTGAAGCAGTTTTCCAACACGATAACAATACCAAACACACCTCCTAGATGAAAACTGCCTTGCTGAAGGTCAAGGTGATGGACTGGCCAAGTATGTCTCCAGACCTAAACCCAATTGAGCAGCTGTGGGACATCCTCAAGCAGAAGGAGGAGGAGCGTAAGGTGTCTAACATCCACCAGCTTTGTGATGTCATCATGGAGGAGTGGAGTAGTAACCCGTGCAGCTCTGGTGAATTCCATGCCCAGCAAGGATAAGGCAGTGCTAGATAATGGTAGTCACACAAAATATTGACGCTTTTAATACAATTTGGACAATGTGAGGTGTAACCACTTGTGTTGCCAGCTATTTAGACATTAATGGCTGTGTGTTGAGTTATTTTCAGAGGACAGTAAATCTGTACTGCTATACAAGCTGTACGCTGACTACTTTAAGTTATATCCAAGTTTCATTTCTATAGTGCTGTCCCATTAAAAGATATAATAAAATATTTGCAGAAATGTGAGGTGTGTACTCACTTTTGTGATATACTATAAATATTTAGACAGGTTATCTGTCTTGACTTTTAACATATGATTTAATCTTGACATCAGTTTTTCTTATTCTTAATTCTCAATATTTTACATCATTCTCTGTCACTTTAGAATCTTGCACAGCTCTGTTTTTCTTAATTTAACACAGCTTCCCAGCTGCAATTTTCCTTTTTGCAAACTCCATTGAGATGAAGACATGTTACACTTTAATAACTAAATGGAAAACAAAGCTTCTTCTTACTACTACTTAATATTACTATTCATTGTTGTTATTAATGCCTGGATCGTGAAGTTACAGGCCATGACATCACATGACATCACAGCATGTTAGATGAGGGCTGTGAAGCACCAAGGCATCACCTCTACAAATGCAAGATTATGCACACATGAACAAAACCACAGGTTGACAAGCACATGGTTCATCAAAAAATTTGGGTTCATCAAACAAACATTTCATTCAAGTTTTATTTTTCTACATCATTGCAACACACCAGCTGTTGTGTGTTGTGTGAAACTTTCATGATGAATGGACCAATAGACATGCTCTAAAATCACTTGGAATAAAATCTGTAAAATTACTATTTTGGAGATGCTTGTTTTTCTTTGAACAGTGACAATATTATAAATACTCAATACAGTTGTCTGCAACTTAATTAACTTTATATTACTGAAAACACTGAATGGTGGTGGAATCTGTTACTTTACGTTTCACAACAAGTAATTTGAGGCCGAATGAATAGAAAAAATGAATAGAATTTGATCAGATTTGTACTTTTTTCCTCCAATACAGCATCTTCTGTTGTTATTGGCCAGATGTGTCAAAGTTCAAATGGAGACACACACACCCAAAGCATAGATTAGCGTGTCAATGCTAGAACCAGAAGACACGCACGATACGCACAACTTGAATTAACTTTCAGTGACAACGACCTGCTTCGGCTGGAAAGTTTGTATTTTCACTGTTTTTTTTTTTAAAGAAGCATTACAGCTGTCTTCATTACAGTGGCTCACAAGTTCTTCAACATTCTCAATTTTGGTAGGATTTGGGGAACATACCGACAAAAAGTGTTCGCCTAAAGTAGACAAAATGTTCAAATTATCATTTGGCTGAAGGCCAGAAAGGAGAGCTGCTGTGTTAAGCAGAGAGCTTTGATCTTAAGTGAATTTAGGCAGGGCAATGCAATTTCACAATCCAAGTACACCAGCTGTTTAAAGTTAAACTTCCAAGGTAACCATGGCGCCCTGTGCCTGGACTACAGACGATAACATGTGGAATACGTTTAGATGCGTTCCTCCAAACATACCCGCTGCCTCTGCTTTTAAGGAGCGCCACTGCTAAGACATTACTTCTATCAGGTAAACAGGATACAGGTCACTGATAAAACAATATATACAGTTCAGAAATGTCTGGGTTTCTGGGCAAAATGACAGTCAGTAACCCCCCATTACACTAATTTCAAACAGTCAGGGGTTACTTGCAAAGCCAATGTTAATTACAAACCAACATGATTGTATTTACAAAAGTAATTGAGTCTTGGCTTGATGTGCATATTCATGCATGTCAATCAGGGCAACAGCATGAAAAACAGATATCTATTACCTGATTACGGATAGTTAGTTCATTTGTAAGCCTTCTTTGTATGAGGGCAGGGTAAAATTTTTGTGGTCTGTCATTATAATCTAAAGTACACCGTGCAATGGAGCAATGTAAAGCAGACAGACTGCAATAACATAAATTTCTGGCTTGGAAAAACAGGTAGGTGTTGGCCAAGAAAAAGAAAAAAACAGAGACTGAAAGTGATGGAAAGCCATCCAAAGAAAATCTTGAAAAGAGTTTCTCAAATTGATGCCAGTAAATTTACAATACAATGCTTTTGCACTGAACATGGTGGAGCTGTAAACTCAGACAGGTTTACGTAACAGGATTGAGGTGATTTTAATCAATTCTGCTTAGATCCACATCCAAGATGAACCTACAGCCACACTGCCAACTCCAGGAAGTACAGTGGAAATGTTTATGTGCATGTTAAGTTAGGGTGAAGTATATTAAAAGAGCATTTTTGTGTACTGCAATATAAAAAAATGCATTACTGATTATTAGAAAATTAAAAGCAGTGTGACAAACGTGAAAGTAACAATGTACTTTACTCACAGCACCTATTTAATAACAGAAACAGTGCTAGGCCTCTTATTCTTTGTTATTTTATCTTATTCTATATTATTTGTCTTAAGGTAAAACAGGTGGTTGCTTAAAAAATAAATGAAAAATATACTACATTTACACTACAGCACACTTTTGTTTATCAAACTACAACCCCAATTCCAATGAAGTTGGGACGTTGTGTAAAACAGAATACAATGATTTGCAAATCCTTTTCAACCTATATTCAATTGAATACACTACAAAGACAAGATATTTAAATGTTCAAATGGATAAACTTCATTGTTTTTTGCAAACATTCACTCATTTTGGATTTGATGCCTGCAACATGTTCCAAAGAAGTTGGGAGAGGGGCAACAAAAGACTGGGAAAGTTGAGGAATGCTCAAAAAACACCTGTTTGGAACATTCCACAGGTGAACAGGTTCATTGGAAACAGGTGTCATGATTGGGTATAAAGGGAGCATCCCTGAAAGGCTCAGTCGTTCACAAGCAAGGATGGGGTGAGGTTCACCACTTTGTGAACAACATTGTTGAGAACAATGTTTCTCAACGTGCAATTGCAAGGAATTTAGGGATTCCATCAACTACAGTCCATATTATCATCAAAAGATTCAGAGAATCTGGAGAAATCTCTGCTAGTAAGCGGCAAGGCAGAAAACCAACATTGAATGCCGTGACCTTCGATCCCTCAGGCGGCACTGCATTAAAAACCGACATCATTCTGTAACGGATATTCCCACATGGGCTCAGGAACACTTCAGAAAACCACTGTCAGTGAACACAGTTCGTCGCTCCATCTACAAGTGCAAGTTAAAATTCGGCCATGCAAAGCAAAAGCCAGATATCAACAACACCCAGAAACACCGCCGGCTTCTCTGGGCCCGAGCTCATCTGAGATGGACTGACACAAAGTGGAAAAATGTCCTGTGGTCTGATGAGTCCACATTTCAAACTGTTTTGGAAATCATGGACGTCGTGTCCTCCAGGCCAAAGAGGAAAAGGACTGTCTGGATTGTTATCAGCACAAAGTTCAAAAGCCAGATGGTGTGGGGGTGTGTTAGTGGCCATGGCATGGGTAACTTGCACATCTGTGAAGGTACCATTAATGCTGAAAGGTACATACAGGTTTTGGAGCAACATATGCTGCCATCCAAGCAACGACTTTTTCAGGGACGTCCTGCTTATTTCAGCAAGACAATGACAAGCCACTTTCTGCATGTTACAAAAGCGTGGCTTCGTAGTAAAAGAGTGCGGGTACTAGACTGGCCTGCCTGCAGTCCAGACCTGTCTCCCATTGAAAATGTGTGGCGCATTATAAAGCACAAAATATGACAACGGAGACCCCGGACTGTTGAGCATCTGAAGTTGTACATCAAGCAAGAATGGGAAAGAATTCCACCTACAAAGCTTCAACAATTAGTGTCCTCAGTTCCCAAACGCTTGTTGAGTGTTGTTAAAAGGAAAGGTGATGTAACACAGTGGTAAACATGCCCCTGTCCCAACTTCTTCGGAACGTGTTGCAGGCATCAAATTCAAAATGAGTGAATATTTGCAAAAAACAATAAAGTTTATCCATTTGAACATTAAATATCTTGTCTTTGTAGTGTATTCAATTGAATATAGGTTGAAAAGGATTTGCAAATCATCTTATTCTGTTTTTATTTATGTTTTACACAACGTCCCAACTTCATTGGAATTAGGGTTGTAACTGCTAACAAGTTACCAGCTTGCCTGCTCCGCACAATAGCGAGCCTTTTCAGAGCAAGATACATTCACTGGATTGATTTTTGAAAAGTTTGTGAAGTTAACAGCATCTTTAAAAAGTATTCAGGAGCTGTCTTTGAAGCATTTAATATGAAATAAACAAACCGATCCTCACATACTTGCTCATAGACTTATCACTAATTTACACAAGTCTGTCTGATGTTAAATATGTCCCCAAAACATATGTTGTCATTCTAAAACACCACAGCTGTCAACGTAGCAAATTCTTCACAACGTTGAGTGACAAAACATCTCTGGAAAGGTAACCTAGGGGCACTGCCACAGCATGATAATTCAATAGTTCAGGTTCAGGCAAGATATGCATTGGGAAATTATTTTCGTATTTGGTCTCAGGCAACGCAAAATCAATTTAAGAATTTCAAGCCATGTTTTACTAGACGAGTAGGTGGTTATGTATCACCCGTACCCATCCCTAAAACAAACCTGCTGCAGAAGTAATGATAATATAACGATAAAAATGCCAAAAAATCAGTGGGAAAACATTTTAAAACAAGTCTAGTCGATACTTCTAGCTGTTCATCACAGGGCCGCAGGCAAGCTGTGTCTATAAAAAGTAGTTTTCAGAAACTGCAGCTCATTCCAATAAAAATCCTGCTCCTGAACAGATTTTACAAAGTAGAGGGGGGTGTGGGCAGGTGTGTGTGCAGTAGTAAGGGGCTCCATAGGCAGTAGTCAGCCTGTCCCATATGTAGGCAGGAGTGATGAATGTGCACTGGTGATCAGGATCCTCATTAAATAAAATGTAAATGAGGGGTGGGTGGGGGTGGGGATGGGGTGGGTGAATAAAGCAGGGCTGCTAGCATGGCGGGGATCTAATGGAAATAGCTGGTCATAAAGCAGCACCAGTGACAGTGCTCCAGGGCACAGCGGCATGCCTGGGGTGAGCTTCAAAATGAAGCACCCAGAAAATGAGAGCCCGGCTCGCGCGGAGAGAAAATGGATGGCGGCCACGGTCGCTAGCACCGAAGAAAACTAGCGGGAGAGATCCTCCAGGAAAACAAAACAGCTTAAAGCAGCTGAATGTAACACGGGAGAAAATTAATAACGGCAAGCCGGGAAAAAGAGAAGGAAAAACAAGGAGGAGGAGGAGGAGCGGGAGGGGGTTTGGGGGGCTAGGAGACATCCCACACACCAGACAGCCATTATGCAGCTCAAAAAGGAGCCTGGCTTTTGTTAAGATTATTAAAACAAAGAGAAATATACAGAATCCGACTGATTTATCACACGGGTTGAGAACTGTTTGTATTTCCCTACCGGTGGAATGTAGAGACTGGGCCTTGTCCAAATGTACAAGCATATCTCACTTTATTATTCTCCACTGTCTGTGAATTTTTTAAAAGAGAACAAGAATTCTTATCACATTCATTTACTGTGAAACATCCTGCCTGTACTGAGGCACAATGGAAGAAACTGCAATAGATCTCAACACTTCATATGGATCATAGGCAGGGAGTCTACATAAAACATGCTACAGACCTTCTAGGGTCGCCCAATATATTGGTTCTCTCATTTTTGTGATACTGATATTTAAAAAGTCTGCGATATTCAAATAAGCCATGAAAAATATGCGTTTTACTGTGTGTCAGTGCCCGGAGTAATCTTAGCTGTTCTTTTAGGGTGTTTGGGTGAATAAAGGCATTCGTATAATACAACAAATCCAGGGTTGACAAATCCAGCTTTTTCATATCTTCACCATATTGTGCAGAACAGGCATTGCCCCCTGGCTTTTCATTTCCCCAATTGCTCCCCGGGCGCTGTGAATAGGGCTGCCCACCGCTCCGGGCAAGAGTGCTCACTGCCCTCCTAGTGTGTGTTTGCTCACTAGTGTCTGTATGTGGCGTTTCACTTCATGGATGGGTTAAATGCGGAGGTGAAATTTCCCCGTTTGTGGGACTAAAAAGGGTCACTTAATCTTAATCTTTATTTTTTCATGTTAACAAACCTGTTTGGTTGGACACAGAACTAATCAAATCAAATCAGAGTTTGTCAGAATTTGTTAACAGTTACTGCTAATGTGACAATGTAGTGATTGTGGTGGTCCACATTGTGGTGGTCTTGACGAGCTGGTCAGCCTGGTATCGTAGATGCTGTGACATCAGTTAAAGTCTGCAAATATCAGTCACAGAAAATAAGGTCTTAAATAAAATAAGGTATAAGCTGGCATTACATTTAGATGCTATCACTGCAGTAGCTTAAACTATACCTAATGACATCACCCAGATTGGAAAATGTCATGGCTGACATCTGCTCAGGCAGAACCACCACACTCACCACAATGACAGGATTCAGTACCACTTTACAGAAACCATATGTACATAAGGCATTTATAGCATGTTTATAATCAATACGGTAACATTTCACTTCAATTACATGCTCATTTTCAAACATTAAATCATTAAATACTTTCATTAATAAATAAGGAACACAATGTAATGCAGTGCATACTTTATGATCTGATTATGAATGCATTCTTTCTTTTCAAGAAACAAATACAATTCAAAACACATCATATTAAAAAAAACATCCATATTGCATACATTATTGATGCTTTAATGCTCAAAACGCATTTGTGAGTGATTAATTTGCAAAAACAGTGCAACTAAATGACATTTCACATTTCTTTACAGTACATGAAAACGCAAGAGTTAAAAGTCATAAGGTGATTATCCTGAATGGTGATACTGTAATTGTGCCGCAATATTACTGTATAGGTTATCAGTGCTACAGGAATACTTACAATACATGTATGAGTAGGTATTGAAATTTGTATAGATTTGTATAGATTTCAAATCAGTCATGAGTCGTGACCAAAAACACTTTGAACAATAAAACATGTAATCTGGATTTTTAGGTAGGTTTGCTGTGAGCTTAGTATCAGAGGCTGTTTCATCCCTGAATATATTTTCATTTCTGAATGAATATATCATAAAGTATAAACAAAGCATCACTGGTTGTATTTTCAATTTATTGCATTATTGTTTGTTAGTTATAAACAAATGTGTTTAAAGAATGAGTTTCAATGACTATGTCATTGTAATTAATTGATGGTGTTTAAGATTATGCCATGTAATGCCAAGTTCATGTTGTCACTGTTTAGAATTTTTGTAGTATATAGTAATTAAAAAAAAAAGTAACTAAATTTGTTTCCTACTTTTTTTTTTCTATGTGTTAATGGACCAACAGAAATGCTCCAAAATTGCTTGGAAGAAAATGTCTTCACCTTAACTTACATTCAAAGAAAAGAAAGTTTTTGCCTTCTCCTGTGAAGTTGTTATATTTATTTACTCATGGACAGCGATGACTGGATAAATATATTTCTATTATTGGTAGCCTGTCTTGCTAGTGGAAATGCTTATGTCTGTCTACCCTTATGCAGCCATAACCGGAGTGATAACTGCTAGTGTTAATAACAAATCCTTTCAGGAATCATTTATCTTTACAATATTTTTTTGTTTTTCACTTATCACAACATGTATTGTCAAAACCCAAAATATTGTAATCTAACTTTTTCCCCAATGTCATTCAGCCTAATGTACAGACGCAAAGAAGACACAACCCATATTTCTATTTTTTATGTATAAACCTACACACACACACACAAAGCGAAGACCTACAATACTGTCACAGCAATCAAAGCTCCAAGTGATCTGGAATTAAGTTCTTTGTAACCAAGCACCATGGCAACAGACATCATACTGATTGAGTCCACACACAGAGTGACATACACGCACGCACGCACGCACGCACACACACACACACACACACACACACACACACACACACACACACACACACACACACACAGATATGGCTGGATTAATAAATGTCTGACAGAGCACTCACAGATCTCCTTTCCATCCCAGAAAACGGGGCAAAGTCAATTCCAGCCTGTGACAATCCTAACTGTGAAAAATGGGGATTCTGATTTCTTTTCTTTTGATTCTCTCCAATAGTTCAAGGGTGTTTGTTCCTTGCAATTACATTTCATATGTATTTTTCTGTACGTCTGGGCCACCAACATATATGCCACTCCAGTAATGACTGTTGAAAATAAATGAGATGGGACAGAATAAATAAAATACGTAAAAATCCCATTTAGTCTGCATTTGTTAGCCAAGGCCAAAAATGCTCCAATTATTAGAACACTCTGTGTTCACATGGGCAAACTAATAGATCATCCTGTTTACCTACATGCTATGAGTCATCATTGCCATTACAAATCACAACAACAGTGTTAGGGATGAATGCTAGGGAAAATATTTCTTGGTCAGTAATAATTAATACCGTACTGTGGCCTGTAACAGCGAGAGTGGATAATTTTACTGCTTTGTATTTTAAAATAAGTGCAGATTATAATCTATAGCCCAAATAAAAGTGTTTGTAAACATGAAGGTAATGTTAATGAACCAACACGTTGTCATTAATAGCAAATTCTGGTTGATTCTGAGGCTGTCATACCAAATGCCAAAGTACATAATGGATTTATTTTACATTAGCCCACATGCTCTCAATTTTTCTCAGAAATAAATGGAACTGAGAGCAAGCAGTAGGAAACGTAGAGTTAAACTTGACTACTGCCTCAAATCAGATGAGTCAGATCTGAAATCAGAAGCCAAAGAGTCTACACTCTTAAAAAAGATGGTTCTTCAAGGAGTCTCTAGTAAAGAGTGCAGTATTATACAGATGAGTTACAATCATAGCAATAGCAGATTCCTTTTTGGTGCTATATATTTCATAAACGGTTATGTATAGAACCATACACAACACATTCTCCATCAATGTCTTCTTTTCTGTGATGTAGCATATTTAAAGTGCAGTGAATGGAAGACTGAATATTAAATATGAATAAATAATAATACAGATCATGAGTTTTCAAACTTGATATTCCAAGTCTTTTGTTTCCATTGCTGTTCCTCAGTTGAACATTTGTTGAAAGCTTCTGTAACTGCAATATTAAACCAATAATATTTAAGGCAATAAGTCACAAGATTACAGTATATCAATGTTTCATAATGAAATATTAAGAATAATTGCATTACAATTCCCAATCTTTCACTAAGCAACATAGTTTCTTACCAATGTGCTATGGTTGTCAAGCACCAGCTAAAGATCATTCAATGAAGATCATGAATGATGTTCAAATGATGTCTGCGGTAATGTGTGTATGCAGAGTATTCTGATTCAGTCAATCAGATTTTCAAATAAAAACTGGTCCTTGTATGAATTCAACTTCAAAACTTCAATTTTAGTTTCATCAATTAATAATATATCAGCCACTTATATATCCTGCACCCTATTAAGTACTGTCAGTTATTTCAATGAACAGTTCTGCATAAAGACAGGGAGTGTGTCTGGTAGCCTGTACTAAGGACAGTCTTGAGCCCTGAGGTCAGATCCCCCAGGATGGGAGGTGACACAGGCCCTCAGAACACACAGTATGCTTTGGGGGCAGAGGAAATAATGCTGCTTCAAGGTCATGCTGAGATGTGTCCTGGAATGTTATGAGACTTCACTCTGTTGCCTGATTGACAAACTCTAAACTCTGGTTCTAAATGTTCTGGGCTCCAAAAGGAATAATTTAGGAACATAAGTCTCATTCATCACCAAGAAAAAGAAATTGGCTACATTATTCATTCCTTATCTTGTGGAGCTACAAGCCTATCTGTTCTAACAAGCTGTGAAAGCTAGTGTCCAACAGGCATGTCACACACCTAATGCCAAAATCAAATCACAAGACATTGATTTCTTTTTTATTTCAGTTGAAAATGACAAAAACACAAAATGACTTTCTTTTCATCCAAATACCACTCATTTCAGTGACGACCTCACCAAAGTACACTTATACTGACCACAATCAAATAACACCTTTTTATTTCAATTAGTCTCATAATATTATTTAAAACAATATCACATTGTGATTCAGTTGCTACATATTGCAAATAAAAAAAATACCTTATAATATCTTAAAAACATTCTGGTGAACCCTTGATGTGATTAAAGGTTGGCATGTCAGTGATTGATAGCACATAATAAACAACTGTGAGCCCTCCTTATTATCAGTGCTGCAAACACCAATATTGTGATAACTATCAAATGATTTATTGTGAAGCCCTAGCGGTCTCGTGAAGTGGAACCATCTCCAGTGTCCAGAGATTCTGGAGATTTATTGTAAGTAGCTTAAACTTTGTCCAATCATAACAAGAAAAATATTTTCTAATAACAACTGGGCACCTATACTTAATATTCTAAACAGGTTTGAGCCACATGACAATGATATTGTGAATCGCCGATATTTTCCACCGATAGTGACTGTCAAATCAAGCTGGACGATTTAAACATGCGAAAACATGGCATGTGCGGCTAAAAAATGATTAACATTAGTCTCTGTTTTCTTTCAAAAAGTCTATCATTAGTCCATGTCCTGAATCACTCCTGATATTTTGCATGGATTTAGAACATTCTGTAGCTGCACAAAACAGCACATTTCCCTGTCCGCCCCAACTGCTGTTATGACTGTTAAAGTGATAAAGCCGTGCAGCAGCCTTGTATGCAGTCATGGCCTTTCACACTAAACATGAAAAAGTCAACACATAGCTATAGTAACAGTAGACACCTAATGTGGGTATGGTTAGCTGTATCATTTTATCAATTTAACAAGAGGTGATTTATTGGCTGTAAACCTGCAGCAAAAACTACCAGACCATACCAAAAACAAAGTTAGCATAACCAAAATTCTGCCAGCGTAAGAAGCAGTCTGCAGTTTGTATTTTCACCTTTTTTCTGTGAGCACTGAAACATGATCAGATGATTTTTTTTTAAAGCACCAGCCCATACAACCCTTACCAACCTCACAACAGTATTGTTAACCAGTATCGGCTAGGGGGCTTGACTGGACAATGGTATATTACACGCAGTTTGCTTTTGGTCTTAACATCTGATCACATTCAAATGTAGCTCCTGCATCCAGATGTTGATCAGATCTCTTATTCTAAAGAAATATTTAAGACATTATAAAAAAGAGTTTATTAATCTTGTATTTGTGGAATGATCATTCACGTCCAAGTGACACAATTGCAAGCCTCCATTCCCAGCACTGACAGAATCACAATTATGAAATGAAAATTTGTCAAAAAGCAGACACGACGTCAGAAAGCCGCTCAGACAGAACACAAAATGTCCCCTGGCAGTGCAGCTTCAATCTGCCTGTCTGCAAATGCTGTGTTCTGTCTGCTAACACAGGTAGGCCTGAGTTTCAAACACATCTGAGAGATACAGGCCTTAAAATGCTGGCCAATTCTGCACCTAGTGTATATTATAGCATCTCGTTTCCTAAAAACTCCCACTCCAAACAGCTCTCTTGGCTTCTCGCTTTGATGTTCCTTTTTCCAAGAGGCAGCCTGCCCTTTCAGCTTTTAATAGGAAAGAATATTTTAAGGAGTGAGTCTCATTCTAAGCTCCACACTTCATTTCCTTCAAAAGAGCCAAAAAGTAGAATCAAACACTCAAGCAGGCCAGAATCGCTAGCTGAACAGTTCTCAATTCAGAGTAATACATTTCCCAAAACTCCAATGTAATAAAACAACACAGAGATCAGCTTAATGAATAGAGGCTGCTTTAATGCAACATTTTGATGGATTTTACATGGTTCAGCAATAATTTCACAAACTCCACACCTGCGAGTGTGTCCAAATTGATGAAAAAAATGTAAATGACTTTCCGTGATCGCTCAGCGAATTTATCAATACAACATGGCTGTATTGTTTTAGTTGCCACTAAGATAAAACTGCTTCCATCCACAGACAGATAATCAAGTACTTACAGCTGATCAGAGTAAAAGCAAGATCCTTATGGACTCAAGCAAATGTAAAGCATTGAAAAGAATAAAACGCTTAAAGTAAGGTCTTCTCTTCCCCCGCCACCCAGGGCCAAGCCTTCGACAGGCTGCCGTGGATCCTCGGACAAACACAGCGGGGATGAGTGAGTGAATAACAGAATGACTGACGGCCATGTTGCAGAGACAGGCACAGGACAGAGTGCGCTTTCATCAGAAATGTCCGCACAGTTCTACCTTCATTCTGCCTCTCGAGACATGGACTCCGGCTCGGAGGGCTCTATAATACATAACAAAGGTGTAGAAATACAATAATGTATCGTGGCACATTAATCCAAATCGAATTGTGGTAAAATTTGAGATTTTACGATGCACTAAAAGTTTTCTGAAGAAATATAATCAAATTATGATAAAATGTGAGATTTTGTGATGCACTGAATCATTTCCTTGAAAGTCGTAATCTAATCAAATTATGGACAGATTTCAGAATTTGTGATGTATTGAATTGTTTCCTTTAGAACTGTAATCTAATCAAATCATGATAAAATTTTACATTTAATGATGCATCAAACCACTTCCTAAAACCATGGTAAAATTTCTGATTTTGTAATGCATTCAAGCCTTTTCTTACCGAATGATTCGATTTCTGCAATTCTTGCAATCACAATCATTTCCTTAAGAATCGAAATCTAATTTTCTGCTTTGCAGCTATGCTCTGTTCAGAAAAAACAAATATTGCATTTTTACAGCTATGCACTAATTCTGTTCTTTTTTTTTGGTTTGAAGAAATTATTTTGCGATATCCACTGCTCAAAAAAAATAAAGGGAACACTCAAATAACACATCTTAGATCTGAATGAATGAAATATTTTCACTGAATACTTTATTCTGTACAAAGTTGAATGTGCTGACAACAAAATCACACAAAAATCATCAATGGAAATCAAATTTATTAACCAATGGAGGCCTGGATTTGGAGTAACACACAAAATTAAAGTGGAAAAACACACTACAGGCTGATCCAACTTTGATGTAATGTCCTTAAAACAAGTCAAAATGAGGCTCAGTATTGTGTGTGGCATCCACGTGCCTGTATGACCTCCCTACAACGCCTGGGCATGCTCCTGACGAGGTGGCGGATGGTCTCCTGAGGGATCTCCTCTCAGATCTGGACTAAAGCATCCGCCAACTCCTGGACAGTCTGTGGTGCAACGTGGCGTTGGTGGATGGAGTGAGACATGATGTCCCAGATGTGCTCAATCAGATTCAGGTCTGGGGAACGGGCGGGCCGGTCCATAGCTTCAATGCCTTCATCTTGCAGGAACTGCTGACACCCTCTAGCCACATGAGGTCTAGCATTGTCCTGCATTAGGAGGAACCCAGGGCCAACCGCACCAGCATATGGTCTCACAAGGGGTCTGAGGATCTCATCTCGGCACCTAACGGCAGTCAGGCTACCTCTGGCGAGCACATGGAGGGGTGTGCGGCCCTCCAAAGAAATGCCACCCCACACCATTACTGACCCACTGCCAAACCGGTAATGCTGAAGGAGGTTGCAGGCAGCAGATCGCTCTCCACGGTGTCTCCAGACTCTGTCACGGCTGTCACATGTGCTCAGTGTGAACCCGCTTTCATCTGTGAAGAGCACAGGGCGCCAGTGGCGAATTTGCCAATCCTGGTGTTCTCTGGCAAATGCCAAGCGTCCTGCATGGTGTTGGGCTGTGAGCACAACCCCCATCTGTGGACGTCGGGCCCTCATACCATCCTCATGGAGTCGGTTTCTAACCGTTTCTAACCACATTTGTGGCCTGCTGGAGGTCATTTTGCAGGGCTCTGGCAGTGCTCCTCCTGTTCCTCCTTGCACAAAGGCGGAGGTAGCGGTCCTGCTGCTGGGTTGTTGCCCTCCTACGGCCTCCTCCACGTCTCCTGGTGTACTGGCCTGTCTCCTGGTAGTGCCTCCAGCCTCTGGACACTACGCTGATGGACACAGCAAACCTTCTTGCCACAGCTCGCATTGATGTGCCATCCTGGACAAGCTGCACTACCTGAGCCACTTGTGTGGGTTGTAGAGTCCGTCTCATGTTACCACGAGTGTGAAAGAGTGTACGAGTGTAGTTTGTGATGTAATAAAGCATGTAAAATGCTTATAAAGCATGAAAGAAACTTATATACAGGTTGTATATATTGTTTCATATATAAAACAAGATGTTTAATATATTTGTAACATTGTTTACAAGAGCAGTTCATAAAACAATCCTTTCTCAATCTCAAACTCAAATCACTCAAGCTAAAATCTCAAGAAAAGCACGCCAAGACTGCTGCTGAATCACAAGCCTTTAGCAGCATATTCAGATATTAGAGTATCATTCAAACAAAGGTACAATGATTTATTCATTCATGGAGCATGCATCATATTTAGAAAATAGCTGTAACCAGTACAAGGCTCAATATCTAGAAAACCAAAGTAAATGTTGTTAACTAAACACAGTCATTTCATGCAATTACTGTAGATTTGATTCAGCTGAAATCAGACTGACAAGGGCAAATCCCACTAAGAACATAAAGGTGCAGTGAATAATTCAATTCATTTTTAATCAGGGCTGAGGCACCCGGTCCATCCTCTCTGCTGTTTGACAAGTGTAATTCATCTGTGCCATCCGTTAGGGGAGTGTCACCAAAGGAGAAATTGACCAGTGACCCTCATGTTTCACCATTTACCTACAGCAGCAGGACCTGGCCTAGCTATCCGCTCTCCATCATCCTACCTTGCTCTAGGTTCCACCCATATATCATCAGTCATTTAAAGCAATTAACCACTTCACAACAGAAACTACAGTATTCCACAGCAAGACAGAGTGGGCGATTCAGAGAACCATTTTCCTCAAAATCCCATTAGAAAGGTGAAAAAAGGCCTAACCTGGTCATACAATGAAAGGATTTTGTTTAAGGACTGGAAGGTATTACAGAGCAGATTACTTGTGGCTTATTTTCTTTGTTGGAAAATTACCTTTTGGAGCACTTTCTCTGCCTCCTATCATCTTATCCTTCCAGAGTTCCAGAGTTTTGAAGTTTAGGGTTGAATAAGATACAGGCAGTGTCTGTCAATATATTCAGCACGTTATGGAAAAGTCACAAATGTGCCACTACGGCTTTGCTTGTGTAGTTCATCCCTCAGATTTTACTAACGCTGAGCTATATCACTGGCTTGTGAGTAGCAGCAGTGCCAGGACTGAAAATATGAGAAAAATGTAATCATTAATTGAAGTAAATTTTGTACTTTTAGAAAGCAAAAAAGCTTAAAAAAATGATTTATCCATCACCATTCAGGTAATCTTAAATGGTAGCAATGGTGGCTCAGAGGACAAATTCCCTTATTCATTCATCAACATTAGGGTGAAAGTAAATACACAAATTAAATGAGACAAAAGTGTGTTGACCTTCATATTATCAAGTAATATCTATTTAAAAATTTGCTACCCACTTGAAAATGCCTGCACCCACTGTTAGGGCAAGTCTAATGTATAAAGAAGGATGTCTATATAGAAAAGAACCTTATCAGCACTGTTAAGCCACAGGAACTTTATTAGGATATACAGCATCATGGACTACCAAACAGAAGTACCGAGGGATTTTAAGCTTTAACTGGGTGGTGGCTGGATCTTTCAACAGCACAATGACCAAAAACATACACCCAAATCCACAGAAAGATGGCTAAATGTCCACAGAATCAAACGTTTGACTATGAACCCCTGACCTAAAGTCCACAGAAAACCAGTGTGATGAGCAGATAAAGGCAATCAAAAAGAGATGATCTAACACCCTGGAGGATGTGAAGTGAATCCGTATTAAGGAGAGGTCTCATATTCCTGGCTATGTATTATACAATCTCATCAAGCATTTTAGGAGACTTCATTGCTATTTTTATCTTTAATAAGGGTGCCAAAAATTATGGAGCTGAAAGTATATGATTAAAAGTAACTTTTATAAACAAACAAACAGACTCTAGATTGCCTAATTAGACATGGATCTGGGCTTGAAAATAGCAGTGCAGGATCACCTTTCTGTTGTTGTCTTCAGATCCTGCTGAGTTGCTGTTTTGGTGCTGCTCCAGTCAACACGACATGATTTTATTGCCCTTCATGCCACAAAGTCAATGGAAAAGTCAATAAAACTTGAACTGCTATCTAATTTTGCTACTCTGCCATAAAATGTGTGATCTTTTGAGGTCCCCACAAAGTTTCCTTGCTTAGTTGATCCTATTATCTTCCAAACTCTGAAAGGCAGGGCTAACTCCAGCGTTTTACTTGCAGGCAAGAATTACAGGAATGTGTGAGGACTCCTGCGGCGGGCTAAGTAAGATGACCTTTGAAAAGAGAACACAGCTTACTTTTTTCTTGACCAGTCCATGACCTTTTCCCCCCTGTCATTCATTACAGGCCAGTCCCTAAATACATTATCACCTTCACCTACACCTAACCTTGGCAAACTTCATGGCTGGCCTTTGCGGAGACAGGCTGTATTTACCTTGTAGTGAGAGGAAAAACAATACAGCATAACATTACCTGAGGGATGCCTTACAGAAAGCACACATAAACCGAGCAGAGGCCAGAACTATACACACTGGCTATACTGTAATGCACACCCGGACAGAGGGAGAGAGGGAGTGAGATATAGCGATATTACTTTACCACTTTACACATCAGAAAGAAATAAAATTAGTAGCTTGTATAAAAAGCCAAACTGCTTTATCACCTGTGTAGAGTAATGGAATTACTGTATTGCATCACAGTTTAAATTAGGGATGCATGATGTATCTACAACTGATATATTATTCAGAATTCAGATTTATTGAAATCATGACCAATATTTACGTATGATAATTCAGTGTTCTGTTTTAACTTTTAAAAGCACTGAGGTGTTAGTTGTGGGGATTTCCCTTATTTTAAATGTATGCAGTTGGCAAGCATAGTGGATAACACCACCACTCCACATGCAATTCCCTTCCTCTCCAGGTACCCCCACTATACTAATAAAAGAATACCACAGTCAAGGTCTCTAGGTTGAAAAGAATAATTATAAACATATGTCTGTGATAATAAAAATCTAGCTGTAACGCGGAGCAAGGAGGCAGATGCATATGCTGAGATAAGCGAAATTTATTTTGGGCAAATCCAGGTTCATAGTCGAAACGGTCCAGGTTCAAACAGCCAACATGGAGAGAATGCAGATCAGACATGACAAACACAGAACCTCAAACAAGAATCAAACACTACAAACAATATATACAGCACATCCAGCACAATCAAACATACAAACAAAGACCAACAAGAAACTCAGGAAAACACAGGGCTTAAATACAAGGGTTAACGAGGGACAGGTGGAAACACAGGTGGGAACAATCAGGGGCAGAGTCACAAAACAAGGGGCCGGACAAATAAGCACATGGACAGGACTGGGAGCCAAACACAACAGTGGCACATGGAGGAGTGGGAGGAGCCAAGCGTGACACTAGCAATGAAGTAAAAAAGAAATGCAAGGATGTTACAAAAGTTATAACAGCAAGGAATAGAAAATCAAAGCAATTTAAACAAACAAAAGTAAAGCTACCTAATCAAAATGATCTACTGAAAAAACTATGAAAAATAAAAAAGAAATTAATCAAATAAAGCTTACACTACTGTACTTCATATATGGTTTATAAACTTGTTTTTAACTAAAATGTACACCTTAACATTAACAGCTTTTCGTACAGTCCATATCTGTCTGCTGCTATGACCGTATTTAACCAGTGCAGCTGTGTTTCTAGAATTTGTTTCCATGCTAGGCACAACAAATGTGACTTTACAGTAGGATATCACATCACCCAGTATGTTTAAAAGTTTAGTAAGTGGGCATAGTGCTGTCTTGCTTTGGTTTACATGAACTAAATTAATAAATGATTGATATATTTAAAAAACTGGCAGTAAATGTGTTTTTAACCAGGCATGGGACACCAGCCCAGAAATTCAGTATCGCCAGCTAGCTACTGACTTCATTAGAATTTCATTAATGAAACACATCTGACCATGTCCGCTCAGATCAAAGGCAGGCATAGTGACAAGCCTTTTAAATGATGTTTACTGTGAAAATATTGTTATTGTGTGCGATTACCTTCTACAGGGCAAACCAAGTAAAGTAATGTAATGGTCCCCTAAACCCCCCCCCCCCCCAAAGTCCAACACTACTGCATGGTACAAAATCAGTTTTTCCTTTCTTGATAGGGAAGGGGGGGGGGGGGGGGGGTGCAGATGCATGACCCCAATGAATAAGGAGGACAAGAATCAATAGACAACAGGGCTTAAGGTGTGGTGGAGGAAGTCTTTGTCATTCCGGGACACTCCAATATCTCAGCTCATTAATCTCACACAGGGACTCCGTGCCCGTTCCATGCTTAATTGAAAGCTTACTAAAGCAAGTTATTTAAATGACAAAATAGATACGGGCATGCAAGTCAATTAGGAGCATGTAGTCAGGTGACTTAAATGCCAGCGTCTACCGCCCACCCCCACCTCCCCCCATCAGCGTTCTGCTGCTGAGGGAAATGCAGGATTCCCCTGGCCTCGAGGCCAAGGAGGTTTCATTAGAGAGCACCTCCAATGCTAATACAAATGAATTATGGATCTCAAGCAAATGAGACCTGAAGGAACAATTCCCTGAGAGAGACAGTGAGACAGATAGCATAGTGAAGCTTCATCTGCTTACAGAAAAAAAATAAAATGAACTATATATAGTGAAATGCTGTGTAGATGCTGTTGTTTTTTAATATCCTAAAGGTCTGTGAGTCTTCTCCATATCCGGCTTATTCTAGGTCAGAGTCAGAGAGTTTTGCCAATATACAGCCCACTCCCTCAACTA
Organism: Pygocentrus nattereri; assembly: GCF_015220715.1. NCBI lineage: Eukaryota > Metazoa > Chordata > Actinopteri > Characiformes > Serrasalmidae > Pygocentrus > Pygocentrus nattereri. Next base: position 25,450,249 of record NC_051234.1, on the reverse strand, counting down.
AAGGCTACAAGAGTAGCTAACAAGGGAGCATTCATTATACCTGAAACATGAGTTGAATCCAAATGACTGAAGTCTTCTGCCAGAATACTGTACATGTCGAGCTGCAATGCTATTTTCATCTCTTATGGGTGCAGTTGCAGCATAACCGAGGCTTTCATGTTCAGAATGACTTTTATATAGGTTTCCATCTGAAAGTCAAAGCCAGAGACATAAAGGCACTGTTCTTTTACACTGTGTGGCCACCTCACAAAGGCAAAGGCACAAATGATCCCCTGTGACTGATCAAAGCTTCCATATTGCATTGAGACTTACTTAAGACGCTGCAATTACAAAGGATTCCAATCCAGGTTATTATACCGTCTGCTAAAAAAACAGCATAAAACATAATGCTCCCTTATTCTTTTTTTTTCTGTGAGCACTGTTGCTTAGCTTCAAATGCATAGAAATACCAATATGTAACTGCATTTTTGGCAACATGCAAAAGCAAACACTGATTTCATGCTCAGATTTAAACATGTTTATGACCTAATGATTACACAGAAGCCTGCTCTTCACTGTTATTTAGATATGCTTTACAGAACATGTGAAAATATTCACCTCTCAAAATCCATCTTTTTATTTGTCTGCTAATCCCCAAATACACTGAGGCATCACTCAACTATGCCAGCACATTACACCCATGCCAAAGTCACATATGAAAAACAGAAAAACAATTAAATCTCATGTATTTCTAAAAAACCACCACTGCCTCCCTTGAATTCTTGTAAGGAATGAAATAACAAACCGCACAGACTGGTGGTTTATATGCAGCCCTGTATCTTCTTTATAGTGCACTTTCAAATAATTTTTATTTCAGTCTGTGGTTTGGATGGACTGTGTAGTCTAAAGACATATTTGCACTGTAAATTATGATATGCTCCACATATAGACTAGCTGAGGGAACCTCAAATAGGAATCCCTCCGGCTGCTCATGATGGTTGGGCTGTTTAAGTGAAGAAATCAACTTTCTTAAAGAGTTACAGTGTGACTTTAATAAACGACACCAAAGTGCTGAATTGGTCTATTATGGTAGACCTGCTGTAATATTAGTTGCAATACTGAGGTGTACTCTCAAACACAGAGGGTCCCTATAGTTCTTGGTTCACAGTTCTAGGAAAAAATTCTAAGTGATCTATCAATGTGCTGCCCACAAATGGGCTCTTTCTTAGCATGCGAGGTCAGACAGGCTTTAGAGAATGTTAGCAAAAATCCCATTCAGTATACTGAGAAAGTGCATCCCTTTCTATTTAACACTGACATTTCAGTTTAAAATGTTATACTACCAATGTTACGCAACCAAGCCGGACTTTGCTGTTCTAACAAATCTAAACCGAGCAGGTTTGAAACAACAACAAATATGTCACCATGTTAACATTAAAGAAACTACATTCAATCTGCTAACAGTGTGACATTTCACATGCATACAAAATACATATTTTATTAATGGACCCTTGATTCAGGCATTTTGTAGAGCTGTCCAAGCCAAGACAAAGACCCATATCCCCTTTTTTTCTTGGATTTAGTTTTTTTTTTTCCTGAGGCCCACTTACAACATTTCTAAGGTTTTATCATTCTTAATCTTTTATATGACCATTTTACATCTTCTCTTTGTCCTTTAGAATTAAATATGTTGTTTTTGTTACTGTGCCTTTAAGACAGGTATATACAAATGACCCCTGTTCTGATTGGCTGCCCTGTGTTGTGCACCATTCAAAAAGCAGTCCGCGCTGAAACAATACTCCTTATAATTCTAGCATGAATGCGTGGGATTAAATTTTGTAGGCTGAACTGGTAGATATACATAAATGCACTGTTTTCTGTGATATCACAAAAACAAAGAATTTAAAACAGCCAGTTTGTGTGGTTTAGTTCTGCATGGACTGGGGAGTGAATGGTATGTTTTGAATTTTTTTTATTTCCAAAAAGTTAGAAAAACTTGACCTGAATAATATTGACTCTGAATAATATTGACTCTTTGAACCATCTGAAGCAGTATCATGTATATTCCATGTTGTTATACATGGGGAAAAAAGTAATTCTAATGTAGTTTTTAAAAAAGATATTTTGATTTCTTTTAAAGTTGAAAGATTTTGATTTATTTGATTGAGTTAAACAAAAACCCCAAGTTTTCATATCACTACCGAAATACAAAGAGTCTATAGGTGAGCAGTTAAATCCCATTGTTTTTACATAAATGTGTCCCAAATTCTGAAAATATATATGAAAATGTATAAACTGTCATCACTGAAACACTATATTTTCTGGAATTAATGATGTAATATTATATATATATATATATTATAATATGAACAATATTATAATGTTATGTGTGTACAACTGTTCGAAGCTTTGCTAGTCATGTCCTGGCTAGCGTTTTTGAGTTACACTCAAAATAAACTGAAATTGTCACTACCAAGAGTCATTACTGAAGCATTTAGTAAAGTTTTGGTAGTGTTATAATTATTTTGCTAGCGACAGAATGGAAAATTAATTTATTGTATTTTATAACCCTGCAATGGACTGGTGACCTGTCCAGGGTGTATCCTGCCTTCCACCCAATGACAGCTGGGATAGGCTCAAGCTCCCCCAGTGACCCAGGAGGATAAGTGTTTTAGAAGATGTATGTGGATGTGTGTGTTTTATAGTTTTTTATCTTTAGTATTATATGCATTGTCTATATGGTAATGAGTAAAAAATGTAACCTTGCTAAGTAATTAACAAGGTTAATACCTTGTTTGTTAATTCTCTTTTTGATTGCTATCTCTTTTCCTTGCTATCTGTTTGCTGCTGTATCACTTTGAATTTTCCCAGTTGTGGGATATATATGTATATGCATAGATAGATAGATAGATAGATAGATAGATAGATAGATAGACAGATAGACAGACAGACAGACAGACAGACAGACAGACAGACAGACAGATACTTTATAGATCCCGAAGGAAATTTAGCACTGTCACTAAAAATTAATATACGCAGAAAAAGAGAAAAAGTAAGAAAAAAGTGCACACTAAACAAAACATGGAGCTACTGGAAAGGCTGCCACCCACAGCAGCGCCGGCAGTAGAAGCATGTGTGTGTTTATATATATGCTTCATCAGAACTCGTCCTGCAGTCACACTGGTTTAGATATAACAGGATGCACTGCTTTTGAATGGAAAAATCTTTCTTTAGGTTCAGATTTGAACAAACGTGATTAATCATGCTTAACTACACAAAGTAATGTGACAAAACTGGGTCATGTGTTACAGCTCCTTTTCAGGTTGAATTTACCTTGCAAAAGTTGCTATTACAGAACACATTTATGCACAAAGCATGGACAGGTCAATTTTTATAGAACCTCCTCATTATACCTGCTGTTTTTTGATCTCACTGACAAACACGTAAACCAGAACCACGCTTTGAAAGGTTCTTGGTTAAACAAAAAGTGGTTCTTATAAGGCATTGCTTTGAAGAACCCTTTTGGGACCTTTTATTTTTAAAAGTGCACTTCACTATGAGGTAAGCCTTTGGCATTTTCCAAAAGAATCTTTTCTGGCACCTATTTTGAAGAGTTTATAGTGACCATTAGATACGCCGTAAGCCTAGTGGCCTCTGTGTGACCCAGACTAAACCAGTTTGACTGCAGGACGCTACTGTGTGGCACAGTGTTTCCCTCAAGAGGCCAGAAACGAGCGAGACTGCTAAGCTGGCAGCCGGTGAACATCTGTCAGACACATTCGTATTCGTCCGGCTTGCGTCCAGCCCTGCGATTTACATTACATACATATGGAGGGCTAGGCCCCATGGATACGTATCACACGCAAATGAAAAACAAATGGTGCGACCACGCAAAGTCTTCTGGTGCGACCTGTTTTCAGCAGGGGAGGCGCTGGATTTAAACAGGGCCAACCACAGGGAGCATTGCATGAGGGACACTGACTTACAAGCATGCTGGAGATGCTTGGGGGCGCTTTGGACGGTTTAGGTCCTTTGAGGTGCAGGGAAATGCGCTTGAGTTTGGAGTGCAAGTCGACGCCCTTCATTTTTCCCACAGCCCTGAGACACAAAAGAGAATTCTTTTCTCTCCTTTTTTGCCTGTTCTGAAAAGAGCCAGATATAGTACGCTGTGTTAACTTCTGCTTTCTGTACTCCCGCAAAAACGGCAATATGGCATGATGGATACTTCCTGTGGTGTATGCCGTGTGCAGCCTTTAAGATTTGTCAGGCTTTGTGTTTTCGTAGCGTCTAAATGAATCGAGGAAACAGGATTTAAAATCTTCCATGACTGCAGAGCTCACTGCTCGATATTATAGATAAACCAGATGGTCTTTTTCTTTTTTCCCTGAAAGTGCGGAATTTGCATCCACTTATTTATAATGGTCTAAAACACTTTCCGGTGATTGTCTATATTGGGATTCAAGCTGAACGCAGAAGGGTTGGAAATGTGCTGGAAAACCACACACGGAGTCATGCCAAGTCAAGTTCATAAGGGAGTTCAGGCTAAATCAATGCATATTTCCCTTTCAGTGAAATGAATCCAGCTCTACACACTTTTATTGGATTACTGTTTTTACACCAGTAGTCTACATGCAAAAACTGAAACAGTCAAATGTCCACTCAATAGATGCCGGTTTTTGGGGGCCAAAATGTATGAGAATGTATTAAATCCATTATATAATTCTGACAGACAGTGCTGTACAAAAGTCAAGCACCACCTTCATTTATTTAATTTTCAACTGAAATAGTCATTAAGAACAAGTTACACATTTTTAAGGGTCAGGAAAAATAAAGTAGAAAACACATATTTGACAGAATATTACACAGAAGCCTAAACTTAATATCAATATTTTCAGTACTTAGCATGTCCATCATTTGTTTTTATTAGTTTCTGTATTTTCAGTTTTTCAAAGAAATCTAAACTGATACTTTTCCACACATGTTCAGTCTTAAAAGTTGGTTGCATTTTCTGCATTTTTGTTTATTTTCTTTTTTAACAGCTTCTTGACAGCTACACATCCTTTCAGACCCATAGCATTGTCTTCTCACAGTGAAAGGATGGACAGAAACACGTGTATGTTTTCAGATCTGAAGCAAGAGTGGAGCTTGATTTTCTCCTCTCTCTCTCAGAGATGAAAACTTTAAATGCTCTTTACCTGATGGTCACAGTTTTAGTGGTCTACCAGGTCTTACATAGCTGTTAGAAGTCCCGTATTCTTTATATCCCTTGACTTTTTTTTGAACTTCAGTTTTGTAAACTAATTGGGTGAGTGGATTCTTTTATATTTCATCTTCCTAGAAGTATATCGTGTAAATAAAGCCTTGGGTACACAACTTGCACAATCACAGACTACTCAACTTTTAAGTTGTTGCTGAACTGAACTGAACTCACATGAATTCATGTAAATTCACAGGTTGTCCTGTTACTAGGAGATGCAAATAAACAAACATGGAGTGGCTTGCTGCTGCTTCTGCTGTTTTCTCTGCCGTTTGCCCTGACACAGTAAAGAAGCAGCAAAAAAACATTTAAGCGTTGACTTTTAAACGTACATGAACTTGTGCCTTAAACTCGCTCATTAAAAGCTTTGCTCCACACTAGTGACTTTGCACCATTTTTTCTTTGTTTATTTGCTGTATTTTCTTCTTTTGAGCTCTCAGTTTTCATTGGCTGTTGCAGTTTATTCAGATTCAGTTGCTGACTAGATTATACTCAGAGTCAGGTTGAAACAATCGAACATGTTTGACATACTTGACTGGTCTGAAACGCAATCAGGAGACCAAAATCTGAGCCTGAGCCCCTAACATACCCAAAAATCTGCAGAAAAGAGCCAACCAGCAACCAGACTCTGCCAGACCAAGAATTTGGGCTAAAATCAGGGTAAAGTTAGTGTAACCAGCTTCAGATGCAATTAATAGCTATTTTGACAGGAAATTAAATCAATGAAGTGTGTTCTCTAGTGTTTTTTGCAGTGCTGCACTGTATACTCAAAATAGATGGTTCTTCAAAGGTGTTTCAGTAAAAGCAATGATTCTGTATAGTAATGAACACTCAAAGAACCATGCTTAAAGGACTCTTTACATCATGAAATAGGCCTTCAGATTAATAGAGAATGTGTTTTATATGGTTCTATACAGAAACATTTTGAAAAGTCAAGCTTGTAACAATAGATGAACCATTTTTGGCGCTTTATAGAACCATACAACACACTCTCCATCAGTCTGAGTACAATTTCACCACACTCAGAACCCTTTAAGCATGCAAATGGTTAAAGGGTGGTTCTTCATGGGTCTTTGCTAAATATCCCATGAAGAACTACCCTTTTTTTAAGAGTGTATATTCTCCCAGTCATACTATATTGAAAAGTCCATGGCAGTCAGAATGTTGGCTTTCATAAGATGGAACAAATAAGAATCTTATAAATAAATAAATCATTTTATTGACTGAAAGTTATTTTTTGCTCCAGATGCACGGAAATATGTCTTGCCTATGGACTTAAGAGAGAGCGAATGAGCCTTGACCATTATTTTCATAAAAAACAATAAAGACCTGTAATTGCATGAATGCCAATATTAATTTATCTTTCAAAAATCCATAAAGCTATTAAGGGGATAATTAAAAAGATCAGTTACGATGCCAAAGAAAATTGTATTTTTGCACAAGTGACTGTGAAACTTAATTCATGTTTGCTTTGCACAAAGTCCCAAACAAAAACATTAACTTTGAAATATTAATCCAATCTCTCTTATTGATAAAAATTCAACATGCGAGTACAGGGCCATGCTTCATACATACATGCATCATTACACCCTCCTGCAATTACACAGGTTCATTACCTTCCCAAGAGCATTAACACTGCAGAGAAAGACAAAGGATACAAGTGCAACTGAGCAGAGAAGAGCTAATGGTGCTCATTTCTGGCCATGGGCTGAGGGACTGCCATAACGAAATCTTCAGCCTTCTTTATTGACTATCATTGCTTTGAATAGAAATGCATAGAATAGCACTGGTCTCATAAGTCTACTGCATGGAGTAGCGATGGACATTATGACAATATTTTATTTATACTGCAATAAATTGTCATAGTACACTTTTCTGAGTATATCAGTGGAGTCACAAAAAGGCGGATATAGACCAATTATAGAGAGACTGTAAACAATAACCAGAACACAGTAACTGAAAAAAATATACAGTAGCAGATAGATGATTGGATATCAGCCCACTATGACCTTATCTTCATTAATTTATTTTTTTTACCAATTCTTTGATTTGCGTTGCATAGCTTAGTGTCACGTAGCAGAGGGGTCCAACAGAATGTGGGCAGAGAGAGACGATAAAAGCTAATTCAAGTTCACACTCAATTTCCACTTGTATGAGTTGAATGAAATGAAGCGTCCAGCATCACATCACATCTGGCATCTGTCTACTATCTCTTCACAAGCTGGCTGTGTTTGTGAGGAAAGGTATGAGCTGGAAAAGGCTAAGCTAATAATGTTAGCTGAGACAACTTACCATTAGCATTTGCCTGTTTATCTAAAAGACTGATTGCCTTTCTCTGTGTACATTTCCAGTCACATGTGATCTATTGTGGCTTTCTGTGGTCTCAATACGGCTTTAACGTGATGTAGTAATGGTAAAATGCTGTGTGACGTGCTGAGAAACTGAACAGTGTTGGAAGCCATGGAGCGCCAGTGCGTGTTGACTCGAATTTTTTGATGCTGTGCAAAGAAACGCATCGCATCCAGTGTGCGATGGTCTTGAGAACAGTTTCATTTTGAAAATAAATAATTGGGAGTTTTTCACAGCATTTGTTAAGGCATTGCTGTTTTTTTCTGACATTCAGAACCACCACTGTTTTATGTTGTTTGTAAATTGTGATTCTGAGTAGAGTGGGCAATAGGGTAATAATAAAACATGATACACACAATATTTATTTTTTAGAGGCTTGTGAACAAGTTAAATAAAATGTACCAAAAAGACAACAGTCACATTTTAATTTAAAAAATAATTTAGAAATTAATTTTTATAATGCAGTTGATCTGTTTCGAGATTATTTTAGGCTATCGCGAAAATTAACATCACAATAAGTCAAAATATGCTTTTCTGGAGTATATCCTGGATATTGTCAGCACTTAAAGGTTACTCCCTACTGCACAGTTGATTAAAAAGACATAATTTAGTCCAGTTTGCTTGGATTTAATCGAGCACAGTGTAAATGCTGAATCCAAATGTTGGATTTATAGCTTTTAAGAGTTTTTTTTTAATGTGGCACAATTTTGCCTGTTATAACTTATGAGATGTATGAAAAACTAAATATTGTCACACATTGTGTACTGTAAAAACTTCCTGAAGTATCATGATTACATTTTGCCATATTGCCCGACTCTATTTACAACTCATTTTTATGCAGACATGGTGGCAAAAAAGAACATATCTGTCTCTTGGGCAAGATAAAAAAAAAAAGAAAAAAAAAAAGGATGCCATAAGTAAACATGGAACATCAGAGGCATATAAAGCTGCCTTACCCATCCATCGTCGCATCCAAACATTTTGATCCACAACTTATTTTAGCCCTGGATATTAAGCAATTTTCCTGGGCCTTTAATGGGATTTGAGTCCCTGGGGTCAAGCCTCACAGAGATGGCCACTTCTTTACATTAGCCAGTCAGGTATGACACTCTCCTCTCACATCCCTTCCCCTCGGCCTGCAGGGATAAATAATAAATGAAAGTGGTATTTGAGTCTTCAAATCATCCGAGGGGTCTTCAGCCCTTCCTCCTGTGCCTCAAGTTTGAAAGATGTGTAATGCAGCGTCCCCATGCTAAAGGTTAGCCGTTCGGACAGGCGCTACGGTTCGAGATCTCGTGAGTGTTTTCTGTAGTTTATAAACTTCTCCCCAGCATGTCATTGAAGGACCTTTCGTGGTGGATGCCTTTGCCTTTCTCTCCAGAGGCAGGGCTGAGGTGAGAGAGGTGGAACACATAGAGGAAAAGTTAGCATTCTCTCAGAGCATATATCTGCAGATAAGCCGGTATTTTGTATTGATTTTCCCTGAAGCCTGTAATCTTGAAAGCTTGTAACAGAAGATGAGGTAAATATCATTTTATTTGCCCAAATGGGTTTTGACCGGATAGAGATGGGGGGAAAGTGGACGCAGGCAAATCCTGACTTTATGACAATTTCACATCATTTTTTTCAGGCATAACTAAAAAAAAGCACCCTTTTACTTGTCAAACAGCCAAATGTTCATTGGGCTAATTAAGTGTAAAAAACATTCCTCAGATGCAAAGAATCAATGTTAAACTTAGGTATTTGGACATTCTAGCAGAAATTCAATCAGCAGCTTCATATAATTTGTAAGGCATAAGATAATATCACTTTCTTACAAAACTACAAAAGGTTGATTTGGCTAAGTGCATAAACATGGACTCTCAAACACAATAGATTGTTGTTTAAAAATAATCAATTTTATTAATATAATTAAGCCATTCAGACTTAATAGCAAAAGTTTAAGCTATATCAGCAATAACTTCACACCAATTCTTCAGGCACAGCTGCAAAAACTCACCTTGAACTATAAAATGTTAATTTGTCTAATTAAGTGCTAAATAACATAATGATTCTCAAATACAACACAGGATTGTTGTGTATTAATAGAATACAGCAATTTAGACTTTTTAACAAAGATATCCAGCTAAATCAGCAACAATTTCACAAAACAATTTCGAAAAGCTCACTTTTCCTGTCATGGTGCAAAGGATTAATTTGGCTAAATAAGTACAAAAATAAAAAAAGTTAAACACAACGTATCAGTGATGAATGAATTCATTTAGACTTTCTAGCTAAAATTCTGGCTAAATCAGCAATAATTTCACATCGATTTTTCAGGCATTAATAGAAAATATAATTTTCATAATCAAACTGCAAAAGCCATTGTACATAAATAGAATGACAGCATTTACACTTTCTAGCAAAACGTCTAGCAAAATCAGCAAGAATTTCACATAATTTTCACAATTCTTTCCAGGAATAACAAAGCTCACCTGCCAAACTAAACTCTTATTAGTCTATTTGGGTAAATGAGTCCAAAAAAAGAAAAGTATCCTTAAATACAAAAACTCACTGCTGGATTAAGACCTCATAGCTAAATCAGCAACAATTTCATTTAATATTTTAAACATAACTAGAAAAGCTCACTTTCTTTATCGAAGTGTACATGATTGCTTTAGCCAAATAAGTGCACAAAAACACTCAAACAAATGATTACTTGTGTGTTCATAGAATTAAGCTATAAGCCGATAAGACATTTAAGTACTAAACTATAATGGGTTAATTTACATAAGCATTAAATACTACAATTACTTCCCTGCTGAAATTGTTCCTAAATCAGAAGTTTGCATCAGAAATGATGGCCCAATGTTTAATATCCCATTGTAAAACTTTTTCATTGAAATGACCAGCACATGGATTGGACCAACTTTGAAAGAATCCATATTGTGATTTTCACTGAGACTGAGCTACTACTCAAGACACTACTACAATATGCTTTATCTTCCCTATTCTTCTCTATTATGATTCAAATAGTTAAATGTCAGTGTTTGAATTTCTATAGTACAGTTTATCATCACAGACTGGGTGCTGAAAAGGCACTATCAGAAATAACATTTCAGCACCGCACTGGCAATTGATGCTGCCATACTGTGTCAGCCCCTCTTCCACAGCTGTCCATACAGTCCATGTTATTTTGAGAAAAATCTTATTAGCTAAGGTCAACTAATTATTTGTACGTTTAATTAAGGTCACTGTTGTAGTCACTCTTCCCTCAGAGAATTATGTGATTGAGTTAAGTACTCTTGTTCGACCCGTTCCATCATTTGTCTCTGGACTGGACAGAACCGAAAAGATTTGTATCTTGAAGCTAGATAATAGACGGCCTATTACCCGGCATACAGAAACAGGACAAATGATTTTATTTCAGTTGAACTGTTCTTCTAATGCTAAAACCTTCAGGACACTAGCAGTAAAGAAATGTGTTTTCTTTGCCCAGGAAAAAGTGCAAAGTACAATAAAAGTATAAAACAAGATTAATGTACATTTTAAAACAGCTTGAAAATATTAGGAGAAATTACACTGCCTAGGTTTCGAGATAAATTATGTTTTTAAATGAGTAGGTTTTTTACATAGAATAGAACGTGGTTTAAAGCTGCAAGATGTAAGATATTGTAAGATATGAGGATTTGGAGACCTCACAGGTGTAAGTGCACACAATGTGCTGAAGAACATTTTGTACCATGGGGACCCCTTACCTGAGAAGATAAATCTGATAATTGTGAGCGAATTGAAAGAGTATTTTAAAACAATAAGCAAAAAAAAAAAAAACAACAACAACAAAAAAAAAAACAGTGCAGCTTTAAAGAACAACTGACAGAAGTAGTACCTTGGAAATGCCAAAGCCCCTTTTTCTTTCTCCTTGTTGTCATTTTTTAGGAATAGATATCTCCAATTATGAATTTCAATGTGGAGCCAGAGTCGTCCGGACAATGTGGTGGTGGACTGTAGCCAATTTTACAGAAAAGCTTAGCAAAACTACCCAATCACTAGTGACATTAGTTCACAACTAACCTGAAACCAGCCATGGTTTGCCCATTGACCTCCCACTATTTTAGCTCTGCACAAAACACTACATTACCCAGAGTGACTTTGACTTCTTCTTATGATATAGAAGTTGGCAACACACAACTACAATATAAATGTCAGATTTTATGTGAGAACATCTTAAAACTGTGAGTATTTCTGAGGGCAATTAACAGACAACACCTGTAAAACTCATCCTCACAATCTTGCTTTTATTTAGAGTACTTGTATCACTGCTGGGTGAAGTATACTTATAGACTAGCTGCAACAGTTTAAGAGACCCTTAATTTCACCTCCACATTTAACCCATCCGTGAAGTGAAACACCACATACACTCTAGTGAGCGCACACACACACACACACACACACACACACACACTAGGGGGCAGTAAGCACACTTGCCCGGAGAGGTGGGCAACCCAATCCGCAGCGCCCAGGAAGCAGTTGGGGGTTAGGTGTCTTGCTCAAGCACACCGCAGTCACGGGGATCGAACCAGCGACCTTCCGGTCATGAGGCTGGTTCCCTAACCTCCAGCCCATGACTGCCCCAATACATGCTTACGCTATGTATTGGGCACAGTAGTTGCCTACATGACCAATCAAATGAGAAATTAATACTAACTTGTGTTTTGGTAGAATAGTATCATGAAAGGTCATTCAAATTCTGAAACAGGTAGATCAGGCTATATTACGTTTTCTTAACTGTGTGAGTATTGAGTGTTAATATTCTTCAATCTGAATCTTCAGCTGAACACAAACCCATAAATAAACAGATAAATAATCGACTACATAAAATGAAAGAGGAGTAACTGAAATCAGATCGTTTTCATGGAACAATAATAGCAGTTTATGAATTAATGAAGAGATGGGTAATCAATAAATGGAATAAAATAAGCACATAAACAATATGGGTCAGTAAAAAAAGGAAGCATGAGATGGTGAAAGACATAAAAGTGATCAGAAATTAGCAATTGGTGTAGTGTACTGAGAAAGAGGAATAGAAAATTGTTTTTTTCTTTTGCTCTCCTCTACAGACATGTTCAAGCAGTTTGAGCAGTAGCAGACCAACAGGGAAAAAAAAGTTAGCTATGTGGAACTATTTCACAAGGTACATTACAAAATACAGCAACAGATTCAAAGAACAGAACACAGCAATACAACAGAAGCAGAAATAAAAGTCACTGTTTGCACAACAACTCTATGTACAGCTACATGTTTTGAAAGGACAACAAATGACAAGGTCAAAGTAGAAAGTAAAACAAAAAAATAATGGAATTCACAGTCTTGAATGACCAACCATTGTCTGTTTTCGAGGATGCCTGATTTTGTGGCATATTCTGTATATGTGAACTGTTTTTATTTATGGTCAGCTCAGATTTGTCCTACTATTTTCTTTCTTTTCTTTATTTCTTACAGATTTTATGCTTTGTGTGGTTATTGCAAATTTTCTATTCAAAAGCAATTTTTTGAGGATTTTTCCAAACTTTCATTTTGGTGCAACACTGATCAGTTTGAAAATGAAAATCATTATTTAGGCCAGACTTGCTCATCACAGCAAGGAAGAGACTTTATTGTCTTTAATGTTTAATTTAATATGAATCTGAATGCTGCAAAATATATTCAAAGGATTAACAAATAGTGATTTTGTAAGCAAAAAAAGGTTACACTGACAATGGAACATTACAGTAAAAGAACCTGTCCTCAAACCTTTGGCAAGCAGTGTGTATACCTTACCCTAGTATTTTCTATGATTCTATCTTTATGTGACGGTGTATCAGTCAGTACAGTCTAATATTTAGAGCCACTCTGTCAAAGTTTCAGCTTTTCAGCACAAGTTATACTTCTGAAAGTAGCAACAGAGAGAAACTTTCACTCTTTGGGAATACCAGCTCACATGAAGAGTGCTGGGGATATCCTATGTTGTTGAAAGACTTCCTTGAAAATCAGTTTTTTTTGTTAGGGGTGGAGGTCTCACGCCGGCCTATGCTGCATTACTGGCAGAAGCTCTCTAAGTTGCATGGAAAACCCAGTTTATATTCCCACAGATGTCTAACAAGCAGCGGATATGGTGCGGGATTATAGACAGGGCCAGATCAATAGCCTGCTGTCTCAGAGGCATCAATATAGATTATGAATCACAGTGAGGAAGTAGTGGGTGATGGCTGTTGCTGGCAGCTCTGAAGCATTGTGTGTGTGTGTGTGTGTGTGTGTGTGTGTGTGTGTGTGTGTGTGTGTGAGCAAGAGTGACTTACCCTGCTTTAATAGACTCTCTCTTTGTCCAAAGACACACCAAGCAGATCACCACCTTTTTTGCATTATGCTGCTATCACACCATGACTGCTAATGACTGAGCATGGAACAGCAGTCAGTTATATTTAGGCCCGTCTTCTCTTTTCTCTCTTTCTTTATCCTCTCATTCCACTGTTACACTCATGACTCTTGCAAGGTCTTGTGTACAATTCAATACCACTTGACTTTCCCCAATCAATGGCCCGACGTAAAGCCTCATTTCAAAACACCTGTCACATTCCCTGAAATCTCAATTCGAAGTGTAAGAAGAAGAAATCTGCAGCGATTCTGCACATAGCCATGTTCACTTTTGGGCTGGGATTTACATTTCCAACGCACAGGGATATATGCAATCTGAAAATAAGAGACTGGATAGGAATGCTGATGTGATGCTAAAATAAAATCACATTTATGAGATTAATGTTTATACAACCAAATTATACAGTACTGCGCAAAAGTGAGACCAACCTTTATTAAAGTTCCATACAACATGGCCATTAAATACAAATTATTCAGTTTTCAAGATAATCCACATGCATAAGGAAGGAGGCAGTCAACAGAAAAAAATGAAAAAACAGGAATTTTTAAACTAGACTTCAGAAAACAATGAAAAAAATATACAGAACATGCAACTCCTTACAGCAGCGCATTACCTGGTAGACCACCACAACTGTCAACTTCAGATAAACAGTACTAAAAGCCGTTGTCTTTAAAAAGAGCTGAGAAATCAAGCTCCACTCTTGCTTCAGATCTGAAAAGTTTCACAAGTGTTTCTGTTTTTATTCTTTAGTAAAAAAAGGCATGTAGCTATAAAGAACCCCTTATTGACGAAAGAAAAAGGCAACAAACTTGCAAACCAAACAAATAAGCATTGTTCTTAGAACACTGGACAGACCACAGTCTGTCACGATTGGCCCCTCCCAGTCCTCCATGTGCTTTTGTTTTGTTTTGGTCTTGTCCATGTGCTATCTTTGTTTTGTTTCTTCCCAGTCCTGCCCCCTTGTTTCTAAACTCCACCCTTGATCATTTTCACCTGTGTCTTGTAAACCCTCCTGTTTACCACCTGTGACTCGTTAACCAGTTCCTGTATTTAAGCCCTGTGTTTTCCCCTGTGAGTTGCTGGTCTTTCTATTGTATTGTTTGCATCATTTTGTTTGGTGTTATATATTCTGGCCTCCGTCTTATTTTCTGTTCTCTGTTGTGGTGTTTATCCTGTGTTTCTTTTTGTCATGTCTGTCTCCCCATTCTATCCGTGTTGGCTCTCTGATCCTTAACCGTTTTGACCCTGATAATGGATTTGGCCTTAATAAATCTTGCTTCTCTTCGCATATGCGGCCGCCTCATCATTGCTCCCCCACATTACACAGTCCACCAATTAATGTATTTGGGAATACCTAGACTGTGAGAAACAGAAAATACAACCAGCTTCTAAGACTGAACTTCGGAGATGTTTTATTGTCATTCTAGCCATGTTACAAATCATATTATATTCTACATCAGTGTCAAGATTCAATGTAATGAATTATGTTAACATGCTTTTTGTTAATATTTCCATGTGTGTACATGCCAAAGAGCCATATGCCATGACAAGAGAGGACAAGCTTACTTAAGCACAAACTAAACATGACATCTTCCTCATCCTGAGCAGAGGAGGAACAGCCAGCAGCACAGCGGCCCTTGGCTCGTTACCTGAAAGATTGCTATTGAATACCTGTCAAAGGTTACAGCGCCAGAGGTTGCCCTGTCGTAAGTTAGAAGGTGGGAATGAGGTCACTCAGACCAAACCCAACAAAATAAACCATGCACACACAGTGCTAAGTGTGCTATGGTCAAATTAAATAAAAGCAGTTGCTTAAATAAGAGCGCATGGTCTGAAATGTTGTTTTAGCATTTTTAAGCCAAAAAAAAAAATGAAAGAAACAAAGGGAAATGGAAAGTACAAATGCTAAAGGCAATGAATTATGTTCACATAAATCCCACTTTTTCAGCTATCAAGAACATGCAATGACTTCTACAAAACCCCGCTTTGAAATTACTGAGCTGTATTATTTCTTAGCCAAGGCTCTTTATAAGATAAATGTGCTCTGAAAGCCACTAAATGGTCCTGGAAGAAGTCTTAGCATTGCA
The DNA here is from genome assembly GCF_015220715.1 of Pygocentrus nattereri. Taxonomy (NCBI): domain Eukaryota; kingdom Metazoa; phylum Chordata; class Actinopteri; order Characiformes; family Serrasalmidae; genus Pygocentrus; species Pygocentrus nattereri. Next base: position 25,434,183 of record NC_051234.1, on the reverse strand, counting down.
TATCATCACTGCTGCAAGAGAACTTTTTATCGTCAATAATGTTCATGATGTTAATATAACATATTTTTTTCTGAGTCATTTTAGACACAAAGGAGGGCTGGCTTTTTGAGATGGTGTACAAAAAAAAAATTAAAAAGAGGGCTGTGAGGTTTTGATGTGATAGCTGAGGTTTCATTCCCACTGTTCTTAATTCCTGGACATTGCTTCATAGTATGTTGAAAATGCTTGCATTTACTGATACTCCTTCTTTCCTTTTCTCTGCTTTTTTCCAGAAGGTTCCAGCACTGTCAAGGTCGGCAGGAACACAGGACGCTGGAAATGATTAATCTGTCAATCTACATCAAAGCTTCCTGCTGGGTGCCCTCCCTATAGCCTCTCCTGCTCAGCATCGAGAGAATGATAGGCTCTGTATTCCTGTCCTGCTGCACCTTCCCTACTTTCCACTCTCCTGCAGCCTGTAATGTGATGACAGGCTAAAATGCAGCACATAAAAATTACTTGTTGTAGCCTATTTTACATCTCTGCTGCTCCCTCAGTCTGAGCCTACCCCTTCCCCACCTCCCCTCCATCGGCAGGGCCATTTTACCACATACAGTGATTACTGCTATTTTCAAAGCAAGCATAGGAAACCATCCCATTTCTACCTGACACTCTGTCAGAGAATGCTAAAGAACAATAAACACTGAGCATAGAGGGCAAGAATCTCAGAGAATCAATATCAAATGAAGGACTTGCATTTGAATTTGAGATACATATTTCCATGAGTGAATAAACAAGAGAACAATTGTCTGGAAATAATGCACATAATGAACGTCATAGATTCAGTGAAGCATCAAATACAAAACATAAAATGATGTGTCTACATACACACACACACACACACACACACACACACACACACACACTCAAATGACAAAATGTATCTTAACTGCAAAGAGTCGGAGTGATGGTCTCATATTCACCTCTGTCCTTCATAATGGACCCACCAGAAGAGCTGCTTCGGTCACCTCAAGTGACGCCACTGTGTTGGCAGTTGAGGAGCTGGATATGCCACTTCAGTGGAAGAAGGTATGGAGAACACCACACTGTCCATTTCAGCCTCAGTGCTCTCGCCCTCCCCAACCAGGACCACTCTGCTGACAGCCTCGGTGACAAGAAACTCAGGGAGTTTAGATGTTGGCCAGCTGACAGTCTGATATTTGCGGCCGACCCGTCTTTTGTTGCCTGCCGATTCTATCGCTGAGGGGAATGATCCTCGCTGCTGATCCTAGGTTCAGGTTGCGTGGGTAATCTTCTTGTCTTTCTTCTCCTCTGGTCCAGGGCTTAGGCCCTGCAGGCCATGAATCCCTGCTTTTGTCTTCCCGGAGTCAACTGACACCGGATTCCTTCATTAACGTCCAGGTCCTAGACGGCTAATTTCTCGGAAGTCCATTTTTTCCAGCTTAATTCTTTTTTGGAAGAATGTGAAAATGTAATTGCATGCCTGAGATGTCTGAAATCTCATAATCATATGTGTCTTTCTTCTATGACTATTAGTAAAATGCATCATCTGCTTTTTTGACTTTATTCTATTGCTTATATTAGTAAGAGATACACTATATTTCCAAAAGTATTCGCTCACCTGCCTTCACATGCGTATGAAATTGAGTCCCATTCTTAATCCATTAGGTTTACTATTGCAGAAATGTACTGCTCTGTAATATATTTAGTGTTGTGTTATATGTCATTATATTCTGTACTGTGTGTGCTGGTGGGCTAGGTGTCTGGTACGTGCGCAAATGAATAAACTTCACTTCTCCAGACATACAGCTGGTCCCCTGGTTAAGTTAGGGTCTGGATTCTTCAATACGATGTCAGCCCACCCTCTGCAGCTAAAACAGCTTCAACTCTTCTGGGAAGGCTTTCTACAAGGGTTAGGAGTGTTTATGGGAATTTTTAACCATTCTTCCAGAAGCGCATTTGTGAGGTCAGACACTAATGTTGGAGGAGAAGGCCTGGCTCACATTTCCCGCTCCAATTCATCCCAAAGGTGTTCTATCGGGTTGAGGTCAGTCAAGTTCTTCCACACCAAACACATTCATCCATGTCTTTATTGAGCTTGCTTTGTGCACTGGTGCGCAGTCATGTTGGAATAGGAAGGGGCCATCCCCAAACTGTTCCCACAAAGTTGGGAGCATGAAATTGTCCAAAAACTCTTGGTCTGCTGAAGCATTAAGAGTTTCATTCACTGGAACTAAGGGGCCGAGCCCAACTCCTGAAAAACACCACCACACCATAATTCCCCCTCCACCAAACTTTACACTTGGCACAATGCAGTCAGAGAAGTACCGTTCTCCTGGCAACCGCCAAACCCAGAGTTGTCCATCGGATTGCCAGACGGAGAGGCGCTATTCGTCACTGCAGAGAACACATCTCCACTGCTCTAGAGTTCAGTGGCGGCGCTTTACACCACAGCATTCGCCATTTACATTGCGCTTGGTGATGTAAGGCTTGGATGCAGCTGCTTGGCCATGGAAACCCATTCCATGAAGCTCTCTACACTGTTTTTGATCTAATCTGAAGGTCACATGAAGTTTGGAGGCCTGTAGCAATTGACTCTGCAGAAAGTTGGCGACCTCTGCGCACTATGTGCCTCAGCATCCGCTGACCCCGCTCTGTCATTTTACGTGGCTTCCCACTTTGTGGCTGAGTTGCTGTCGTTCCCAATCACTTCCACTTTGTTATAATACCACTGGCAGTGGACTGTGGAATATTTAGTAATGAGGAAATTTCATGACTGGACTTGCATAGGTGGCATCCTATCACTAGAATTCACTGAGCTCCTGAGAGCGACCCATTCTTTCACAAATGTTTGTAGAGGTAGTCTGCATGCCTAGGTGCTTAGTTTTATAAACCTGTGGCCATGGAAGTGATTGGAACACCTGAATTCAGTGATTTGGATGGGTGAGTGAATACTTTACATTTGGTCCTAAACTGACGTATATATAAGCAGTTCAATAGAGCTAAAATGCCAATTGCAACCAAATATTAACCAAAGAAGGCATAATGCTACAGAAAAACTACTTTTGGTTACCAAAAATTAAACTTGTTAATATTCTTATTGGACTGTTAAATTTTGGTTGAAAACAAAAGGGTTTGTAAGCAAATTTTCCAGTGTATTTTTTTGTTTGTATATAAAATGTATGGTATATTCAGCCAAGCTAGCTTGGTTAGGACTTCAGAAGCTGAAGTGAACTTGTAAAATGAACCACTAATGTAATTAGTGACTTAGTGACTCTACTAGAGTAAAATCAATTAAGGGTTTCCAAAGAGTGTGACCAATTTTGTGAGAAAAAATATCTAGTAGGCCTTCTGGAAATGCTAAATACATCACTGACTGTGAATATGAGCGGTAGTCTAACCATCTTTCAAGCGTTGACGGCTCTAAGGCAGGACCCTTTACTGAAAGAGTTGGTGTAAAACTGCTACAAGATAAAGTATATCAAATAAAACATGGAATGTCTTTTACAAGCTTCAAATGTCTATTCAACCTAGAATAGGTTTTTATGTACATTGCGCTTATAAACTACAACTACAGCTGTTTTTTTCCCCTCATTTCTACAGTTTCAACAAAAGTAGGCATAGCTCTACTAGCCACTTTTCGCTACTAACATTCAGGAACCTTTATTTTTAAATGTCAAGTATTTCTGAGCCATTCAGGCACCAATGCATGAGCAAGACTGATGAACAGGTGAGCAAAAAATGTTACAAGAGTTGGACTGTAAGAGAAAAGCCACTGTTTTCTCTATCTTCGCTACCAGATCCTACTTATTGACTCTTATGAGGTGACACCAGCTTTTTTCCCCTCACAGTAAGTTTAAGTACAGGGATAGTGTTTAGTAGAACACAGAGTCTTCGTGTAGCCTTAATCAGAGAAAAGCTCTCTCTCACATGCACTCCATACAACTTCCTGAGAGCTAGCTGTACCACATCACCTGCAGAGCAGACGAGCGCTAATTGTGAACGAGTCGTGCAGTTTAGTAAAAGTTTAAAAAACTGCTCAAGACGGGGACAAATCCATTAGATCTTTATTAGGGCCTTAAAAGAGTTATGAGATTCCCTGGGATCCAATCCATGTCAATCAGGCATGGTAAATTGGATTCCTGAATAGGGAAATCCCTGGGGGAAGGTTGATGCTATCTGGATCAGACACACAGGGTTTTTTTCTTCCCTCCATTGCTCTGTGCTCACCATGTTCTGTTCCTGCTTTAGTGAACCAATGAAACCATAATAAGTATTGATTAATTCATTACTGTGTATTATTCACTGGCTTTGGGCTCTGGCTGCACTTTAAAGTCAGCACCTCAGGACTGGGCAGTGCGAGGTGGCTTCTGACCGGGGTCTCTCTGTCAGCTGTGAGAGCGAGGGGCCTAGAGGTTGCAGTGGAGTTGGACCACTGGGATCCCTCTTCAGCTGATTCAGGGGAATGTGGTGTACAATGAATAGAGCCTCTGCAGCGAATCTGTGACCTCATAGAGTTGATAGGTAACAAGCATGAGCACAATGAAGAGACGTTTACCTCCAATAAAGTCAGAAGTGCTCTTTTGAGCAATAGAAGAACCACTTTTGGCTCCCTAAAGAACATTTCAATGGATGGTTCTTTAAATACAATCTTTAAATTAGATGTGTGAAAGCAAAGAATCTTTAAAGTACCTTTACCAAATCTGCAGGTTCTGTACTAATTAAAGGTTCATACAACCCTACGTTCAAGCCTAAAACCACTCAGGAACCAAGGAGGAACCAAGGAGGACTGAAAATATAGACCAGGGCCCAGTTTTCAAAAGAATCTTTGTGTTAAGATCATCTTAAATGGTACAGAGAGTTTCATCTTCATGCTAACATGTTTTGGGGAAATCCAGCCCAGTTGGTTTAATGTAACAAAATACCTAACAACATATCTTGTTTTCTTGAGTTTTAAATGAATGTAACTGTCAAAAAAGTTGACGATGTTGACTATGAAAAACTGAGCTTATTATCAACACTATTATCAACACAAAAAAGAAATAGTAAAGGAAAAAAATGCTTCACTATGCTTTGCAACGGTTTATAGATTGCAATACACTGCAGAAAGTGCATGACTCAATATGGCTTCTATTATTTCATGGTACTATTAAAGAAGTCACTTACTGCAAAGATGGTACTTTGAATGATGGTTCTGGCAAAGAAAGAAGAACCAAAGAACCACAGAATAGCTAGATCACTTCACTGACTTAAGCCTGGGCAATATCTAGAAAATAATTTGTACAATATTTTCTTGTTATAAATTGGAATAAAAATTATATGCCCTCTCCCCCCGCAACTTAAACCTACTTTCTATGCCATCTTGCTTAGACCTTTTGACAATAAACTTTCATCTCAAATTTCTAAAGCTGTGTGTACAAGCACATGCATTTGTGAGCTTCTGTGGGTGTGAGTTCATGTCTGTTTCTTCTCTTTAAATGATGCACACAAAACAACTTGCATGCTAGCAATCCTCCTTGTGGAGAAACTTTACACTGCTAAACATGAGCGAGTGAGTGAATGATGTCCAAGTGCTTTAAAATAAAAAAAAAGGTAGGAGTTTTCTGCCATAACAGCAGAGGCTTTTTCTTAATCCACCCAAATCAGGACACTCAAGCTATGTGAAGAATGCTTCCCTTTTTCCTCGCTCAATATGCTGCATGGGAATTATGGCTCCATAATAACTTATTATTTGAATAGTAAAAGGAATAAAACAACATTCCAACATTATTTAATATTATTTACTAAGCTGGTTAAAATGAAATTTGTCTCTACCAGCTCTTTGAGTTTTAACATAAACCAAATTTCAAACAGCTCTTTCACTGAGGCTTTCTAAACAGCAAAAGGTGAAAAACAATCTAAAACCCTGATAATACCAATACCAATTACAGTTGGTGATAAGACTGTTTGTCTTCCAAAGAAAAGACAGAGCAGTATTGCTTACAATAAACAGATGTAATCGGAGGCCATGGCAGTAATTTGCTTGTGTTGTTGGAGCTCACGTGAGCCCACACGCGAGCTCCCTCTTTCCCATTAGCTACAGTGGCCTGCTCTTTCCCTGAGTGCGCAGTGCAATGGCCAGATAATCAGAGATCAGGCAGATAAATGAAGTTTGATTTCAGGGGACAAGGTCACGGGCTGAATGGACACAGGTCGAAGTGCGGCGTCAGAGTGAGCTATCTCCTCCAGCGAGCCCACCTCCTTTTAATTCACATGCCATTTGCTTAATCTGCTCTGTGGAAGCAAGGTATTAGGGCAAGGTTTTGCGTGGCGATGCCAGCACTGCACGTGACCTCTGGAGAATTAGTCCAGTTGACGCTTTGGCATATTTAGGAATATTTTCGGCCATTTCTAAAAGCCATGTGATTTGAGTGATTTCCAATACAATGTCAGGATGGATAACCATCGCATAATAAGATCCCGAGGAAGTAGGGCTGAAGAAAAGGACAAGTATTAATTTGGGATGGTGCAGAAACTGACACTTCAGCCTCCAGCCCTGAGGCAGTATTACTTGAGACACCCCCACCTTCCAACCCCCCTGACCCTTTCCTGATGGAAGAAATGCTGTCTCCATAGCAATTACCTAAGTCTTTTATCAGTCATTTCAAAGGAGGAAAATTAGAGCAATTGTGTCAGGACAGTCATATGGGCAGAAATTGCACACTTACTCGGACCACTTATGTCTGTGACTTTGTTCCTGCCTGATGAAGGCTATTGTTCCCCGCCGTGGCTTTGAAAGCTTGATTGGGCTTGAAGCAGATGTACTGTACCCAAAAGGGACGCCTTTTGTTTCCTCCCGTAGTGGCTTTTTATTTTAGACCTAATTGAATATAAATTACAGCTCTGCCTCTGTTTACACAGAAAGCCTTTAAAGCATATCATAGCATTTATTTCACTGCCTATGACCGACAACAAGTACAAAAAAAGGAAAAAAGAAAAAAGATCAAGAACACATTTGAAATACTGAAATATGCTTTTTTCATCATATCCTAGAGGAGAACTGAGTGCTATTTGAGCCAAGAAAGAGCAGCACTCAAATGATAAAATGGGGGGCTTAAATTTCAGTAATTGAAGAGCATGCATTAATTATCAGACTTGAACATTCTCCTCACAGCTCACTGATACTGCATATTGATTGAAATTAAAAGAGGAAGTTAAAAATCAGTCAAATTAAAATGAGCAGGATTTTACTGGTCAAAATCTTGTAATTAGATGAGAGGAACATAATTGCTGAGATGAGCTAATCCAGCGCCCCGAGTGGAGAGGAAAAGCCCTGATGATTTTCCTTGCAGGGAAATGTTAAGTCTAACATGGCTTAAATGCTAGCAATACTCAGCTAGGGGACCTGCCAGCCTAATCTATCCCCAGTTCACTGCCCATGCTCCTATACTCTATCTGTCTTAGCATATTGATTTCTGAGCTGTCTTATTGGTTCCTAACATAATTATACCAGGAGTAGGTCTCTTAGTGCAGCTAATACATTTACACCATGGCGTCTAGGGGAGCTTATATCCATGTCATTTATTCAGGGCTGGGGACTGGGGCTGCTAAAAGGCTGCTCTACGCAGTGAATTTGAGGATTTTCGAAAATGAGAGTGTGAATTAAGGACAGCCTGCAAGAAATCCACCAATCAATTGCTTCTTATAAACAGGGGGGAACGCATCATAATAAATAAGCTTAAAAGAATAAACAACAGACTGTTTTGCAATCCTTTCATATGCATTGCTCATGTAAAGGGAAAACTAGCAGTAGTGATGTGCAATATGACAAAATATTACTGTTATTGTGATAAGCTGTCATAACACAATTTTGCCAGTTTTCTACAACACCAAATAACTACATATATCATAAAAAGACTTCAGATCAATTATAGAAAGCCTGTAACCCACAACAACCAGTTTACAGTAGACTAACTGTATAAACTGCACAGTAAAAAGCAGCTGATTGGATGTCATCTTATGTCATTCATTCATTTTATCAATTGTTTCTTCTTGTTCTTTCATAAATACTTTATTTCTACAAAATGTGTATTACTAAAAAGGCTTTCGAGCATCATGATGTCGTATTTATACCAAATCGCCCATACTTAATCTGGAGGTAGGCAGCAACATGCTTCTTCCAAACCTCTAATGAAGAAGGTAAGAATCATGGTTGGTGTCAAATGCAAATGGCTCCCCTGTGGGTCATCTTGCAAAATTAGCAGTTTAACAGCGAGGTCATTAAAAGATCACAGCTGACTGGCTCATCCATGCATATGCACATCTTGTCAACCACAGGTCAGCGATGTACAGGAAGAGGAAAGCACAAAAAAGGTCAAAGTCTATTTATTTTTCTCCGCTTAATTGTTGTCAGAGTCTGACCTGAAACTCCATGCAGGTATTTTTCAAAGTCAGGCGTGGAGATGGGTTTGCCCATTTATCACTGCTTATTCCGTAAGCAGCCTAGGCCTAGTGCACGAAGGTCTGTTTCTTTTTTAATTCCCTAGATTTTGCTGTTAATGGAGGAAGCTGCCTCATAAATTAAGGAAGTACTCAATTATGGGTGTGACAGAGACAGATCAGAGGCCAGCCATTGGTCACCTCTGGCAGTTGAGGCCAAACACCAGCAAGGAAAGGATTTATAGGAATTAACTAACATGACTGCAATAAGAGTATACAAACTCCACCAAAGATTATGTTAAAGACCCTCAACATAATGTAACCCCTGGTTCTATACCAGGTTAAATATGTTTCCTAGAACTAAGTTCAAGCCAAGAACTAGGGATGCACTGAAATTTCGGCCACTGAAAATTTTCAGCTGATAATGGTCAAAAACGACACTTTGGGTTTTTGGCTGAAAGAGAAAAAAGGCTAAAAATTTAGACCTTTGACTGAAAGTAACAAATAGTAATAATAATAATAAAAACACTGTTTGTTCCATTCACTCTCCTGTGAGTCAAACACAGACACATTTATACAGTTTGAGCAGCAGCAGAGAAAAAATATCAGCCATATGGATTTCACAGCTTCTATGACATTGCGCAAGCAATCTATTATCTCTGTTCATGCTAAGTATCAAGAGGAGGTATACTACCCTAGAAGTTCTCCACCACAGGTTTGGTAACACTTAAAAACAAGACACCCTGCTCCATATGTAGAACACAGCCAAACAACAAAAACAGGAACAAAAGTCCCTGCTAGCATGACAACAAAATATGAAAAATATTCAAGATTTTGAAATGACCAAAAAAATCACAAATGGCTATGAAAAATTGTAAAGTATAACCAAAAAGCAGAGTTGGTCTCGGATGACCAACTGCTCTCTGTCGTTGAGGGCATTGGATTTCTTGGCACATGCTGTAGCTTACACAGTATAACAATTTTAGTAAGTTTATTTTATGCAAACCATTTTAATTTATTCTCAGCTTGTTTTGGTTTTTGGCCAAGGATTTTCATTTCAGTGCATGGCTATGAAGAACTGTTTTTTCTTTCTGAGTGACTGACAAGAAATCAAAACCTGCACAAGCAGACAAAGTGAAACGGTGGGCCTGTGGACCACTCATCAAACCGTAATATTCTCAAAAAGGCTGCTCTTTCATTCTATCTCTGCGCAATACATTTTTCATAACATCAACAAAAGAGAGCAGGCAGTGTGTGACACAATGACAATCCGTGGCTTTTAAAGGCGGGACTGTCACTGGGATATCTCATTTTGGTTTTATTCATTTCTTCACAGCAATGGTAAGTGCGAGTCAGCCTGACTCTCCCTAGAGAGTAAGAGCAAGCCGAGGCAGCTTGGCATCTATGTGTGTGTGTGTGTGTGTGTGTGTGTGTGTGTGTGTGTGTGTGTGTGTGTGTGCTTGTGTAGCTGAGGCACTCACACACAATCCACCGGCCATCAGATCACACTGCAATCAGGCATTCCTTTACCTTTTCACTCTTCACTCAGGCCAGAGGATTCGGCTAGCCGATAGAGCTCTCCGGGCCTGATTCCCTCAGATAGCCCCATCTGTATGGAGCCTTTGTGTCTTCTCATTCTGTTGATCAACACAGAAAATGAGGGCTAGAGGTTTGAGGTTGCATCTAACTGTTATGAAAACGTTGAGACTGATATGGATACTGAATGTAACAAAAACTGTTCAAATCAATCAAGCGATTTGGCTAAAAAGTCATTTTTTATCATTTCCATGTGGTCTTTTGTCACATGGATCACATGGGTTTTTTCACTTAACAAGACTACCCTTTTAAATGACTTATGGATGGTTCAAAACCATTTTAAACATCTTTAAAATCAATTGCTTGCCATTTAGCAAGATCACAATCATTTATATTGTTAAAGCTCAGATCTTGCCATTTACTTATCTTACTTTGTCTTCTCCATCATTCGACATTAAACCTATCAGCTTTTCTGATACTTATAAACATTTGATAAAACAGCTCACTGTTGCCCTTTTTATCTGTTATTCCTGTTTAATAATGACTTAAAAATGATTATAACCTACTTAACAACCATTAATAAACTCATTTTAAACTATTCATAAACAATTTATAATTGCACCTGTATTGTGCATGTTGCAATATACTAAAAGCACACTGATGACCCTTGAGGTGACATGGTCAACAATCAGCTTGTTTTATTTTTGAACTAAATGATTTACATATGTTGGGTCATGTGAATTACTTTTCTCCTCTACACACTCAAAGAACATCCATATTTGGCCAGGAAGCTCATCAGTACTGGTTGAAATCTAAACAGCTGTGACCCAATGAGAAAGTATAAAAGTGTGAAAATGACATGCACTAAAAAATTCAAGTATCTGTTAGATGTTTATTCAAACTACAACTATTCAACATAGCATCACTTCGCACAAGTTTTGTGGTGTATTTCTTTTGCTAACTTTAGTGGGACATGAACGATTTGAGATGCTAAAATTTGACATAATTGACATGTTCGTCTATATATTTTAATATGCTTAAAATGCAACAGAAACTCTTTAGACTGTAAACAGTGTTTTAGTGTCAGATATGACTGTCAAATAAAGTACATGTGATTCCGAAATAAGTGCAAAATTTCTTTAAACAGCAGATGTGGCAGACAAAATGTCTGAGAATTTCTCAGTGGTTTTGTTAGTTTCTGTTTCCTTGTCGAGGAATTTTATTTATTATTACATACTTTTTACATACTAAGGCTTATTATTCAGTAACTACAGGGACTTCAATGCAAACTGGTTGAGCTAATCTTAGGGTATAAAAGTCTAAGGACTATGCTTAATCCTAAATATCGCTACTACATTAATGCAATTTTGGCTGAAACAGCTAAGTCTACTGAATACTGGCCAATATTATGGGCCGACTGAAATATTTTGTGGGCTCTAATCTCCATACTTTTGTTTCCAAATCCAATAGAAACTCATAAGAATCTTAAAACAGTCATGATGTGTATAGACGCCAGGTTGACTGCCTGTCAAAATGTATCTTCTACACAAAAAAAGAGATTGAAAACTGCTCTAGAAGATCTAATAATACACCATTAGGAGTTACAAAGAACATTAGAAAAAGCAGCATCTGAAAGTAAAAACACATTTCCATGCGAGCCATTATTTGAGTGAAGCCATTTATCTAAGATGATCCTAGCTCATGGCAATCCGGAAAAGCATGTACATCCTTTTTAATAAAATTGCATTGTTCAATAAAATTTTTTTATGCACATATTCTTACAAGGTGAGGTATTAATTCGCACTATCCTCAACACATTTTGTAAATGACGTTCCCTTAAATCATTTGCAATGTCTAAAAGCCTGGGAAGAAATAATGATTTTTATTAGATTACCGTTCTTTAAGATGCATTAGACAAATAGCAGGAAATAACACTCTGCAGCAGGGTAATGCAATAAACTTCCAATTATAACACTTATGTACAATAAGTGGGCTTCTACAGCAGAGCTGCACACAAATCATCATTATATTTTCTAATGCAAGCTGGATGTGAAGGCTTCAGACACGTAATATGTTTATCCGTCATAAACAAAATGTGGCAATCGTCCTGAAACTGTCCGCCCGCGTTTGTTTGGAGAGGCTGCGGATATGACCACATCGATCATTCTCTAAAACACATCAAGAAGGTCGGGGGTTATCAGAATATCACCTCCCATGTTTTTTTTTTCTTTTCTATTAGCTTTCTCCTATACATTCCCTAAGTCTCCAATACATCCTACAGGTCTATCTTTTTAGATTAGATTCATTATTTGTTAATTGTCATCACGATATCAGCTGATGTTTCAGAAGTCCATTCTAAGCAAAACAGCCTTGAACCAATCACTGCATTGTTTTTATTGTGTATTCCCAGAAATATTTTAAAAATACACAAAGTTCACTGTGATATGAAAACACAATGTCAAACCAAGCAGTATGTATTTTAAACAGACTGTAATTTTCTTTTTGCCCAAGGAATTCTTCCAAAAGGTGGCTGGTGTGATTCAGAGCAGCAGTATTTCTGCACACTTCTGCTGGTTTGCATCCAAAATGTCTTCATACACTTCTAAGATCTCATCAATGAACACAAGCTCACTCACAGCACCACAAGAAAAACATCCCCTTACTTTGATGTTTGCACCTCTGTGCTTTATGATAGCCTTAATGCAGTCTTGTTGGAGCTCTTCTCTAGGCTTTTTCCACACAAAGAGACTATCATCAGTTTAATGTTGCGCTAAAAGTGTTCTTCTCTGATACAAATATCATTGTGTAAGCAACTTCTACAGTAACTTCATTAAAGGGCCAACATTTTTTGTTGATTTGTCCACATTTCTGTGATTTTATGTACCAAAAAATAGTCAAAAATATTACTTTTTAGACTAATAAAAAATAAATGAGCTCAGTTCTGATTAGCTGTCCTGCACCGTACCTCACTAAAAAGCACTCAGAGCTGAAACACTCCTTATAACTGCACTATTAATTGTGGGGTCTTAACTGCTGCAGCCTGAATAGGTGCATAGATGTATATGAGGTGGTTCTAAAGAAATTATAGAAACAATGAACTCAAAACAAGCTGTTCAGAAGCACAGGATTGAGTAGTGAATGGTACATGTTGAAACTCTGACAGTGAATACATACTACTTCAAACTTCTTTATTTACAAAGTTAAGGGCCCTTTAAAACGTATTGATTGATAAAGTGTCCCGACACTGTTTGGGTTGCACTGTATCTACGAATTGCACTTAAGGCAGTCACTATTGATTACATTAGTAACAGAATAATTACCAATTATTCAGAAGTCTGATGAAATTTGTTAAAAAAACATGAACTGTCTGCATGTACAATAAAAGCATGCCACTAATCTTCTGCACTTTATCTTTACATGATCCTGGCTGACAAATCTTTGGTATCGCAATATCCTCCAACATTATGGGCAAACCAATATACTTGTCATAAATTCCAAAATAGTAGTAAAATACTTGCCAAGCTAAATTGATTACTAATTTAACTAAAGTTCTGCATTACATTGTTTCATCCAAAGAATTTATCTATGTATAGATGTGTGTATATATATATATGTTTGCTGATTCATCAAAAACGTCAATTTTAAATTTGAACATAGTTTAATCAATTAATCATGAAAACCTGTGATCATAATACAGTATTCCGTCTATATAATGCTGCCCTAGTCAGAGCACAATCCATGGTGCATTCAGGGGCAGGACGTGGGATGAGCTGACTATTGGTTAACAACTAAGAGCCCGGTGTAACTTCATTAAAGGGCCAACATTTTTTGTTGATTTGTCCACATTTCTGTGATTTTATGTACCAAAAAATAGTCAAAAATATTACTGTGTTTTTTAGACTAATAAAAAATAAATGAGCTCAGTTATTGGTTAACAACTAAGAGCCCGGTGTTTGGCTACAGGTTAAAGCTGGCCTGTCAGGGTGTGCAGATCACCTTGCTGGCCAGCAGGTGACCAGGTCTAACTACTGTCATGCAGAGGAGGGTGGGATAACATCCCACGAGCCTTCAGCCAAGGTTTTATAACAGTCAAAGGCTACTATTTGGCACTGCTCCCCTGCTTTGGCCACAAACATAAGGCCATGTGACTTCTAGCACAGGGAGAAAGGGAGAAGGGGACCAAAGATAATGAAAGTAAACATGCAGAGAACCAACACCAGGCTTTCCTTTCAAATGAAGTTTTTTTTATTCCTCTATCCCTCTCTTTCTCTCTCTTTTTTAAAAAAAAAGTGAAAAAAATGTTATTCAGAAAGAGTCAACCTGCAGGGACCGGCTGAGAGACACAAAGGCTGGAGGATGATTGAAAACATCAAACGCTGGTGTTTTCCACCCTGCTGGTGTGGCCTCTGAGATCGCCTCTGAGCTGGAGACGCCGCATTGAACTAGACCATAACGATATTCAAGTACCCTCTCTTTTTTTGTTTTGGTAAAAAAGAATATACCGTTCATACGGGAAATATGCCTTTCAAACAACATCATCACTCCACTAAGGCATATTGAGTATTTATTCATGTCTTTTCTTCATATGTCTAATAAGCTTCTAGGGGGCTTATGAAAAAAAATCACTTTTCCAACAATGTGATGATGCAGAAATTGAAAAAGAAATTGTTGGTAGGCTTTAACAAAGCATCTGACCAAAGGTCAAACTGGGCCAGGAGCTGGATGGCCCGTCACACGGACATCTGGACTGTGAAGGTTTTGGATGATTTGCATGCACCTCTCCATGGTAATTGCATGAACTTTCTGCAAAGTAAAAATCAAATGAGTAACCACAGTGCTTAGGAGACTATGAAATTAAACCTGGGTATTGCAGAAATGGATGAAAAAAGGATTTACTGCATTATAGTTTCAATAGAGAGGCCTCAAAAGTCTGCAGCAAAGCCAGACAGAACTCAAAAAAACATACTATATTTCAAATGTATTAAAGTGAAGTCACTCAAGAGGGTAAAATGCAGAACTGGCTTCTGAAGTTCATTATTATAACACATGGAACAGAGCTCTTGCTTTGTGCATTATTTCTTATCTTGTTTTCTTTTTTCATTACTCTGTAAATTTACAGTAGCTTACTAGGAGTAATTAATATTTACACCACACACGCTGTAATGTTTGTTTACAGTATCACATATTGTACTGTATATTTAAATGCAGCAGAGCAAAACTGTATTTTTTGAATATGTAGACTACATATTCAGAGCAGTATATTACTGGAATTATCAACATGCGTTTTTTCTATATAAAATCTATATACAAGTTACACCGCAAAAGTCAAAAATCCTAACAAAATTAATCAGTCCTTCATATTATTTTTCCAAAACAAAAATATTGTTCAAAGCAAAACTTCAATATAAAGTACAATACATGATACATGCCTGTTACATGTTACAAATAAAAATATGTTACACATCTTACAGGCTCCAAAAGTCTGTGTTTAAACTAGAGCTTTGTAGTATTTAAGTTAAAGTAGGGAAATTAATGTATACCACTGATATCTTGCTGCTAACATTACACTGCAAACCCATAGAGATCAGCTAGCTACATTTTGCATTATAACGATTATTAGATACTCACAAAGAAAAAGGCTTCTTACAAAGTGAAGGTTTTTACTTTAAATGCTGCTGTATTATAGCATACATAACAAAAAATGAAAAAGTCTATGAACTGGAACATACCATACTTTTTTATTTTGGTACAAGTTTTGCTAGATATGTTAGCTAAGCTAATGGTAACTAACTGTACCATTAGTTAAGTGTAAACTTGTTGCATTGACCCTGATTTACATACAACCCTAATTCCAATGAAGTTGGGACGTTGTGTAAAACATAAATAAAAACAGAATAAGATGATTTGAAAATCCTTTTCAACCTATATTCAATTGAATACATGACAAAGACAAGATATTTAATGTTCAAATGGATAAACTTTATTGTTTTTTGCAAATATTCACTCATTTTGAATTTGATGCCTGCAACACGTTCCGAAGAAGTTGAGACAGGCATGTTTACCACTGTGTTACATCACCTTTCCTTTTAACAACACTCAAAAAGCATTTGGGAACTGAGGACGCTAATTGTTGAAGCTTTGTAGGTGGAATTCTTTCCCATTCTTACTTGATGTACAACTTCAGTTGCTCAACAGTCCGGGGTCTCCGTTGTCCGCTTCATAATGCGCCACACATTTTCAATGGGAGACAGGTCTGGACTGCAGGCAGGCCAGTCTAGTACCCGCACTCTTTTACTACTCTTTTACGCTGTTGTAGCACGTGCAGAATGTGGCTTGGCATCGTCTTGCTGAAATAAGCAGGACGTCCCTGAAAAAGACGTTCCTTGGATGGCAGCATATGTTGCTCCAAAACCTGTATGTACCTTTCAGCATTAATGGTGTCTTCACAGATGTGCAAGTTACCCATGCCATGGGCACTAACACACCCCCCATACCATCAGAGATGCTGGCTTTTGAACTTTGCACTGATAACAATCCGGACAGTCCTTTTCCTCTTTGGCCCGGTGGACACGACGTCCATGATTTCCAAAAAACAGTTTGAAATGTGGACTCGTCAGACCACAGGACACTTTTCCACTTTGCATCAGTCCACCTCAGATGAGCTCGGGCCCAGAGAAGCCGGCGGTGTTTCTGAGTGTTGTTGATATCTGGCTTTCGCTTTGCATGGCAGAGTTTTAACTTGCACTTGTGGATGGAGCGACGAACTGTGTTCACTGACAGTGGTTTTCTGAAGTGTTCCTGAGCCCATGTGGTAATATCCGTTACAGAATGATGTCGGTTTTTAATGAATGCCGCCTGAGGGATCGAAGGTCACGGCATTCAATGTTGGTTTTCTGTCTTGCTGCTTACTTGCAGAGATTTCTCCACATTCTCTGAATCTTTTGATGATAATATGGACTGTAGATGATGAAATCCCTAAATTCCTTGCAATTGCACGTTGAGAAACATTGTTCTTAAACTGTTGGACTATTTGCTCACGCAGTTGTTCACAAAGTGGTGAACCTCGCCCCATCCTTGCTTGTGAACGACTGAGCCTTTCAGGAATGCTCCCTTTATACCCAATCATGACACTCACCTGTGTCCAATTAACCTGTTCACCTGTGGAATGTTCCAAACAGGTGTTTTTGAGCATTCCTCAACTTTCCCAGTCTTTTGTTGCCCCTGTCCCAACTTCTTTGCAGGCATCGAATTCAAAATGAGTGAATATTTCTAAAAAACAATAAAGTTTATCTGTTTGAACATTAAATATCTTGTCTTTATATTCAATTGAATATAGGTTGAAAAGGATTTGCAAATCATTGTATTCTGTTTTTATTTATGTTTTACACAACATCCCAACTTCATTGGAATTGGGGTTGTATATTATTGCAGGGTCTGAGCAGGGTCATTGAACATTTCAATAAAGTAAAAATGAAAAACAAGGTGATGGTCATTTGCTTCTTCAGGAAAGTACTTCTGGTGTCTAGCATTACAGTAAAGCTGATGATACTCTATGTTCTGATGTATTATTACACTACTGTTACTGTTCTTTTACAGCAGCCATACAATGTGGTGTTTGATACAGTATAATCTGCTTGTGCTGAATTCAACACTTGTACAAGTCATTTAAAACATCATACTGACTTAAATACAGTAAATTATTGTTAAACTTACAGAAATTCTTTACAGTGTACTAAGTAATAGACCTTCCTTAGCACTGTCAAGACTGTATGCTCAAATTTTTGGTTGTAATTTGAATACAAAGTACAAAGAGAATACAAAGAGACATCTCTTGAAACTGATGCAAACTTCCTTACTTGTTCAACTTGGGAAGTTCAACCTACAAACTCACTGAGATGTAGCCAAGGCAAAGGTTAGCTATGGGTTCTGTCCTTAAATTGGCTAAAAAATACCATTACAAGCATAATGACAACAGACTTCTTTTAGAAACATATGCCCCTGATGCAGACACAGATTCTGAGACACATCCCTGACAGTTTTATAATTAAAACTAAACAAAACCAAACAGCATCCTGTCCCGTTCTTAACACAAAGGAACATGACAAGAATTTAAATGGGTTTCATGTCAACCTCGCTTTTATTGTCTAATGTAGAATTTGTTCTACTTTTATCATATCTTGTTTTTGTGGCTTTGATGCTTTATTTGAAGCCTGCATTATACATACCAGCAAATTCAATATTCTCTAGGGAAATTCTTTAAGGTTTTTAGCACAAAAATAACTCCAAAGGCTGTCTTTGAGTTCAGTGTAGCCTTCTTGTCTGCTTTTTCCCCCTTTAAATGACAGTACAACTTGAATATATGTCCAAATGCCAAAAACAAAACAGGTAACAAATCACCCTCTTAAACATCCTCAAACTACTTCACAAGACATTAAAAGGTCTTCTTTTTACATTCTCCCACTTAAAACATTTGTGTGAGTGACAGCACTGTGTAGAAGTCAGAGACCACCCTTCAATTTTTCTAATGTCCAGTCAAAACAACCATTAAGCACACAGTATTCATCTCTGAGGAGAATAGATTTGCAAGGGCAAAGCAAAGCAAAAAAAAAAAAAAGTGAAAAACAGAAGTTCAAAAAAAAATACCTTACAGAGAAAATCAAGCTCCACTCTTGCTTCAGATCTGAAAACATCCACAAGTCTTTCTGTTTATCCTTCCACTGTGAGAAGTTGAATCAATGCTATGGGTCTGAAAGAATGTGTAGCCGTTAAGAAGCTGTTACTAAGAAAGTGAAATACACAAAAAAAGAACATTTGCCAATCAAACAAATAAGCTGCTGGTGTTCACTGAACAATGTTTAGGATTACTTGGATTGTCAGAAAGTGCAATCAACTTCTTAGACTGAACTTTGGAGCTCTGTAGTTTTCTTCGGAAAACTGAACGCAAGACTCTGACGCTGTAATGAAGGCAAAGGGTGGCCACACTACACACTGAAACGTGATAATATATTTAGTGGTCAAGGATTCTGTGTAATTTGTTGCTTGTGTTCTGCTTTTTCCCTGACAATGAACTACAAAAAGCCTCTACTATATGGTCATTTTGACTGCAAATTTAAAAATGATGGAGATGGCTTTTGCACAGTACTTTATGCACCAATACATTACTAATTATTATTTTGTCCATATTTCTTTATTTATTTAAAATTAAACATATTACTGTTGTTACTGTGCCGATTGATATATGTAAATGACTTCTGCTCTAACTTACTTCCCTGTATCATTTAGTACTCAAAAAGCAGTGCAGACTGAAACACTCATTGCAGGTTTGTGAATGGGAAGAGCTAAACTTCAATAGCTAAGTGAGAGTATATATTTAGAAGTATGTGTTTTTGGTGGGATCCAAAACAAGTATATTAGCTTCCATTACTTGGTCCCTTTAAGAGTCATAGAGGCTTAGCTTTGTTAGATTTCTTCCACTATTGTTTTGCATCTGCTTGCAGAGTTTTGTGAGGAACACAACAACACAGAAAATGATCTCTAGTCAGAAGACTACACGCAATTCTAGAGAGATTAGTCATTTGACCCATAAACTTGGGCCTTGCTGAGTTCTCAGAGGGCCACCACAGTGCCAAAAAATGTCTGTTGAACACAGATTCTGTGTTTTTACCCAACCTGGGCCCTTACATGTTTCCACATTTCCTTCCAGCTCCTGATTCTGCCCAAAAATTCCTCATCTAGTTGTGTATTCTCCAAACAAACAGAGGCTGCCGAGTCAGCCCAGACTGTGCTAGCAGCATGGGAGTGGTGCTGAGTTATGGAAGGATGCTTCACAGAGCAGGGGGGTGGGTGTGGTGGGGGATAGAGGTCAGAGAGACAGGCCCATTACGCACAGCTGCCCAGGTCAGACTCAACCACCATTTATAGGAAGCCAATTAGTGTGCTCGCCACACACTTCTCAGCGTCCTCAGCCACTTCAGCAGCAAATGGGGCCAGAGCCGTTAGCCCCTCAGCAGAGGTCCCCTGGACAGGTCGTTTGCATAAGCAGCTCGCCTCCTGCCTCACAGGAGACCATCCCTCATTTAAATAAGGGACCCCAGCTACAAAAAGAGGAGGTCATGCTGAAAATTAAAAAAACTAAAAAAAAAACAGATATGCACTGTAACCTTCACCACCATTAGCCCTCACTCCTATTAAACTATATTTGCCAGATGATCATTACAAGGCTGATACTGAATTGATCAAAAAAAATAGAGAATTCATGAGCTGGCAAAAGAGAACAGAGCCAAGCTCCAAACCCTCAGCCCCACAAAAGACCATTTATCAAGAACAAAAGGAGCCCAAAAGTGGCACAGAGTAATGAGAAGAACACATCCCTCCCTTGTGGAGAAATTCATTAAAAATAAAGAATAGAGCCTCCTTTCTTGACTCGCAGACCATTTATTACAATGGTAATTGCTCTTCCCCAATTGCAGGTTAATTCTTTAAACACTGTCTTACATCAAGATATTCTAATTCCTCCAATCTATAATTCATGATATACTTTGTACCAAGCAAAGCTGTTAAATATTTAGTGAATCATTGCTCCCGAACTTAATCACCCTATGGCTAAGGCAAGTGGTCTTTGCATGCTCTTGGCTGCGATTCAGTTCAAGCGACCACACTTGATGCCAATTTATTTTTAATTCAGCTGTCACAGATTAACATAAAACAACTTAGTGTAATGAATTAATTACCGTTTTGTCTGGAGCCGCATTGTTGCAATGCAAAACAGTAATTATCATCTTGTTTTATAAAGTTTTAACCACAATGCATATTTTAAAAGAGAGCTAATTAAACATTCATTAAATGTTCCTTGTTGCATATCTGTTTTCCTCCATTTGCTTCTTCCACATCAGTAAGTTCTGACAGAAGGCTGCACTGCCATGCCAGAAAGCACCTGCTTTCTTCCTGCTTTACAACAGGGCAGCTGGATGCACTATACCTGCAGAAAACTCCACCAAAGTAAGCATTCAGCTTCACAGATATTCTTTAACATATACTGTTGGTATATGGATAAGCATTGTTTGTGTCCAAATCAATTACTTTCCCAAAAAAGAACATATTAAACACATGACATATATCAAATTATTCCACAATACCTCTTCTATATGAAACAATTTTCCATGCAACCACCTAAAATTCAATTTAGTTTCTTTTTATCTCCAAAAGTCAAAAAAATGTTAGGCAGTGCAACCGTCCAGCCAAAAAAGGTAATTGAATAATATATTATTCTAAATAAAGTAGTTTGCTATTATTTTATGTTTGAAAACTAAATAAAAACAATGCTGCAAAATAAGGCAACTTTGAAAGTACTCAACTCACTGAAAATCATTTGTCCCACAGGTCCTTACTTCCTCAAATGTCAGTCTAAGGGCTTTTTTTATTCTGGCATGCTTTTACAAAAGACTGTCCAGGTTACTGCATCACAAAGACCACCTCATGTGACCTTCATGGTGCAATGCCAAGGTGAGTAGCCCATTCAAACATCTTGAAAAAAATATTTTTTGGGTCATGGTTCACCATGTCAGGTGGTCTGACCTCAAGAAAACCATGTAAGTGTATAATTATAATAATAATCTTTATTTATTTGAAAAAAATGTAAGTATAATCTTACAAGGACAAAGCTTTCTACAGGTGTCTATACAAATGCCTGTTTAACTTCTGAAAAGTCTGAAAAGTCAAGTGGCACAACAAGATAGGTCAAAGATTAGCACAGTTTTAGTAACAGAATTAAGCAATTAAAAGCTTTTATAACACTAGCTATATTTAAAATAAGTAACTGACCAATGTATCAATTTGATTGGAGCTTAAACTATCAATGAATTTCATGATAAATGAATCAGTTCCATTATGACTTCGACTCATCAGTTAAATAGGGAAAAAGTGCACCCAGTAGTCTTTCAAAAAAAACCAGCATTTAATCAAGGGTGTAATAACACATTTTCTGCACTTGCCTCAAAAGTGCTATTTTATTCAGTGTAAAAGATGCACAAGTAACATAAGAACAACACAAGACCAAACTGGCAGTCCAGGTTCTATAGAGGGAGTTTGTTTCTAAAAAATCTCTGTGTTGCTCTATAAATTATTTCTAACAATAAAATGTATTAGTTTTTGAGGTCGGTAATAGTATTATCACATATGATTATTTAGCACACAGAATAAGATTGGCAGATACACAGTTTCCCAAAGCATTCTCACCACATATGAATGACTTTTATAAACGTTCATCCTGGAGAAGATTTTACATAAACTTTTTCCATAATGACATAAAACACTGTTTTCGTGTGGGTAGGAGACCTAAATAAATAAATAAATAGTCCACAACTGTGTGGATGAGCTGGTCTATGTGCATTAGGGCACAAACAGTCTGATAAAGCATATGCATAATTCAGCTGTGCAGTTTAGATGCAAATGCAGCTTATCCCTTCAGCCAACTGTGTTTATTACACCAAAATAAAATTGAGCTATCTGAAAAGCAGTCAATGAAACGCTGTTTTTAACTTTTGACTACAGTTTTACTGCAGTTTACTCGTCATTCTGAGCCTCTGCCATGAATTTGTTTTCGATGCTCACCTATAACAGTCATGCTGTCATGCAAGGTGAGATTGATTTTACACAATATAAAGAAGTCTGTATTTTAGATGATGATATAGTGAAGTGCTCCCATAGCCCTGTAAAATTACTTTATTTCTATAGGGCCCATGACACTGAAAACTGAATTGTCTTGAACTTTTTCAAAATAAAATGTATATTTTCTTCTCAGTCAATACAGGTAATATTTGAAAACCAAGACAATTAACAAGAAAATAAATCCCATTAAACAGTCTAAATTTGCATAGCGCAAAGTTTTAAGATCATCTTGTTAAGCAAATGGATTCAATTAAAAACAGCTAATTTTACAATTTAGTGTTTTTCCCAACTTTCTCCCCACATTAGTCATATCCAATTCCAGTCACTAGTTAGGATTCCCCTGTCACACGATGCCACCAGCACTAGGAGGGTGAAGGCTAGCACAGTCTGTGAAGCGTCACTGCATCTTTTTGAACTGCCACTACCACAATGTCATTGGACAGCTGAACATGCTTGTCCACCCTACCCACTCAGAGAGAGCGAGGCCAAGTGTGGCCTCTTTTGACTCCCGGCCACGCATTTAGCACCACCAGAGTTCGAACTTGTGATCTCCTGATGGCAGGGCCAACACTTAGACGGTTGGAACACTCGGGAGCCATAACTTTCAGTTTTTTAAAGAAAAAAAATATTGGTGTTGGTATTAACAGACATTCAAGTTCTGAGTACTGGCATCGTTAAATAAGAGGCAGTATTGTGCAATCTCTGGCTCACTGGAATAGATTATCTACGGCTTTGCGTGCTTTCCTAAGACAAGACGTTTTTATTGCTGTTACACTTTATGTATAGGGAAGTGCTACACAATTCCAAGCCCTACTTTAATTTCGGATGGATTAGAGACTTCAGCAGCAGTGTTTTATTGAGCTTTGAGCCTGGTTACGACTCAGAGGAGCCAATGATGCAGCAATGACGGTCAAAGTCAGCTGATTTCACATTCACCAGCATGCCTGTACCCTTTTTGTCTCACATTCTGAAGTGTGATGATATTTTACAGCGTGCGAGGCTGGCGCGCTTAGCTGTGAATAACATCACATCACAGAGAGGCGTTATAAAGACTCCATCGCCTTTGAACAAACAGGAAATACAGCGACAAAGTACACAGTTACATTTTAAATAGGCCATTTGAATGATTCATTCAGAGACACTTTCTACCTAATGTATAATTCATCACTCTGCCGTCATCCTTCTCCTCCGCTGTCAGGTAACAAACAATGAGTTTTTGATGTGAATAATTTAGTGTGTGTTACACTGTGCTAACATTATCCAAGGAGAAGAGAGCTTTTCATTAAAACACTTAATTTCCCAGTAGAATCTTCTTTGTATGAGAAGAACTCTCATGGAAAAAAAAAAAAAAAAAACTCTGGCTCTGTGTACTGTGTCAGAGATTAAAATAGAAAAAACACATTTTATATGCCCTGATGCAATGACTAGAAGCCAGGTATGCAATGCCTGCCTTTTGACAAACAGTCTGTTATTTTACATGTAGGATACAGAGATAAAAAGAAATAACAGCAATAAAAAAGGAGGGCAGTACATTTCACACTCACACTCCCATGATCCCTCCACAGTCAAGGGCAGAGTGTAGACCTCGAGCAGCGTGATAGCACAGATATCAAAATAACCCTGGCAGGAATAATAACCCAAAGCCTCTACAAAAACCCTCCCCTCATGACTCGCATATGTTGTTGTGTCCAAATGCGAAGCAATTAATGGATCTAAGTCCTATCTCGGCAGTAATGGTAGCTTATTCTTCTCCCGCTTATCACAAAGCCCAATCTCCATTCAGGGCACACAGTGGAATATTATCAGTGTTATGGCAGCAGCATAGGCCATCCATTCCATTCACACTATCGGAGCACAAAGAGCCTGGGATGGAAATCAACCCGTCAGGAGACATTTTCTTTAGTTTCATTATGAAAGATTAAAAAGATGAGGGCTTCAGTCAGATCATTTCAGATATAGTTCCTATAGATTGAAAAAAGTGCCATAAATCTATGATGTGGAAACGGGAGCTGAGGGGGAAAAGGTATTAATAACCCATTGTATAGATAATTGACGATTTCCAAGAAAGTCTTTCGAATAGGTCTCCCATCTTTGATTCACTTTCATCACAAAGAATGTGCGGCTCTGATTGCGTGAAATCACCACAAGTACCTTCAATTACTGGAGCCAGTCAGCAGTGGAAATGACTAGGTCAAGGAAAAAATGGCAAGACAAAATGCCAGCAAAAATGCAGCTTTACATGTGCCTACATCTATAAAGCAATGGGCGATCTGTTCATTATTTAGTACTTTATGAAACAAAGGCTATACACAATAAAGCAGAGTGCATGACATTAGCCCACACAGTAAGTGAAAGAAATCATAAAGAACAAAACTTGAATTTGAAATATCTGAATATGAAAAAATCAAGTGTGGGAGAGAGATACACATTATTATTATTATTATTATTATTTTGTTAGTGTTGTTATTATTAACATTCTTGCCTTTCTGCTCTTTGGCTCAATCATGGATTTTATCATGGCCAAACATACGTGGACATAAAAAGAAAGATCTCTTTCACCGCAGGGCTTAAGATGATTTGGTGTATTTGTGTTTAGCAGATGATGTGCAGACTGACGCAGAGCTGTGAGTATCTCTTTTATAATAAGCTGCGGCTTAAAGCGCAAGGGAAAGAAAACATTATATTGGGGTACAAAGGGGCAGGACCTCCACACAGTGTGGACAAAGAAAGAATGCAACAGCGCTGGGCTTGCGCGAGTGAGGGCGCTGTCCGTGTGTGTATTCGTGTCCCTGTCGCCACAGTGGGGATAATCTCTCAATCAGAGTAATGAGAAAATATATACCGCATGATCCCCGCAGCGCACGTTCTGCCTCCTGGCCAATTTACCATTTAAAACCCTGAAAGCACACTGCCAGCATTACACTATCCTTCATCACAGGCGGGTTAAAATCCACACGCAACCCTCTTTTTATTTCCCCTGTCGGAGCCCGAGTGTGTTTTCTCATCTTTGTTTTAATTAAAGCACACTCCACTGAGAGGGAGTCACATTAAAGCCGAGGGGAATTTTTCTAATTATTTGAGCCGTCAACGCCGAATCTGGGTGATTGCAGCAGCAGTGGTCTTGAGGAAGCTGTGAGGGTGGCTGTATTTGCCCAGGCTCACGATGGACGAGTGATTATTGTTTGGCCGTGAAATAAAAAGACAAGGCTAAACCATAGAATAGCCCTCAGTCTAATGAAGGGCCTGGGATGGAGATGACTCTTTCTACAAAGCACCTGTTTTGTTATTGGACGGGGTCCTGATCAGACTACAGACTACAGCTGCCTGACGCCTGGCCTACAGCTCCAAGTTTTGAATCCAATCTTGGCAACAGCCAGACAAAATTTAATCCCAATCTGATTGTAGCTAGATAAAATTCTGTCCGAATCTGACTGTAGTTGGACATAATTTTGTCTGAATATGATTGTCACAGGATAAAATTCTGTCTGAATGCAATTGTAGCCCAGAAAACATTCTGTCCGACTCCAACTGTAACTGTTCTGTCTGTCTATAGCTGAATTTAGACAGAATTTTGTTTGGCTACAGCCCAACTGTAGTACAATTAAATTCTCTTCAAATGTAACTGTAGTCCAAGATAATTAAGCCCAAATTCCACTGTAGCCCAACAAAATACTGTCTGAACCCAACTGCACCTAACAAAATTCTGTCTGAGTCTGACTAACTGGATAAATGTATGTGTGAATCTGACCGTATCCTGACAAAATTCTGTCTGAATCCAACTGTAGCTAGACAAATTTCTGTCTAAATCTGACTCTACCCCGAGAAAGATTCTGTCTAATTTTTAATTTTGTCCAGTAACAGTCGAATTCAGACAGGATTCTCTCCGGCTACAGCTGGATTCAGACAGAATTTTGTCCATCTACAATCCAGCTGCAGTAAAATAAAATTCTGTTCAAACCTAACTGTAGTCCAAGAAAATTCTGCCCAAATTCAACTAGCCCAACAAAATAATGTTTGAACCCAACTGCACCTGACAAAATTCTTTCTAAACTCAATCATAGCCTGACATAATTCTGTCTGAACCCAACCACCACCAACCAGTTAACAGCATAATTACCATCCATCAAAACTTAAGTTTAAAATCCATTAAAGTAAGTATAAAGAAGATTATATCCATAAGAAAATAAGAGATGAATGTAAATTTTTAAATGTTTGAGAAATGATTCATATAGTTCCAATAAATATTGTGAAATATTTCTAAAGCTCTAGATCAGACACCACTTGTATTTCAACATCCATTACAGCAGGCCTAACCTCAAAGCCTTACTCAAAGGTTTATTCACCACACAGCATATTAAAAACTACACTGATTCATTAATATGTAAACAGCCCTTGTGTCATTAATATCAGTGGCTGGGAGACCAGCCTAATGACATGACTTCAAGAACCTTTGGAGATTGAGTTCAGGGCTAACATTTCAACCAGGGCCCCTCGTCTTTGCTCCTCAAGTCCCTAGGGTAAAAGAAAAGAATAAATATGCTTGATTACAAGCCCATATACCCATCAAGCCACTAATTTATTCAATCTAACTGAGCTTCTCGAGCACTTATGAGTTATGAAATTAAACATAAAGCTAGCCAGGGAAAGCCTCATTCAGACTAACGAGAGTGGGTTAGGAGGGTCAAATAAAATGCAGAACCATGGTAGAGAAAGTAGTTTCTGAAATATTACAGTGAGAGCCATTTCAATGCAGAGTGAAAAGGCCTTTTCATCAGCAAAAAAACGTGTATGTTTTATGCACAAAATACAAAGAGAAGCCAAAGGAGAATCATTGGCTGGCAGTGAGAACTGACCTATGCTCCACCCTCAAATGCGTTCTTTCATAGCAACTGCTGTAAGGCTGAGCCAGCTTTACAGAACAGTACAGAACGAGAAATTGTGCACAATTCAAAACATAGAAACCTCAATTCCAAAAACATTAGGACAGTGTATTAAATGCTAATTAAAAACAGAAAATAGTGATTAGTCAATTCTGTATGAAACTGGAAACAAGAGCACAAATACTTTTTTTTTTACATATACGCTCAGTCCAAATTTTGATGCCTGCAACACGTTCCAAAAAAGTTGGCACAGAAGCATGTTTACCTCTAGTTTACATCACCTTTTCTTTTAACAACACTTAGTAATTGTCTGGGTACTGAAGAAACCAATCGATTCAGTTTCTTTTGAAAGCATAATTTTTTGCCATTCTTCTGTTAAGCAAGTCTTCAGCTGTGCAACTATACAGGCTTTCATTTGCATATTTTGCGCTTCATAACGAGCCACATGCATTCAGTGGGAGAATAGTCTGGACTTCTTTCTCCGGTTATGCTGTTGTAACAGATGCAGAATATGGTTTGTCACTGAAAAGTTTAAATAAGCATGGATTTTCCCTAGATGTTCTATAAAAGGCAGTATATGTTGCTCCAACATGTGTATACATCTTTCAGCATTATTGGTGCCTTCACAGATGTGCAAGTTATCCCTTCCAACCAGCACTAATATACCATGACAGATGCTGGCTTTTGAACTTCACCCTTATAACACTCCGGAAAATCCTTTTCTTCTTTGAAAACTCTTCAACTGAAAAGTTGACTCATCAGACCGCAGTGCATGCCTCTCAAGAATGAGTATGATACTGAGTGCAATATCATAATGAATTACCTACTTAGAATAAAGTAGTTTTTAGTGTTACTGTTGTTGATAGTTGAATCATTACATTATAGCTGATTTAAACAATGTGCATTAGCTAGCTATGCTAACCTACATTAGTAACCTTGGATGAAGTAGCGTTGCTTTACAGAAGAGCAGGTTTTGTTCCACATCAGTGTACAGGTTCTGGACAGCTGTTCATAAAGGACATTCCATAGTTTTGATGCCCACTACTTTCTACAACAGTCTCCATAGCACAGTGACAAGCAGGACTCACAACAGAGGCAAACCCAAGCAGTTCACAACTGGTATTGTTAAAGTCTTTTTGGCTGGCTGAATGTCATCTAGCTTCAGAGGACATTCAACTACCGCTCAACCAGCCAAAAATCTATGCTGCATGTCTGAGTACTGAGCAAACACACTGGGAAACTGAGCAACAGCAGTGCTTCTATTTACTAAAATCAGGCGATGTAGATGGCAGGACAATACAATCTCTCCACAGCCGTTTTTTTAGACACAGTTAAAAAATAAACTTTTTTACGTTTATACCTCACCATTCTATTATATGTAACAGAATGTATATTATATGTAATAGAATATATATTATATACAAACAGAGTAAAGTTGGACAAATGTTGACTTCTTCTCGCATATGTTCTGCTAGCCTACGTGTATCCACAAATATTTGGGAAACGGTTGTGTTTGTGTGTTTTTAAAAACCCACTAAGATCACACAGTGTACATCTGGCCGTTTAAAGCAGCCAGTGGCTTTGTATCCAACCACCACAGAGACAGAAAGATCTCTCTGTGTTCACTGGCATTTATTCATGAGTGCGGCAGCGTATTCCTTGGCTAACGTCATATGGTATCAGCTGGTATCGGATGTTAGTACCAGTGAATTTTTACGAGGCTGAATAGGAGTAAATGAGCACAGTATCAATGCATTGATAGTTTCTACTGTGTATCAGTGCATTTAAGATGAGCTTAAGACCAGAGAAGTTGGCGACATTTCTGGACAAAGGACATGGTCATTCAGTTACGTTTTTTGGGCCTTACTGACAGATTATTTTTAAAGATATTTTCCCAAATATCTTTACTGGCAAACTGGTGTGCCTTTTCTGAATGCTCCTTTTATATCCAAGTATGACTGAAATCACCTCCTCAAACATTTCACAAAGTTCCTAGTCTATAATTTGATCAATTTCAGAATGAGCATATATTAGAAAAAAACTAAGAAGACACTTTTTGTTTAAAAACAGACCAGAGTAGACTTGCAAACTGCTGCTTTCCATTTTTATTTTTAGAGTTAAAGTTTGTAGAAACTCAGTGTGTTGTACATTTCAAATGATATATTTTGACATATTTTGTATGCATGTGCAAGGTCACACTGTTAGGATAGAGTTCAGGGTTTTTTACATAATCAGGATAATGTTTGTATTATGGCCAATTTGTTGATGTATCTAACATGCTTAGTATTGACTACCTACAACAACATAGTCCAGGTCAGTAGTATAGTAAATGGTGAATATAAACTTTTAAACGAACATGTTAAAATACTGCACTTCTGATATTAAAACGCAAAGGTTTAGAAAAACAAAAGGAGAAACGACTCCAAAGCATTTCCACACAGTAGCTAATTCTCTTCCTGCCCGTCTCTCGCTCTCTCAGTCTCTACCTCTCTCTCTTTTTTTCACACCACGGGAGAATATGGCCCTGAGAGCAGTTCCATCTAATTGGTTTATTGTCTTGAGGAGCTGGTGACAAGGCAGGCAGTTGAAGGCAGGCTTTCATCAGAGGTTATTTGGTGAAATAACTAATTTCAGCCTTCCTCCCAGCACAGACTCAACCTGCTCCATCTGAGCTGGGCTCTCTGGAGGGTTCATTAAGACACTGGCATTCCAGCTCTCCCAGTCAACAACTAAACACGGCACTAACCTTTATACAACCACAACGCCTTGCCTTCTCTTCTGCCAGAGCACACACGTAAACACACACACATTCCTCCGTCCCACACATAATGCAGTTCTGAACACAAAGAACAGAAAGTTTTTACAGAAAGTAATTAAACTGCCGTGGGCTTATTCTACAGGGAAGGATCAAATTAAAATTCAAGCTGTACATGGCAAGCATAAGTTTTATTGTGCAATAGGTCTGTCATGAAGAGCATGACGGTGGTTGGAGGCAAAATATTGTCAGAAATGCCCACTTTCTTGACCTGGTACTGAGCAAAATGAAAAGCTTTCAACCAAACCTTTTAATTTGGTTGGAAGAGACAAACACAAAGAGAGACATACCAAAAACTGCAGTTACACAAATGTAGTACACAATAGTTTCATAAAGGCTTCAAAGATTTAATAAAATTTCAACAGTATAAGCTTTCAGATGTGTACTTTCAGATCCACATAACCAAACAGACCATGTCTTGTTACAATGGATGGTGCTTATATAGGCAAATCCAAGCTGTTCAGCTTCACCCAAGTAACATTCAGTTGGCAGTTTTTGTGTATCTTTTTTCCCCTGTTTCCCTGTACTGACCTCTAGCTGATTGGTAAGCTCATTTACCAATCAAAAATCGAACGTTTAAATTATAATGGCCATTATTAGCTTGCCTTAATTGCAGTTATTACTACCATCAGTCAAAGACCATGTAACATTAACATTTATCCCACCCACGTCTGATTTTTTAATTTATGCTGGACATGCAGGCTGAACCTGAGCAGCTGCATTTAGTCAGTCATGTGAATTGGCTGAACATGACCAGTGGAGACATGTGTTCCTAGGCCTGTTGACTACTTGAGAATCTGTGAGCAAATGGGGTCAACATAATGTGGCCTGGAGTACCCCTGTCCTTAAAACTTTAGTGCCTTCTTTAACACACCTGACAAAGAATGCAGATTTTCAAATATTTTTGAGAGATAACTGACCAACGTTAGCTGGCAAGCTAAAAAAAATCAAGCATGCAACCCATCAAAATAGCAGTTACAAAACAGATAGTTCTGGTTCCAAAATCTGACTGAGGCAAGTTCAAAGTCACTCTAAAATAATTAATGTACACACAGGAGCACACCTATCAACTGAATTTCCACATCAATGCACTGCTTACAGAACCTCCATCAAACATAGTACTGCAAGGTGGGGCCAGGCATCAGCGTGCACAGAAAATAAATGGTCCAAAACTGTATTACAGATCCTCAACATAAGAACCCAGTCTCGTTTAAGCCATGGTATCCATGATTATATGAACAAAAATTAAAACACCCCCAAATGTCTCTAAAATATAAGACTGGACTACTGCAAGTTCTGTACTCTAAAATTCTAAAGTCTACATTTGGTTAGACTTTACGTTAGTTTTCTTTCCTATCCCAAGTTAAAACCAACATAAACGCCAAGACTGGGAGTAGCTTTTGCTGAGAGCACCTCAGGAGTTATTGAAAGCTTGCACCATCCACCATGCACCTCCACCGCCTATTGCTCCCTCATGCACACAATTGCATTAGTCAAAAAATTGTTCATTTGTTAGTTAACAGTAATTTTTTATTTATACCTGACCTAAATATTTAACTAATTATTGAGCTTTTCTTGAGTTTAAAAAGGTATGTATTTAGAGAGGACACTAAAATATAAATGTAGATTATCAAGGACCAGAGTTGGAACCTACTTCATTACAAGGGCTATCATGCAAACCCACACTCTAAAATAGGGGTGCTTAATTCTGGTCCTGGAGATCTACCACCCTGTAGAGTTTAGCTCCTACCCTAATTTAATGCAAGTGATCCAGGTAATGAAGGCTTTTAGGAGCATCTGACAATTAGAGCCAGGTGTGCTGGATATGAACTCTCCAGGGTGGTAGATCTCCAGCACCAGGATTGAGCTCCCCTGCTCTAAAACATCAAGGTTCCTAAATGGTTCTAGTCTTAAACAGACAATTCTATTCCTTTCCATTTTGTGTAGGTAAACCATAAAAATGTTCTTCACGCTCACTTCTCATTTACAGCAATGGTTCTTTGAAGATCAAAAGGTTCTTTCAAAGGAGAACTTCTCTGGAATCTGCTCTTCGATCCAAAGAGCTCTTCTTGACATCTTTTGTGTACATGCTCAAGTGATGGACCTTTAAAGAATTCTTGGTAAACCTTAAACGTCACGAACAGATGATCCACCACTGTACCCATGGTAAAGGCCTAGCTCAGTCTTCAGAGTGGTGCTTAGAGGAACTGGACGGTGCCTGTGGCAGTCAGGCCACACTGGACATGCTAAGGCCCATAAAACTCAGCATGGCTTGGTCAACAAAGATGAAAGAAGGAGTATAATTATTAATTCATTATTAACAACCAGCATTATTTATTAGACTAGGGACGGCGCTGCCTGGCATGTTTGGCTCTCTGTCCAAAGTGGTCCCTCTGTTGATGAGTAAGAGCCCCAGGCACTTTCAACCCCCCTTGCTTGTTGTGGTCCTACACCAGGCGTGCTCCCCTGAGCAACGTCACCATTCATCTGAAGTTCCACCTGAGACGTTAGCTCTGCTGTGGCCCTCCACATACACATACACAAGAGCATGTTTCTTCTGATCATAAGTGACCAGATGCTTGTGAGCTGGTTGTTCGGTTCAGACCTGATTTATATTTAGGGGAGGTTATGTGCTCGGACTTACGCAGAGGAGCAAAAAAGGAACCTGTTCCAAGATGCAGCGGTGGCCCAGGGCTAAAGGTTGGCCAAGCACGAGTCTCGAAGAGGACTTACAGCACAAGCTGTGATCAGGCCTTATTGATTTTTTTCTGAGCACTTTCAAAGTCATAGGCAGCTTGTTTGAGAATCACAGAGTAATGCACTTCTCGCTTGCGAGCGAAGAAGAGGGGGTCCATCTATAAATTACAGTGGTTTTTCAATCACTACCACTGTTTGGATATTTCCAGCAGCCCTTTCCTTGCAGGCAAAAATAAAAAAAGAAAGAGGTCGAATATCAATGAGGCATGAGTCATTCTGAGAAACATTACATTTCGGCGTTAGCAAGGCCGGGTATTCAAAGTAGGAAGAAAACATCCTTCCAAATGTCAAAACACACGATTAAAAGGACAATATGGGCAAGGTACTAACAGTAATGGCTGCCTGAGCATGCAGCCATTTGTTTATGACTATAAAGGGATATTTATGCATTATATATCCTTAAAACTCATTTTAACACAGGATAGCATAAGTACTACATAATGGCCAGTACTTTTTCAACTCGGAACCAATCAATAGGAGCTGAAAGCACAAATAATTCTATTTTCTTGGAGCCACTGGAATGATGAGAAAATGGCTGAAATTGATATGTAACAGAATATTCTAGCAAATGTGGTAGATAAGATTATCATCCCAAAACCATCAAGCGCAGGGCCTGGAGGAGCTGCGGCAGACGATCTAAAAACTGCAATGATTGATAATGAAAGGATCTCTGCAGCAAGCGCTGTGGAGCTGCAAACTCAAATATGCTGTGATGAATGGCCCGCGAGGCCAAGAGCAGATGCACTGTGTCTATGGCTCAAGGAGACACTCCCGCAGCCATAACAGTTGATGTAAGGCACTTTTAGTTAAACATGGAAGCGGCCCAATGTAAGCTCAGGAGCATTATCTGATTCAGGAAGTGGCACGGTTCCCCACGAGGATTTCTGCTACAATGAACCAATCGCAGGGGCATTCACAAGCCACAGCGCACACACAACACGCTGTCTATTCACTTAGTAGAGTGAGTAACCAGTACTGTTTCAGGGCAGAGCAGAAAAATAGGGAAAATATTTTATGAACTGATATAACAGGGCAGGCCTGAATGATTAGAATACTTGAGTATTTGTTCATTATGTTGACATTTATTTTCTTATTCAGCATACAGATGCTTTGTCTTTTGTTAACTCTTACATCCCACCAGAATGGTCAAACATTTATGTGGATTATTGATCATTTTCAGAGTTTGAATCTTATTTATCTCTCTTTTAAACAATAAACCACATCATAAAACGGGAAAATAAAAAAACACTCACCTAATCTTAGCTAAAGGCTGAACATAGCCACGCTCCCACACAATGTCAGCCCTTTTCTTTGGACAACTGAAATAAGTTAGTAGAAAATATTAAAATTGCAAAGAAAAATAGCCCAATAAATCTTGATTTGTTTGGCTACTGTTTTAACTGTTGAATGTCATTCAGGTAAAGAAGAACAGTGAGTCCTCAGTCACTTGTTTAGTGAGAGATGGAGACATACACAGCTAGCAGGCTAGCTAAACGGTTTTAGCTGGTGATGAACGGTCATACACCTATACCTATTAAGTATAAAACATTGAAATAACTCATTATGTCGTCAGTCATGAAAAAAGATTATGTTCACCTACTGAAGTTTTTTCATCCGTAATGGAACTGAACTTGGATCAAGTTAGCACTGGAATATGAGTGTGGCTATCAACTAAGCCAGGTAAACGGATGATGAAAACATGTCACCAAACTAAGATTTTAAAATATTTGCATCTTGAGCATGCTATGTATCATGTGTAGGTAAGCAAAAATCCAGTCTCGTTTGTCTCTTTACATTGCATAGTGTTACAGTACATCTCACGTCAAAACAAATCTAAAACAAACATACATAAAGTTATAGCTAATCATGAAAATACAAAGGTTGTCAGTTTTAAAAGTATTGAAAATGAGTATTTAAGCATTCGTTCCAAAACACTAATGAGTATTTGAAGACTGATCCCCCCCCCCAAAAGATTGCAGTAGCTGTATGCTGTGTAGGTTAACACATTTTCATTACAGTGAGCTGAATTACTTTCTGCTCTGCTGGCCGCTTAGTATCGCTAAAACACATCTAAATGTAGTTACCCAGAGTGAAAGTGTATGCAACAGTAGGCTAGATCTGTGCCCCAATATGGCTGAATATTATTTTTTAAACACTATTCTATTATACGACCATTATATCTCACACTCTACATGCGTTAGACTGTTGAATGTCTAGTGTTTGACTACGGACGTGACCAGCCGGGTACCACACTGCATTTCAACAATCTGACCAACTGCTGCTCAGCTCATTTGCAACAGCTGGTAACACTTTCTATGAATCCTGTATTCATA
The DNA here is from genome assembly GCF_015220715.1 of Pygocentrus nattereri. Classification (NCBI taxonomy): domain Eukaryota; kingdom Metazoa; phylum Chordata; class Actinopteri; order Characiformes; family Serrasalmidae; genus Pygocentrus; species Pygocentrus nattereri. The sequence continues at coordinate 25,398,778 of NC_051234.1, read as the reverse complement.
ATACATTATAAACGAACTAATAAGGCATTATACGGCATACATAATGCCTTATAATATGGACAAGCTTGTATAATTGTTCTTTACTAGTTGTAATTAGATGCATAACATATAAGGCAAATGTATATGACTTCACAAAGTCAGGTTTCATAACGCACTATAATATCTGTTCATAACAACATCGAAGACACTAATGAATATAGCTACAGACTTTAAGTGAAGTGAGTTGTGTTATGAAATGTTAAGGAAATTCCATTCAATACATAATACTATACAGAGAATTAGAAAATATTTTTTTTCTTGCATTCAATACAGCATCATTTCTCAGAGCTGTTGGGGAGTGAAAATAATTATATACAACAAATGTTTACATGGATGTAAACCTGGATCTGTCCTGATGCCAAAAAATATACCAGGACCTTCTTACAGTGTGTTATAGATCTTACAAATAGATACTGTAGTGCCTTATGAAACCAGTAATATACTATCATTTTATAGTGTTTTTTGTGTAACTTTAACTACTTCTAAGCAAGTATACAGGCTTATGCCAGGAATTTAAAGGTATTTAAGGTATGCTGCAACATATATTTGATAAACATTATAAAAAATGTGTGATTTTCACTGTGTGGGGCACATATGTGCTGTTAAAAATCTCAGCACCACCAATTCAAAACACCTTCTGGTGTTCACTTTTTGTTACACTTTTAATTCTGCAGAAAACTGAAATAAATTCAAAAGTCAAACGTATCTTTTTTATTGTTGCAAGATAATAAAGGAATCAAAAAAAGTATAATCAGTAATTGTTTCTTTGAGTTTTACAAAGTTTTCATTCATTCATTGATTGTGATCTCAATTTTTCATTGATTCTAACACAGCTTTTATTTTATTGATATACAGAAACTGGGCAAGGTCAGCTTAGGTGCAACCGAGCTCTAAAAAGACTCTTAAAATTCTGATCATATTTTTAGGTTTTGCCACACGTATCCATTTGTCTTGATCTTTCATAGCGGATCTGGTTCAAGACATATAATAGCAACCCTGGCCAATGAAAGATAAATAGTCCATTTGCATGAATGCAAGCAGACCCAGAGGTCACAACCAGTGCAAATCCAATGCTCGTCTTGAGATCCACTTCAGTCTATGTGGAGAAAGGCCTTGGTGAACAGCAATTTAAACAGGCCTCCACGCTTACTGTCAAAAGTATTCTGTTCATTCCTTAAGGGCACTGTCTTTCAAACCCCGGGACCATGTGGCTCTGCTTTCTACGTGGCACGAGTGTGTACATCCTACTCCTCTTCACACCACTCTTACTGCAAGGACACTTGACAATAATATACAAGCAAATCCGCTTTGTCAACTCCGATACCGTCAATAGCCTTCGTAGCATGTTAGCAATCAAACGTAGAACTGTCGTGAACTTCTACTATTTAGGTTCACTGACAAGTGTCTGTTCTATTCGGCATTCTGGACAGAGCACTGACATGTAATTTAATTTCTCAAAAAAAAAAGTCCCTTCTTATTTCATCACAAACACCTTGGGAGGCAAATGTTAAATGCTGTTTAGGTCACCCCTGTGTGGCCTATGTGCAATCTATCTTCTTTTATCACTGTCACAGATCCAGGGTCGGAGGACCATACCGCTGAGACACTGGCCTCTCCTCCTTTTGTCTGGCTCACAGGTCATTATAAATGTTGGTGAGAGAAAAAAAGGGGATTAAAAAGAGTAACAGTATTATTGATGCAGTGCTTGTAGGACATTTCAGAATGTAGGACATTTCAGAATGCATGCAGAAGTTACCTGGCTTTGAATTATATATATATAACTGCACAACCCATGGTTGGTTCAACCTCCAAAGGAGGTTCAAGCAGGTTCAAGCAGGATGTGCTCTTGGTCACTTTCTTGTTTCCCCATAGCAATGACATCTGTGAACTGTCTTGGCAATCTGGCTGATATTTTTCAAAATTTACCTTGAAATCCATTTTGTTTTTTATTGAGTGCAGAATTCATAGAATTCACACCTACGTTATTTAATCACTATCTTGGTGGCTGTAAAATACCATCACTGTAAAACAGATAAATAACCCACATCAAGAGCTAGCTGGCTGAAGTGTAGCCTCCAGACTGAAGACTTTATTTATTCAAAACAGTTTATTTATTATTCACAGATACCTAGAATCTGACAGAGCATCGCTAATCTCATTTACTTTAAGGTATATATTTTTTATGTAATTGGGTTGGTTCAAACAATATAGAACTGCATTAAATTAAATGTGTTTGTGTCAATTTACCAGCAACTGTCACAACTGTCCCCTATTCTGCTGCAACTGACCCATTGTTTGACACAGCGTAAGTCACTTTTGGTAGAATTGCTAACATACTGTTGTATCTTGCTGACACATTTTTAAAATTATTGAGCAAAACACAAAATGTCTAAATGTTTGTGTTTCACTCCCACTCTTCCTGCTCATATTTGCAGTACAAAAGAAGAGACCACCTCTATCCTGAAAAGACAACTCAACGCTATGGGTCTGAAACGACTTGTAGCTGTACTGTAGCTGTTACCATCAGATAAACACTACTTAAAGCTGTCATCTTTGTGAGAGAGAGGACAAAATCAGTTACACATTATGGTTCTTAAAAGGATGTGTAGCTGTCAAGCAGCCCTTACTGAGGAAAAGAATTGAAAAAGAAGAACATCTGCAAATCAATCAAAGAAGCTTCTAGTGTTCTCAGAATAATGGACTGACCCCAGAGTCCAGACCTCAATATCACTGAATATATCTGGAATTACTTGCACTTTGAAAAGTGGATAATGCAATTAACTTTTAAGGCTGAAGTTAATATGTGGAAAAATATCTCTGCAGATTTCTCTGAAAAACTGAATGGAAGCTGTAATAAAGACAATGGGTGGACATGGCACCTACATAAGCTTGTCATGACCCTATATAACCCTACATGAATGTTTAGAAATGCTTATTCCAGTAAGCATCATTTGCTATAAAGGTTACATTTGCCAAATTTGATCCCAGTTAGCTAAAATAGCCTTTATGACAGATGATGCCTATTAAAATAAGCTTTTATAAACATTTATGTAGGGTTATGTCAGTTGTCATGACAATGGGTGTCACATTTAGTCCTCAAGGCTTCTGTGTTTTCACAAAAAATTAAATAAATGCAAAATGGTCTCTGACTTTTGCACAGTAATTTATATAGTAAAATGGTATAAAATTGTTTTGATATGACAGCTATAAAATGTACAGTGTACAGTAAACAGCACTAAAATAATACAGTACAGAAAGCGACACTTTATGTCTGCACAGAGATGGATATGGCACATCCACCTACATATTCACACACACTCAGTTAAAAACCAAAGGTACACTCGTCTATAATATTCAGTGACACTGACAGAACGAAAACCTTCTGCCTCCGTAATTTGGGCTGAATTCTAGAAACAAGCACATCTCTCCATTCTGCTGTTGCCCTGTACAGCACTGTCAAGAGGTGCAAATCACTGGTTAGTGAAGCAGCTAGGCCCTCAGTCTCTGCTTTGCTCGTAATTATATTGGACTGCCGTCACTGCCAGCCAGAATTCTGACCGATTAGGACTTTTTCCCGTAACTGTTATTGTATTCTCCGTTTCTGCCCAATCAACAAACCATAATGAGGACTTTAGCTAAAGGCACAGCCTTTGGTTCCCTTTAGGGGGAATAACCCAGATGCCAGGCTGATTTATGAATTAAACATATTCTCAGTGAAATGTTGCTTAGTTATATTTTGCAGTATATTGTGGCTTTTCCCCCTCTTTCATTACAAGCTGCAGCTCCATAATGAAAATAGTCATATGCTGCACATTGCCAGATTTGAACTCATATGCAGACGCAAATTTATGACCTGCTCTGGTTCACTCACACAGAGCTTTCTCCCACACAATGGACCGTACATTCAGCTAAACAGCCGTATGAGCTGGAAATAAATGACGGCATGGCAGACAGCTACTCTTGTCCTACTGTGAAAAAGACTGCGTACGCTATTGTCTTCACTGAAAAGTATATTCTAAAAAAAAAATCAATAATTCACTGACAGAATGTATAAAGATCACACTCATTTGTTTGCCTCATTAGTCCAAATACCTCCAGGAAATATGTGCTAATAAATGAAAATAAAATTAACGGCCTAGCAGATCTTTTAAAAACTTGCCTGCAGTGTTTCTGCTAATTATTTCAAATGTGCAGCAGGGACAAAATTAGAACTGTTATTAGAAGCGTCGAGCTAACCTGGCTTTTCATCTTCGGCTCGTAGGAAAAAAAATCATGCAACCTTTGTATGGCTGGCTTTACCTGGAGGCAGTCTGCTAGAGAAAGGGGGTAAACAATGCGCTTTCACTGAAGTGCAAACACATCTGAAAGATGGGCCTTTAATAGACAGTGACATGCCGCTGCTAACTTTCCCAAGCCACGCTGGAACACTCAGATCACAATGAACCAAGTCAGTGGTGCTCATTTTTAACATAAAACAAAGAACAGCTGTAGATAAGGACAGACATGTTTAAAAGCAGTGTTTTCATAGGATTTGATTTACTGAGATCTGACATCTTCTGATTTTTAAAAAAAAAATGCATTCATATATTGCAGTCAAGTTCAGAAGTTCACCACTTAATTTAAGCAGAGAAATAAATAACTGTTCAACACTACTTTGTTTCGCAAGATGGATTTTGCAGCAAAACAACAAAAATATCCAAAAACATGACTTGTAATACCAATTTATTGTATCCTTCAAATTGCAACTTTACAGAAAAATGAAAAAAAAAAACTTATTTCAAAATATAATTGTTGAGATATAAACAAAGCCATTTAACATGGTTTGATGCAAAATGGTTCGTTGTAATGCAACTCACTCAGATTTCTTTACAGTGGTAGTGACAGGAGCCAACGGTCACAATGTCTACAATGCAAACATAGCAATCTTATTCACTATCCAAAATGATTAGTGAACCTACACGAGTGTGTTACATGTAATGCTGCTAAAGGTAAAAAAGTGGTTGATAAAAATAAGTATTTTCTTTAGGTTCTCTTTTGCCCCTCTTTTAACTCCCTACATATACTTCTCTGCCATGAATGCACCTAAAAATACATGTCATGGCAAAACATAGTCTCAAAACTATTGTAAAACAATGTCTCAGCAATCAGACAGCATATTTATAACCATTTTATGTAAAGGTTTCTGTGATGTAGCTTGTAGAGGCATAAAACATGTTTGGACGTCTGGTTCCCATCACCACCACTGTGAACAATTCTGACTGGATAAGTTTTCCTAAAACAAAACGTTTCACAAACCACTCTGAATCACTCTGTTCACACCATAAGCAATTATGCAAAAGTGAAAAATCAGTGGAATAAAAAAATTTTTGGGAATTTTGGGCCATTTCTATGGGTCAATTTATCATGAAATATTCACACAATGTAAAATGCAACTGTCATTTTTAAATGGTGTTAAAATGAGGCTTCATTATGATAAACCATCCAAAAGGGTTCTCCTACCGTTAAACGCTTGACATCATAACAATAGAACACTTTTTGATGCTATATAGAATCAATTGCAAAAAGGAAAAAAGGAAAACCTAAAAGGAAAACCAAAAAGAAGAACTGTTTACCATGCAAAGAACCATTTAAGCATGAATTTGTTTAATACAGAACCACTGGCTTTACTAAAGAATCACTGAAGAACCCTCTTGTTAAGTGTGTTTCTAAGAGAGAGCATTTTTATGTCAGATTTTCTATAAAACAATACAAATTGAGAAACAAAGCGATCATTCTGAAAATACCTTTCTTTTTTATGATGTCCTCCAAGACATTTCTGCTGCAATATAGTGCTCATATATGCACACATATGCAGTGAGATGTATGGAACTAAATTTTTAGCCAGTCATCACTGCTGATACTGAAACACAGTTTGTCATTTAAACCACTAGAGGAGTAAAGAGTGGCCTGTATGTTCACCTTTGGCCTCTCTCCTCTTGCCTACAATCTGTTCCACTGATGAGCACCAGCTTTGTGTTCCCAATGACACCACGCTCTCTGGAACACATATGGTCATTTCAATGGACCCAGTGGAGACTCATCCTTCATCCGTCCTCACTCTGAATATCAGCTGAGGCTTCTGCCACTTCAGCCCTGGACCTGGCCACAATAGAGACTCTTACATTCACTGAGTCTTAAGTCCTAATAGAGAGAGAGAGAGAGAAAGAGAGAGAGAGAAAGAGAGAGCGCACCATTTGCCACTGGGGAAGTGCATCACACCGGCCTCCATTTGGGTAGACATAGATGGGGGGTGGAAGAGTATGTGGATGCACACCACGGACCATTTAAACCGGCCCACTGCGCCTCCAAAATTGCCTTTGGGGTGGAGCAATTTCAATGTTCTAGATCATTAGGTCAAATAAGTCATGGCACAAAATTCCAGTTTAGACTTGGCAAATTTGCAGACATTTTGACAAACCTGCACTCTACATCATGGTTCGGGTTTCATAAGACGGGTCATGAGGAGACATGGCTTCGTGGGTTTTGCCTAAAACTGTACCTTACCTTGAGGACAGAGTTAATGACCTCATTGCTCTTCTGTCCTCTCAGGTGCCACACTGAGCCTCCACAAAATTTATATTAGTGTGACCGATGTGTATCGCAATACATCAGCCAATTTGATACTCAGCAGGTCCATAAGGTTCCCTTAGGGTTAAAAAATGGAGAAAATAAAAACACCACAGTGCATGTTGAGAAAATCAGTGGAGATATCTCCAAGCCTAATTATGCAAAACAAGCCAAAAAAAGCATTTAACATTAACTTTGTTCTGAGCAAATTAAAGGATTTGTCGCTTAGTTTGGTAGGCTAGGTAGACAAACCTAGGTAGGCTGCTGAGGAAAAACAATTACTAAGAAGAAACTAAACACGTTCATGTTTTACCTGCAATAAAACCTGACATCCAATAAATACTTCAGACAACATTTTAAAGATTTGCTAACTTGGAGACCCTCCAAGTCCTTAGGATCTTGTAATCCAAAAGAATCTAAATCTATAAAATGCTATAAAAGAGAATCTAAATATAATCAAATTTTAAATATTCTTAAGAACGGTGGAGCTAATTTACCAGCTGTACAACTAACATATCCAAAGTGCACCTGCAAAAGTTTCCTTTAATAGCAACTGTTACAATGCTGAATGCACTTTACAGAACACTGGCAAAAATTCCACTCAAATAAGGATGCAAATTTTGGCCACTTAAAATGGTGTGATAAGAAAAATGTGCAAAAAGGTTTTGGGCAAAAATAAAGATAAATCAGTCCTACAGCAAAGTGTCAAAGTCTAAGACTTTAGATATAATTTTAATGGTAATGAAAAAAGTAGAAATACTACCTTGCTAAGTATGCTAACGCTATCTGTAGCCTCAGTTGTTGAAATGGTAAAAAATTCACATATGACAATGTAAGTAACAATGAAAAAATAACTAAATTCATTGCCTAGAACAACTAACAATTCTCCTTTGTCAAGGATACTGGATTACATGGCACATACTATGGCCTACATACTACAATTATTTCAGTAAGTTTATTTTATGTAAACTGTTTATATTTATTACTTTTTGTTATTGCTTTTCCATTTTTTTCTATTTTTTGTACACTCTGTTTGCAGTCATAATACAAAACATTGCGTTTCTAGTTTAAAATCCTTCACTAACGATTCAGATTTTGTTGTTGCAGCCAATCAAAACTAGGCAGATCTGAAACAACATAAAAAAATCTGTCACCATGCTAACATTTGCTTGATTACAGGTACAAATGTTATCTACACAAAAAATCTATTGAAATTAATCGCTAAAGGTGCTACAAATTGATTTTTTTTCTATTAGGTTGATTGTTATTTTTGCCAACATTTGGTAAAAAACATCTGGGTGGAACATGTATAGATCAACTGAGTCTTGCACTGACATGTACATATACATATGTATTTAAATACTGAACACATGGCAGCCCTCTCTGGCCCACACGAGCGCAATGCAAACTGGAGTGTCAGACACGCGCCAACCATCTGAGGCGTTTCACCACTGCCAGTAGAGGGTATATATGCATACGCTATTCAAGCTGGTCATTCAACAGTCTGCTCAAGTGTGTCTGCTGTGTCTCACAGCACATGCAAACACTCGTCCGTGACACACAATATGTTTCCAGATAGACCCTCGCTCCGCTTAGCCAAAGGTGGGAATGCATCAGCTCACGAAAGCATCACTTCACAGTTTATTACAGAGCCAACGTCTGTCGGCCAGTAGAGGTGTGGCTTGGAATTTTGGGTAAAGGCCTCCATTGTGCAGGCTGTTAATAGGCTTAAGACCGAGCCCATTGGCTTTCATCATGGCGGTAGGTCTACATGTCCATACCAGCCTGCTGTAACACTGAGGCCTATGGTTTTCACACTTATGTACTGGCCCAAAAAAGAGCAGATGTGTCTTTCAACTCCCATGACAAAGTTTTTGCCAGAAATACATAGACTCCAGTACAAAAAAAAAATCTAAGTGAACTCTCCGAGGCAGGGTGTGATCCATTTTTTACAGTGGGCCGGCCACCTTCACAGTGAAGAACCACATCCAGTGTTTGGCATCACAGCCCTTATTTATTTTCAACCCTCTCTTTCTTCTTTCTCCCTCGTCTTTTAATTAATTTTTTATCCCCCCGCATTGTGACTGGAGCCCGTCGGCTGGCTCGCCCTCCTGTAGGGATATTATATTATATTCTCCAGCGTAAATGAAGACATAGAATTTTTTAAAGCACCTCCAGTCAGGCTCCTGATTTGTTTTATTCATCCTCGCCAGTCTCCTTTTTTCTACATCCTCTTGTCAATTTTGCATGTGCTGCCTCCTGTGAAGCCTTACGCTGCTGCTTGTCCCACATGAGCGCCACGTCCCCCCCTCAACACCACCACCCGTCTCTCGGTAACAAGTTTCACGCCAGTTCATTAATGTGAATTTGTCGTTGGCGTGGTTCTTCAAGGTCAACTTTCGTCTGGTGGGAGGCGGGTGAAGGTGAATGCAACACCTTCAACATGTGCTACCACCGACCTTTTTCAAGGCAGAAATGAGCTTTTATCACATGCAATGAAGAATCACATGGGGTTGATGTCCATCAAAGGACTCTATGTTTCTTTCCATGTAAAGCACCACAGGCCTGGTAGACGGTGTGAAGGTGACAACAGCAAGTCGTCTTTCTGAATTTTTAATTAAGCATGTGGTATAGGACCATCAAGGCCTGACTCCGATATTGAGGGGTGTTAATATCCACTGATATTGATGTCCCACTGAGTTGTCAGTATCAAGGCAAATCCCACCAATAAAACACCAAAAATTCGAAACACTGTAATAAAAAATATAATAAAGGCTTATTATATGAGGAAAATCCTTCACTTCTGGAGATATGGCGGTTTCAGCATATGCCACTGAACAAAACTATGATTAAAATAAAAAAGGAAAAACATAAATTCAAACATAACCTTTAGCCTGAGAATAACGCAACAAATTGTTCTACAAAAAAACTGCCAAACAATAACAGCTTGTGAACAGAAGCCCCTATTAATTATAACATCATTTATTATGGTCAAAGGCATGGTGCGCAGCTCCACTCCTGGTGGGCCTGTGTCCAGCACAGTTCGGTAGTTTCCCTACTCAAGCTCACCTGCTAAACCTGGCAATTAACAAATGAGTTGACTCTTGCGTATTTGAGCAGGCAAATCGCCAAACTGAGCTGGACGCCCTCCATGACTGGAGTTGTTCACCCTTGGTCAAAGCTTAAACAGATTTTACCTACTGTAGATTTCAATGTACTGTCTGATTGTAATGTCGATTCTAATAGAGCGATTCAGGGAAAATTCTAATTTACACAATTTTCCCCTCATCCCAAATGTAGTCATCTAGTCAAAACACGTTTCATTTGCAAGGCTGCAAATTTTCTGTATATCAAGGCTGACATTGCTAACAAACACTAGAAGTCAACAGATAGCCAAGCTATTTCTATGAATACATAACAAAACGTCTCTCAACTCACAACCCATATCCAGGTCTTCATTAAAGTACTTCATTTAAAGCATTAAAGTACAACTGTGAACTATAAAAATTAACAATGAACTTCACCATGTCTCTGAACACTGTGGGCAGACAACAGATGTTTACCCTCCCTAAAAAATTCGAAATTAACAGTTGTTAAACATTGTGTTCGTGCATGTGAAGAAGGTGTCCTTGTGACTGAGGTGTCCTTGAGCAAGGCACCTAACTCCCAACTGCTCTGCTTTGGATAGGGCCGCCCACCACTCCGGTTAAGTGTGCTCAGTGCCCCCTAGTGTGTATACATACATTAGTGTGTATGTAGTGTTTCACTTCATGGATGGGTTAAAAAGACTAATAAGGGTCACTTAATACAGGCTGAATTAATTACTTAGCTCTTTAAAATCACTATTAACAGTCATAAAAGGTTTGTATCAGTCAAGGCCTGATAAACATAGACCACAAATTCTCTGTTTTGACTTTCCAGCATGATCAAAAGAGGTTTAAAAGCCAGCACTGGTTCCACAAAACAGCCTTTTCTCATTTTTGAAACTTTGCACTGTGCTGAATGCTGTATCTACCGCTAGTAATACACTTGTACCATCAACACATACAAGAGTTTGTAAGCCTGACCTTGACTTGACATTTAAAGGCCTTTGTTTAGATTTAGACATGTTTTCAATTACTGCACCCCATAAAAAAACTCTCCAAAAGTGCCATAAAAAGCACCTCCCCTGTATATTTCGGAGGTGACTGCGGCTGCGTTTGACAGATACGGAGTGTTAAAACCGGCACCGATTTCTTATTGTGTCCAGCTCGGAGGTTGAGAGAAACAAAGATACCTGTAGGAGGAAAAGGCCTGATCATGGCCAGCGGCGCCGTGCCATATCCCACACTACGCTTTGTGAGCTCTGAGCATGGAGCCTCTACACCTGAGGGACTCTGAAAGGCACTAATGGAAAGACCCTCTGTTGCTCTCCCACACAGAGTGGAGGGAAAAAAAAAACACTTTGTTAATTTTGCTGAAAATATTGCTCCCAGCAACTGACGAGAAAACTCTCCACTCAGAGGAAGATGTTCCGAAACAGCGGTAATTAACGCTTTGATCTGGGATTAATTACGAACAAAACCGAACATCTAATTGCTTTATTCGCGTTTCATAAAATATGCCTGGCCGGGCTGTCCGCTGTAATTAGAGAAAGAGAGCCTTCAGCTGTGCTGCGTGTAGAGCACTGAGAGTTATCTGACAGCAATGTAGAGATTATTGTTCTGATTAGTCATTAACTGATGAATTGTTCCCATTATCTGTTTCTTGCTAATTATGAAGTCTGAAGAGTTTAAGCAAACACATTAACTAATTGGCCTCTGTGTTTGGCAGCTGCCGGAGGATTGATAAAATGTAAATGAATGAGTCATTAATGAATCCCAGCTTGGGCATGAAGCAGTTCATCGCCATGTCAAACTACCACACTTTTCCTCTCCTTTGATTGATGTGCTAATGTAAATGATAGTTCCTGATCTCATTAAATCTCACTGTCATCATCCCTGATTGCATTTTGAGGCTTGTTCAAAGCTGCCATGAGTCATTACGAGGAGCGTTTTTCAGTCAATCACAAAAGCTGATTTTAAATGCAAGATCAAAGAAAAACAGTTGTTCTTGATTTGTTCTTAAACAATGTGTAAGAAATTAAGTTCTCAAATATTCTCTAAATAAAGTCTTAATTATTAGAAGTCATGATTTTACAGCCATATGCAAAAGTTTGCACACCTCCAGTCACATCAAATGTTTTGTTTTCATTGTCCTTTTTCTGAGTGAACAAACAAACATGGCATTTAAGATACTGTATATCTGTAGATACTGTATCAAATGTATCAGAAAATATATAATGTGCCATAACTGTTGTACAGGCCATCTTTTTCCCCAATATAGTGAATTCAGCAAATAAACAGTAGTTGACCATTAAAACATAGCAACATGACAATATAGTAATACAACAAGTAATTCCAATAGATATTTGCATACAAATGTGTCTGTTTAGGGAAAACAGCATTTCAGAATATATTTGTTTCAATAAAAAAAATTATATTATAAATTATAATTACAGGTCAAAAAACTAATATGCTTCTGAAGAATGATAGTATCTGCTCTAATCTTTATCTTACACTTTTAAGAAGATTTTAATTCCTGAGACATTTCTGTGAATCCAGCTCTGGGAGTAAGCTTTTCTCGAAATAATCCTGCCATGCTTCACCATTACCTTAAAGGTTGCGGACCTCAACTGCAAAGTGACAGTGAAATGACCCTCCGATGCAGGCAGAAAGTGACATTTTGTGCATGACTGACTTTAAGACAGAGGAATTTGTTGTCCTGCATTTCCTCCTGGGTGCTGCAGCTTACAAACCTCTTTCTTGTAGGAACCGAGTAATACAGCTATGGTTAGATCAACTGACTGTACTTTATTCATTCGTTTTTCAAAAATTTTCACACACAGCTATGAAAAAAAACCTCCCAACTTTGAGTACTCAGAATTGCTGTTGTGATTAATCAATTAAATTCAATGGAATTAAATTTACTTTCTTCAACTGGTAGTGGTTTGTATGCGATATGTTAGTGACAAAGCATATCACTGTTGTCAGAAGCATATCGCTGTTGTCAGAAGCATATCGCTGTTGTCAGAAACATATCGCCGCTGTCGGAAGCACATTGCTGTTGTCGGAAGCACATTGCTGTTGTCGGAAGCACATTGCTGTTGTCGGAAGCACATTGCTGTTGTTGGAAGCATAGCACTGTTGTTGGAAGAAAACATTGTATCTCCAAATTGAGAACTTTAGAGGGGAAAGAAAAAACATACATTACTTTTAATGTAAGTCAATGGAACCAGATATATTTTGGGTTGTTTCTTTTGATCCATTGATTGAGAAATTTGCACACAATGTTAAGGACAACAGTCATTTTCAAATCATGTCAAAAACTGAAAAAGAACAAAGATGGAGGTTTTCTTCCGACAACAGTGATATGTCAAATTGAAATTCTGCTGCTGGATTCTTTAACAGTAGAAACAGAGCTTTTTACATTATTAGGAGTGTCGTTATTTATTTACTTATTTTGAGGAAGTATTTTTAAAGTATATCTTCTTCCAATAAAGTACTATCTAAAGGCTATGCAGGGTTTGTTACACTCTCAAAATTTCTGTCAACACTCTATTATAGAGCAAGTTACAGAGTCAGAACTATTCATAGTGGTTATGATAGCAACCAGACATCTAAAGCACTTAATGCTCTAAAAGTTCCCTCACAGAAGGTTATTATATAAGGTTGCTAGGAAAATACTTCCTGATATTGTTTTACGAAAGTTCTCCAATAAAACTTTAGCCTAAAACTTAGATTTTAAATACATTTAGTGTGCAGAGGCAAGCGCATGTTTTGTGGGGTTAGGAGGGAAATAGCATCCAAAGAAACCTTTGTTTCAGATTGTTTCAGTATTTTACCACCATTACCAACATTACAAATAAAAACTCAGAAGATACATCCACCAGTTTGGTTAGAACATAAAATTGATATATTTGTGTTGTACACATCACAACTCCTGGTATGTTAACATATCAATGACTGCAAGCATTATTTAAAAATTTCCCTTCAAACAAGTCCATTTGAATAGATGGCCACTTAAAAAACTCAAATTACTGCAAAAATAATTGGTAGATTACTCGTTGAGTAATAAAATTAATATTCACAGCTTTAGTATTTATACCATCATATTCTGAAGTCATTTTTCATAGCTGTGGTCCACTTTTAATGACAACATATGCTAGGTCTGAGACACCAAAGATTCCAGACGGTTGACTCAAAACACTATGACAATTTTGCATAAATCAGATAAGCAATAATCCAGTCACAGTGTGAAATAAGGTCACGGGTGACAATGACCCAAATCCATCTTTGTTTAGCCAGAGTGAGGCGTAAGCATCTTGGACATGCCTGCTCATCACTGGGGCCCCATTATTTGCAGGTGCGCGCGTGTTCAGTCGATAGCGATAATGACGGGGCTCCAAACAGCGGGGCCACCGTTGTGACATCATCCTGAGGTTGAGAGAAAACAGCTGTTATGTAAAACCATAATTCTCTGGCAATTGATCAGCAGCGACAGGCGAGGTGTGAGATGGGTGCCTCTCAGGACACCCCACAAGCAACACCCCACTGTAATCAATACATCAATATGCATTTAAAGGCCTGGGCTCGGGCCTCTAATCAGGATTACAGAGAGTTTGCCTGGCATTACCCTCAACAAATCAATTAACAAATGATATGAACTGCACTGATATGTGTTCATCATGCTTCTTCATTTAACGCTGGCCCTTTCGGCCTGTCGGAGAAGAGGGCAAAGCTTTTATTCTGGCACAATGCCAAGCCTAGGTCTACTTTGTCCCAGCTCAGCAGACCCTTATCTCCAGTCTCCTTGCCCAGCCGGCTTTTTCATACACTCCAGCTCGTGCTCTAAACAACTGTATTTCTATGGTGCTCCTGATGGTGTACAATCAAAAAAATGTCAGCTTACATCACGCATTGTTATTCAAATGAAGGCAAGACAATATGGTTGATTTGCAGGCGCGGAGCTGGGCAGGCCCAGCTAATCCTCTCTGGGCCACGTTCTGCTCCACAGGCCGGCTCACTCTGCAACATGGTGGAGTTAGATAGCACGCAAGGCGTTCTTGTCATTTCCCCAGCAAGCACACACACCCAGCCATGACAGCAGTGGGCATTAACACTTAACTCTTTAATGTCCATGTCTGACATTTGAAATTTCCTTATGTTCTCTGAGCTTGACTGAGAACATATGCTTTTCAAATCAATCAGACCATCTGACTAAAAAGTGAAATTCTCTTATACATTTTTTAATAAATGTAATTCTATGGTCATACAGGCTACTGTTTTTTTCACCAAAACAATGTAAAATACAAACCTGTTCCTGAATAAAAATATAAAAGTTATTTGTAATCACAACATTCCTTATAGGCACCTTTACTTGCACCACTGACACCACATTTTGTATATTACCATTCAAAATTTCATCTCTTTAGATCAATCGAATTCAGTTCTGCTGCATTTTTCCCTTATCTGCAGTACTGTAGATCTGTACTGTAGAGAAAACTCTGAGATCAGTTGATGTATTTTTCAGCAGCAGGTCAAAAAAATATACTCAACAACTAAACTTTATGACAGATTTTTCAGTGTTTAGCGTGTCCACCCTTTACCCTTATTACAGCTTTTATTGTTTTCCTGGAGACCTGCTTTCAATTCTTCAGCTTTTGCTATCAGTTGGTTACATTTCTGCTTCTCACAATCCAAGTAATTCAAAACAATTTCAGTGATGTTGAGGTCTGGACCCTGGCCTAGACAGTCCATAGTCCTGAGAACACCAGCGGCTTCTTTATTTGATTTGAAAAGCTTCTTTTTTCTTCTATTTCCTTTTCTCAGTAACAGCTACACATCCTTACAGACTCATAGTGTTGAGCTGTCTTCTCATGGTGGAAGGACAGACAGAAGCACCTGTGGTCCACTATTCGTAGCTCTGAAGGAATAGTGGAGAACAATTTTTTTCCTGTCCATCAAAGATGAAAGTTTTAAGTACTGTTTATATGATGCTGACAGTTTTGTTGATCTATCAGGCCCTGCATGGTTGTTAGGAGTTCCATTTTCTCTGAACTGTTCAACAATTTTTTAACTAAAGTTTCAGAAACTTATTTTTTCACTGATTTTCCTTGAGTTTTTCATTTCCTTAAGCAAATGGATAATCATACATATAATCTCCTCAGAAAAATCTCCTGAAAAATAAATAACTTGCACTTAAAAACTATTTTGACTGGAAGTTAAGTAAATGAAAAGTGGTTTCTGACTTTTGCACAGAATTGAATGAATGTGTTAACGAATATTTAACTGCCTATAACAGTGTTAGAACTTTTGTTCTAAAACAGCTTGTACAGCTAAAACAGCTTTGTTATAAAACAGCTTGTACAGCTAAAACAGCTTTGTTCTAAAACAGCTTGTACCTTTTGTAAGGTTTTTGAGTAGATGTTTGGATAGAGATCTGCAAGATAATTTCAGAAAGATGATGTGAGAAAGACCTGAATGGAAAAAAGTACAGCTGCTTCTTTTTAACCAGGCCAAGCAGGCCCTTAAAACATTATCATATAAACCTTTAAAAACAAATAACAAAAAAAAACAGAGAGGTACAGAGGAGGACACAGAGATAATTCCTTCTAATCCTTCAACCAGTTCATCTGAATTTGGAGATAGGGCAAAGTAATACAGAACCTCTTTTGCCAAGAAATATTTCTTCCTACTTAAATACGATGGATATCTGGGGTCTAGTGCAAAATGAAATATCACACACAAACTAAACCAAATATATAAAGAAGCAAAAGGATTAATGGATTGAGCATTACCCATAACCCTGATATGTGCTAAGACTTTATGGAAATTATTCTGCATGGGAACTTGCTTTACTTCTTTGTAAGCACAAGAAGTTTTTAAGCTGTAAGTGCCTTGGTTTTAATACAGTATGAAAAAAGTTTTAGGGTTTTTTTTGTCCTTAACTTTCTTACTTTAGTAGTTCCATTAAGCAGCTCCAAAAAGGCTTCTGTCAGTCATTTAGAACCAGATAACATTAATAGGATATGAAAACAATACTGAATAAGACAGAGATAGGTGTTTTTGCATGAAATAGCCATAATATTTTCTTTAAATTAGTCTTGTAAACAAAATCATCTGAAGAGTATTAAAAATGCAATTAATATTTACAGAAACTAAATTAGCAGCACATTTCTGTGTTTGGCTACGACTTGTTTGTCAACTGGACACAGACAAGTCAGAGAGGGAAAATGTTGGCGCATGACCCAACAAATTGAAAGGTCTGATTTGTTTTTTATTGCTGAAAATGCTGGAACTGGATGAGCTGTGATTAGCCTATGTAATATCAGGTGGGGCCCTTTAGGACAGGGGTGCCCAATCCTGGTCCTGAAGATCTACCACCATGAAGTGTCCAGACTCAACACATCTGCCCACTAATATTCAGATGTTTGGGTGTGTTAGATTGCAGTTTGACCTAAACTTTTCAGGGTGGTAGATCTACAGGAACAGGATTGGTAACCCCTATTCTAGGCCTTCAGATAAGGCCTAATGATTTCTGTGAAAGAAAAAATATGTCAGCAATATTAAGTTAATTTATAAATAACAATTATGCTTTTGTTCTATTTAAATGGTAAGTATTGTAGTACCAGTCTTATTTAATTGTTAAGATTTGGCTGAAAACAAGAGGGTTAAATTCTTGAAGCAGAAAATTATCCTTTCAGGACTAGGTGGATGCAGCCATGTGAGCACTCCCAATGGTTTGGCCTTCAGGTGTCAAACTGAAGGCCTAACGTAACAGATTATCAACATAATTAAGAAGTGACAATAAAACCAACCAGTCGCATTTTGGTGTCCAATGCGTGGGACCAATTTCATGAAAAATACTTCACTCCAAGCCTACTGGACATCCTAGATATGCCACTGACTGTAAATAAAAGTGGTAGCCTAACCAGGTTTCAGCCAGACATTAGAAATGGATAAAACAAGGTCGCAGCTCTATGTCAGTGTTCTTTATTGAAAGAGTCATTGTAAAACAGCTACAAGGTAAAATATATAATAATGTTTAAATGAAAAATGCTACAAGCTTCAAATGTCTGTGCTTAATCTAGAATGGCCAAAAAATGTTAGATTACTGGAATCCCATAGGAACGCTAGCAGAAATTAGCATTTTCATAAAGGTGTTTATATCCTTGTTTTTGACTGAGTTTTGCATTAACAGCCCAAAACGAAGGCCTAGGTTCACCACTGTGCAACATTCATACCATCATTTTTGTAGTAATGTGGACACGGCAAAATAAGTTGAACCGTTTATTACTGACCTAACGTTATTTCTATCACCTGCTGGGTGGGAGCTTTTGTCTTGTACTCAAGAGACTACTGTGAGCATGCAAAAAGGTTTTGATAAGCACAAACATCAAATTGTAAATCAAAACCTGATTCCAGTTCATGATTTCATATGTGTGTGAACAAATATCTCTGCTGGAGTTTGCTGCAGACCATTCATACATGCTGGTCAAGAAAAGCACAGCCTACATATGTGTGCTTCTGCATTTGAGCAACAATGTGAGAACAGTGATTATTCTTGTAAAAACAGCTCTCTCGCAGTGCTAGAAGGTATATATGTATTTTATGAGAATCGATTAAAGCTTTCATAAATTACAGCTATTTCTGTCAGCTAAGCCCTGCACCTGAACAACTGATTAACACACAGAAGCCATACTGTTCCAAATGTCAAAATGTTCCTTGTAATCATTCATGACCAGACTGAGCAAATATTTTGCACGAATTGGGTAAAAAATAAATATAACTGGGTAAAAAAGGAGTAGGGTTCACATATTATGCAAATCCAGTATGGTGGAAGTACACTGGCGCCTTTTTTTGTTCGACCACAAATTCCAAGAAAAAAATATTTTGGCAACTTCGACCATGTAAAAAAGATGTGGTCCTAAAATAAAGCTCTGCACTATTGCGCCACCAACAGGCTACCCATGGTCATCTTATTCCTTTTGCTGTGTGGGGGGGTACTGAACTTTTCCAGGGAAAAAAAGGTCTTTCTATGTTTATGTAGCGAATAAAATTTGCAGATAAATGGACAGACAGACAGGCAGCCAGACAGACAGACATGCAGTCGGGGGATTACAACAGGGGTCCTGCACTGCATGCAGTGCACTAATAATGAGTGTCCTTGAAACTGCTGTTGTGTCCAGTTGACAGTGATTCAGATATGAGTTAAAAGATGTGTTTGAGAAAATGCAAATCTACAATCAAAGGCTGGCTCTGATTTGTTTAAGGCCTTGGCCCTGGCATCCCCCTGCGCTCTGCTCCTATACCCCTCACTCAACTAATCAGATAATTAATACACCCTTCCTGAGTTCAATCAGGTGAGCTGGAGTGGGGGAAAAAATAACTGCAGGACAAGAAGAGGATGTCCAGGGCCAGCACTGGGAACCACTGCTTTAATCCTCAAAGTATGGAGATAGCATTGTTTTGCTGTACCATTTAAATCTAATAGCACAATAATTTAGTTACATGATGAAATACATTACATTATATTTATATAAAATTTTTATTTTGTATCGGAGGATTATGACTTTTTATTTTCATGTACGAAATAAAAAAGTACAAAAATGTAACTTTTCATTGAAGTCAAACAACACAAATATGGTATGGACTGGTAGTTTAAAATCAATGCTTTCAATGGTTTCTTCTCTTGTTTCACTGAACTAAGAGCAAGAAATGATTTACATCAAATTATAACATGTGGATGACTTTTAAGGGTAAACAAGAAAAATGGCTCACTCAGCCATTCATTAAAACACTTTGAATGATATGGAATATAAGCAAAATATTACATAGAGAACTTATCAAAGAGCATATAATAATCATGGATAAACGCAATTGAATATCAGCACACCTATGATGTCAAACAGGGTTTCCAAAAGGTTCAAAAACTAAAATAATACAAGCTCTGACCTTTAAGCTGATCAAATCAGAAATCAGAATTCAGCATTGCCAAAGAGGATCCTTTATTTGCTGGCCATAGTGAATAATATTAAATACCTAGACTAAAATGACCTTGACTTTTTGCTGCTGCTAGTGTAAAGGTCAGCCTGGCGCACCCCCTTTCAGTCTGCGTGTGCTAAAAGGAGCAAGCAGTTCAACCTTATCAGAGGAAAAAGACAAGAAAACATATGAGTCTATAGCAGTCAGAGCAATAGCTCACTTGCATGTCTATACTGAATGATAGCTGGAAATGCATAACCAAATGAAAAAATCCAGTTGCTTCAAAATTACACGTTGACCATGTTCGGATGGAGTGTCCATACATATGGACAATGCATTACAATAGAAAATCACGCATTCGACCGAGGGTAAGAAAAGATTCCTCCCTGCTGGAGTGGGACGTTTTTCGCCAGCACACACCGTTGGTTTTCAGTGTTCACGGGGAGACTGGAGCAAAATTGCATTTCCTCAGCCCCCCAAAGCAAATGAGGCCCAGGCAGAGATTCACACTGCATGAATCCGCAATACATCAACATCAACACGGCTACGGCAGCCATACTGCTCCAGAAATTACATTTTCCCCCCTCGGTCTGGAAAAAACGAGCCAGTCACAGCAGAAAAATAAAAAGCTTCCCACTATGTAGGGCTAGTGGCGCTGTGTTAGTATAACATTTAATCCATCTATGTAATTATTCACATAATTTTTTAAGGCCTTTAAGATACAGCTAGTGCTGGACAGCACTGATAAAATTCCATATCACTGTATTTTTTAATTTTATAATATCAGATATTTGATTTTACATTACTAAAGCTAAAGAGTACTACAAAAATATGACCTTTTTATGAACCTTTTAATAAACCTTTTGTAAAGGTATAAACCTTACATTGTTTGTTTTGATTAGACTTCTTGTTTGGTTCTGCTTTTCCTAAAATAAACACCAAATAGAACCTTACACAGGAAAGTCACGTTAACATATGTTGCTTTTAAAACTATCTAAAGCACCCAGAAAGTGGCGCAGTTGTAGTTGACTATGTTTTGTAAACTACTAACACAGCTAAAACTAATAATTGTGAAGAGTGTACATATATCAGCAGACACCTTTAAAATGATGGCTTATGCAAGTGTAAAAGTAATGTTTCACAATCTTCCACAAGTATGCAGCAGAGACTCTGGAAACAAGCCACTTATTTCTTTCTACTCAGTTGAAAAAAACACTAAACAGTGTAGGTGTAACACAAAAACAAGTAATGTTACTTTATTGTAGTTATTTTTCCTTAAATGTAGTAAAACAGTGCAACACATGACAGCATAAACTCTTATAATCAAATTATCTATATTTCATAATTATCTAATTACTTTAATATGAAATTGTTGGACAGCAATACCCATGCTAAAAATAAATACCCCAACCTCACTTACACAGGTCAGACTAAGCAGCAGCTCTGTAAGCATTATATTTTATTCAGAAAGATTTTATTTCAAGACATGTCTGGAATAGTGACAGGCCTTCTGAATGTTTACCATGATTGGCTGTTTTTTTCTAAACAAAGTATAGAAAGGACTGCTGGGGTTTTCTCTTGTACTTTACCACTGTACAAATTTGTATGGGCTTTCCAGAGTATTTTAGAAGTAAAGAATAGTGAGAGTATTCAGTCCAGCATTCTTCATGTTGGTTTCTGTTTCGTGCCAATATTCATCAAAAACATCTCGGATTAGGAAAATATAACATTGGAGTGGTAAATACATCTACATTCAGTGTCTGAATATCTAAAAGACTTGCATGTACAAAGACATTATTATACATCATAGACAACACTGGTTTGAGTTTTATCCATTTGTTGACAGAAGCTTTCATCCTGACAGACGTGGATTATTTCTAAGCAAATCAGGGTTGACAGAGTTCGCAGTGGAGCCTGCGGCCTTTCTGCTGTGTAGCAGTGACGGTGCTCAATAGCACGTCCATCTACATTTAAACAATGAAACAATCAAGTAAGTAACAACAGTGGGACAGCAAGTCAATACAACTATGAAAGATCTCCAATAATCAGCACAATTAAAGCCATGCAAGCTTTGGTCCATCTGCCTGTCTTATTGACAGTGGCTGCTCTCAATCACTGCATACCAGGTCCAGAATAAATCATCACCCTAAATGAAAGCAACATTATCATTGATGAACACATCACTTATGCCAATCCAGAAGGTTCTTCTGACCTACAGAAACACTGACTGTTATGAGACTGACTGCAGTCATCATCAGTACACCCCCCCTTAAATACCCCCTTAGCTTCATCTCTTTGGTCCACCCCCAGTCTTGTGCTTTATCAATTGACGAAATGATCCCATAAATCAAATCTGAGGGTCAAAAATTCAAAACCCGGTCAGAGGCCTGCATTAAGATATGCAACTGGACTGATGAAAATGATTAACGCAGGGGATTAAAATATTGACATTTTTACAGAGCGGTTTGCCACTACAGAGCAGTCCCCCGGACTGTTCCATTTCCTCACCCAGATCCCTGTCAACACTCGTGTGGTGCTGTTCTTGCAATCAATGCGCTGGGCCGCAATCACACAGCTGTATATTCTACCCCCGTTACAATCGAGCAGCTGATCCAAGTGAGTCATGATATGCCGTTATATCCAAACATATTAGTGAGCCGCAGGAAGAATAAATCTACTGTCTTTGTGCTGGGCCGCACAACATATTTCCATAATGCACTTTATTAGATTTCTGTGGCTGTGTTTTTGGGTGAATATGCTGACCCCTCCAGCGCAGGCACTTTTTTGTGGAGCTGAGGTCAGACCCAGGTCAGGGCCAAATTGGCAACGCGCAAAAGGGAACGAGCCTCACAGCTTGCAATTTATGCAGCAAAATTAATTTGCACTGCGGCACACTGACAGCTTTTAACAATCTTGGCCAAGGAAGACTCAATGATTGCTTTTGTGGTGTGGAGACACATTATTAATGGATTGAAAACATCAGCTACATTAGCAAACTAAGGGCGGTCTTAACACAGTGATATTTAAAACAGGGAATCCCATGGCTAACTAAAAGAGCTGACCTTGTTTTCTATTCTGTTTACACAGAAATCTACAGATATACATTTTTTTCTCGTAACTCTTCAAAATTAAGGTGCCAAAAGGGTTCTCTGGAGTGATGCCTTAGAAGAGACACTTTTGGTTTCCTAAAATCTCCCAACAGTTCATGCGCTAGGCTGTACTGTAGCATGACTTGTTTTGAAAAATAACATTAATATTCTGAATTTGACAGCAATCCAATGTCAAACAACATGGCTTCCTCCTATTGACACCCTTGCTCCGCTTTAGAGCAAATTTAGCAAAGTACATATTTTATTTACTTCATTCCTAACACGATTTAAGATAAACTTATGATACATCACACACTCTTCGCCTTAATGTTCACCACTTCATAGCACTATTCAAACAATGTGTTTTTATATTTGCCTTTAAAGCCACTCACATATAATATGAGACCCATATGTTTCATATCAAAATGCCCTGTTATCTTCACTGGTATTTTCCAAAACCCCTACAGCAACTTCAGCGTTTGTAAACTTTTTGCACGCCATTTCATGTGTCTCTGATGTCGACTGAATACAGAATGAAGAGTGTCTAATGTGATGGGTAAGTCTTTAGTGATTTCCAGAGTGTGCATTGGTCAGTTTCACACAAAATGTACACGGCCACACACAAATCCACAAACCCATTATCTCAACCTCTCTTCTCAGCCTCATAACTTAAGATGTGAGTCACATATGATCTCGCCATGGAATGGAATTGAAACAGCAGACACTAAAGACAGGAAATGTTTGAACCGTGTTTCTGTGCTGTGTTATCGCATGTGCATAGGTGCGTTCATGTACCCCAAAGGGTTAAATATAAATGGAAGAAATGTATTAATAAAAACTGAAGAAAATCTTGTTACAATAACATACCA
This sequence comes from Pygocentrus nattereri, assembly GCF_015220715.1. Taxonomy (NCBI): domain Eukaryota; kingdom Metazoa; phylum Chordata; class Actinopteri; order Characiformes; family Serrasalmidae; genus Pygocentrus; species Pygocentrus nattereri. The sequence goes on along the minus strand of NC_051234.1, from coordinate 25,375,111 downwards.
CATAAACATTTTTTCCTTCTCATGTAAAGTTACCCTTCCTGGCAGGGCTTTTTTATACAACAGTGACAATATCTAAATTAATAAACACCTTGTTGTTTATCTCCATAATACATTTATGTTGTTTATCTCAGAAGTCATCTACAGTCCACAGCCTGTCTTTCAGAGGCCAGCTACAATGTTAGAGACTTCTAAACAATGAAGTTCAGCTGATTCAAATGAGTGCACAGTCAGCTGGGCTGCGTAGCAGACATATGCCAGAGAGTAGTCTGTTTCATACGTTGAGATATTTTAACGTCCAATTAAGCCCATTAACAGCTGATTAGAGATTGCCTTTGCCTGTGGCAATAAAGGGCCTCCCATCATTTGGGCAGCTTGAACTGGCTGGCAGGGGAATAGAGTGACCGGAGCTTAACAGGCTTGCTTTTGTCCAAGCTGACAGCAAACATGAGAGGGCCACTCCTGTTTTATTAATTAGTCCCTTTGAAAGTGAAGCCACGCAGCTTAATACATTAACGCTTTTGTGTAGCAGCTCTATGCATATGCTCCCTCCACCTCTCTCTCCCTCTCTGTCTCTCTCGCTCTCTCTCTCTCTGTTTCTCTCTCTCTCTGGAAGGCTTTCTTTCATAGCATGACCTTTGTCTGGCTGCTTACATGAAGCACCGTCGCTGCGTGCACATAACCCACAAAGGCTTTCGGCCCTAATTAAACACAAATGAAAACGATCGCTTTGACGAAAAGGGGAAAAATATCATGTCTTGTTGTGATCTCTTGTCCAGAGCTTGAGTTTGCAAATCATAATCTCCGCTTCGTGTCTGTTGTTGATCGAGAAAGAACCTGTTTTTGTTTTTGCCACGACTTTGCTTGTTTATTTGTTGAAGGCACTCCAAACGACTGCAGTGGCTCTCTTGCTAGAGCATGTTTTGACAAACACATATGCGGAGTACATTAGGTGGCACGCTGAAGTCCGGGATTAAATACTAATGATAATTCTACATATGGCACGAGTGAAAATCAGCTTTAATGGACCACTAAATCCAATCTAATAGCGATTATCTCTGAGCAGATGAGAAATTAATACTAAATGTGATACTGCGATCACAACAACATTCACTAAGCATGATGAACATGAGTTTATGACTGGATGTTTGGCCGTAAAAACAAGATTCTGCAGCCACAGGGCCCCCGAGTGGCTTTGACCATTAAAACACAGAGCTTCCAATGCTGTTTGAATCCACGAATCCATCATACACAGTCTGTCCTCCATAAGACAACTGCAAATGCTCTTGTGAGAAGAAAAAACTTTGCTTATTCACTAAGGGCATCTGCTGGGCCACATGGTGGAGTTGCTTGTAACACTCTCTTCCAGCTTAGGAAACAACACTATAAATATAATTTTTTTTCTTGAATGAATAACATATAAATAAACAGGGTGATTCAAAAGTCACAGGACAGTTTTATTTTATTTTATTTTTTATGCTGTCACAAGCCTCCACGGTGCGGTGCTGAAGGTTTTGTTTGTTGTGGATTTTCTCAGCATACACAATTTGTTTGAGATGACCCCAGAGATAAAAGTCGGTAATAAAATAAAAAATAAAATAAAATAAAACATGTCCTGTGACTTTTGACTCACCCTGTATATTTATTCATGTAGTGATACAATAAAAAAAATACTATGAAACACTATGAATACAATGCTGCACTGCACATCAAACTAAATCACATTCCACAGGACTAATTTTGCTCTTTTTGTAATTAAACATGTAGCCACTGTTCTTTAAGTACTGGCAATATCTGTGATATGCCCAGAAAAGGGTATCGTGACTTATCATGATGTGATTTATCAAGACAATAATAAATATGGTCATACTGCCCACGCCTACTTACAAAGTTTAATTATTGCTCTAATCAGATCCACGATTACCTCACTGAGATGATCCTAAAGGCTTGAACAACTCAATCAGGTGTATTATGTTAGGAGTCGGAATTTCTGAAAACATAAAATTTGGAAAGTTGGGAGGAGACATGACATCATATCAACATGGCTGCTCAGACTGCCAAAGGTAAAAATACCACTACTCTATTTTCATTGTTGCTAAAAGCAGACAGAACTTTTTTTTTAAAAAAGTGCAGTATCTAAAAAGAAAAGCACATGTCCACTGATATGGACTATACACATCCATTCATGAGCTTCTAGTGCTTGGACAGAGCAAACAAAAGACAAGCTGTCATTGAGGCATCCAAGTTTTTTTGAGCTATACTGTCGCCCGAATATGCAGAGGTTGCATGTGACATACTTCCAAGCTCTGACTTCCCACTGTCAATCTAAATCAAAAGAAGTAGACCTAAATCTGCTCAATCTTAGGGTCTGCTATCAACAAAAAGTATGGAGAAGGCATTTTGCTCTATAATGCAATACAAAGCAATGGAATATTTTGAAAAAATATCACTAGTTTAACTAGATGTTAATAAAAATAGTGTTCTGCTGGCAAATTGAACGAATTAGATAGATGGACGGACAGACAGACAGATAGATACATTTTTTAAAAGTGCTTTCCATTTTAACACAGGCTTCCTCATATGCTGATACTAAAAGAAAAAACTTGTCAAAACCAAAAGAATTTGTTCTAACGACATGGATGAACTGACAGTGAAGGACACTGAACACCAGTCTTGGTGCATCACCAACAGAGGAAATATTGCAGACAGTTCACTCTGTCCTATAGATCAGGGGTGTCACTGCCTTTCCCATGGGACTTCACATATCCACAACTGACTTCCCCTCCACCATTACTGAATCAGCCAGAATGCTGGTTATTTTGTCTATATACAGTCTTCAGCACACATTTTCCCAAACTGAGCCTCATATCTTCTGGGGATATACAGCACAAACAATTGTTTGCTAATTGTTATTGTGAAACTGGTCGTTGCAGAATTGACATTGCAGAAAGTGCAATGAATATGCAGAATATGCAAATGAGCCACTAACAGATCAAATGTTTTCACAGTGTATTGTATCTTTACCAATCACAATAGTTCCACATGGATAGCATGGGTTTGCTCAATAAATTAGCAAAAAATACACACAGACATGCACAACCATGCTCTCCATCACTTATTAATGCAAATAATAAAACAAAATCTTGCTACATACATCACACCATTCGTGTGGTAATAACGTGAATAACGTGAATAACAGAAGTGAAAATAACGACAAAGTGGAACATGTAGCAAGAAGCTGAGACACGGTTAAATCTCTGCACTAAACTTGCCTGTCTGACAATGGAGAACAATTTGAGAAATTCAGACAGCCTAGTGGTATATGGACCATTAAAATACTATCAAAAACTATGAGTACAATGATTTTTATGCAAAATGTATCATGCTGCACTGCACTAAATCAAAGGAAAGACCTAATTATGCTGTCTTCGTAATGAAACATGCAGTTGTTTGATGCCCTTTAAAATTTGTAGTTAGCAACTTTGTAGCTACTTTCTCAAAATTTGTAGCTAGCTACAATTTAGCTACTTTTCCAGAAAAAGTAGCAGCTATATTTTAGCTACTTTCAAACCACGATTGTCCGAATGTTTATTTGTGAATCTCCACTTGACACACCAAACAAGCCCAACTGATAGTGTGAATAAGACACAGCATTTATTCCTACGCCAGAAAGAAACATACATTTGAAAAGCTGCAAGTATACAAGAAGATTACCAAAACGTGTAACCAACAACGAAACTTACACACCCAAAGGCATGATATCCAAGAAAAATTAAGACTAAAGACAAAGTCAATCATTCCAATAAAAAAATCAACAAAAATAACTGGAGAAAAAACAGAATTTTGTGTTAAGTTTTGTCTACTGTTGAAATAAAACTGTTCCAATTTAAACATTTCAGCAAGATTCACAGGTCAGACATAAAATTATGACCACCCCCTTGTTTCTATACACACTCAGTCCCATTTTATCAGCTCCACTGACTATATAGCTGACTTTAATCCATCGGTTTCTCTGATACTTTGTTAGCCCCCTTTTACCCTGTTCTTCAGTGGTCAGGACCCCCATGGACCCTCAAAGCAGGTACTATTTGGGTGGTGGATCATTCTCAGCACTGCAGTGACACTGATGTGATGGTGGTGTGTTCTCATTCTTCGGCTTCTCATTCGAAATTCTCCCGCTCCACCTTAAATGGTGCCTGAATTGCCAGATTGTATTGCTGCGCCATTTAAGGTGGAACAGGACAATTCAAATGAGAAGCTGGAGAACGAGAAGCGATGTCAGCGTTGGAGAAAAGCTGAACATTAAGAGACATTTTACAAGAAAGTCGCTGAAAACTTTCCTGAGATGCGAGAAAAGTGGCTACAGCTGAGCTAAAGGTTAAAGCAGAGCAAACCAAGTCTGTGTTTACACTTTCAGTCTACACTAGAACATCAGCCCATACTGAGATACACTTAATTGTGGCTGTTGTGGCTCCCAGGGTGGTTTCATTATTGCTGAAAGAACAAAACAGCTCTTATTAGCATTTCGGTTGAGACCCCTCAGTTAAGCATGCTAGTAAGGAGTGATCAGCACATGGAGGGAATGCTCGGTTGCTCAAACTGTCCGCGGCTCAGCCAGGATTGCACAGCCGTCACCAGTGAACAACTGTGCTCTGTGGTTCAGGTTTTGCTTGGATTGACTGAAACCTGTGGTGAAATTGTAGCAAAAATTTTCGCTATAGCTACACAAACATTTCTAGGCACTAAAAGTACTAGCTACATTTTATACAACTGTAGTGGCTACAGCTACTTGCTACTAATATTTGTTATTCTACTAAAAATTTGTAACTACAAAAAGTAGCGCGCTACTTCGCTACTCCCCCATCCCTGCTCATGATAAACACAATGTGCTCTGAAAAGCATACAGTGACATTATGATGATAATGCTAAATATCACATTACCCACCTATAATGAGTGTTACACACTTTACTGCCAAGCACTTCTTTTTATTCTGGCTTTGTAAACTTTATACAAGGTACCTGGGATCTGACAGTTAACTGCAATGTACATTATTAGCTGGCCACTTAAGATTGTTTTAAAAGAACAACTCAGAATAATTTAAACCTAAATGAATAATAAGTGAAAGCTGGTTAAAGTTTACAATACTGCGCAAGGCTCCTTTTTGGTACAATGGTTAAATAAGTAGAGCAAAGCAAAAGCAGTCAATGAAAACATGTTATTAGCAGTTCAATAACATTTTACTATCCTTAAATATCTCTACATTTCACGATAGCATGATATTACTGAAAAACAACATTATACTGAATTTTAGCAATATCACCCAACACTAAGAAAGCCATAATCATAAATGGTGGGATACAGCAAAAGGATGTGGAGAAACAAAATGCGGCAATAAGTGCCATCTCCCCGACGATAAGTCTCCTCCCCCTTGGAGCGGTGAAAAGTAGATGCATGGCGTGACCTCAAAGAAGGATGGAATATCAGCGCTGGATATTGCAAGGGTGAGAAATCACGGCGGAGAGAGTGAGCCGCCGCAGGTAGGAAATTGGCTTGGAGGGGAAGCGCACCTGCTGTTCATGTGAAGTCCAAAAAGCTCTTTGTTCCAGCTTTGACTGGCCTAGATCAGATCAGCAGCAGCAGGACGGCCAGAGAAGGAGTCGACGGAATGCTACGGCTAAAAACCTCACCTCGTTGCCTGTTAGCAGGATGTATACAAATCTCAGCTGTCACAAAAACACTAAAATATAAGTAGCATTGGTGCAAATCTACCTGTATCGGCTGTCCTTGCATAGATAAAGCAGACTGAAGTGGGCTCTTGCCTTAGAGTGGTTTGGCCGGTTCAGTAAAGACCCAATTCAGAACCAAGAGAAACAGCAAAGCCATTGACCTTCATTATTCAGTGCAACTACAGAAACCTGAAATCCTCAGTTATATACCACACGACTCTGATTGATCGCTGGGCATAGAAAACACTGGCCTAGAATATACAGCATGCCTACTCTTACAGAAAGGAAATAAATTGATGTCCATTCAACTACAATACAAATCAGATTTAAAAGAGCCATATTCTACATTTTTGTTGTATTTTACTTTTCCCTCCCAACGTATACTTTTTAAAAAGTTTAAGTTTTATTTTGTATGGGTTTATGCACCAAGAATGCTGTATTTCTACTTTACGTGACCATTTTTCAACCTTTCTTTATCCCTTAGAACTGAACAGGCAGTTTGCGTTACTGTTCCCTTAAGACTGATTTTTGCTGTACTGAGCCTCATTTAAAAAAAACAGTCCATGCCAAAATACTCCATACAACTTCAATATGCATTGGTGGTACCTGCTGAGGTACAACAAAAAAAGGATAATAAAAATTGAAGATGAAAGCTGGTGAGAAGTAACTGCTTTGAATTTGCAATTTTCCAGAGAGGGAAAAACAACATTTGAATTTAAGCCCTATGACAAATTGGTGGTTGAATTGGATTTGATTAATTTTATCTGCAGTTAGATAGTTCCTTTGAATAATACATTAATACTTGCAGAATCACAGGAGAAGAAAGGAGACAGACTACTATTTAAGTCACTTCATAAAATAGAACTGCATGCAGGTTCTACAAATCTACAGAATATTATACACTATACACATTACATGGCTATCTACAATATCAAATGTGTTATGTATGACTGTATATGTACATAAAAACAAGCACAAACTTTGAAATCAACTGGTATATTTGCTAATAGTACCTACAGCTACAGTATGACAGCTCACAATATCAATTCAAATTTATTTGCCAATTTGCTCTCTTACAGTAAACAGAGGCCAATGAAGACACAATTTATAAGCATTTAGCCACATAGAATTTTATTTTTTCATTTCAAATTAAGTCATTCTGGTTAGCTCTTTTCCAATAAAGTATTTTGGAATCTTTGAAAGTCTATGTATGGTTTGTCATTATCCAATTATATATTCTTTTGTGTTTTTAGTCTAATTAGTCTCAATTAATCTTAAAAACAACCAGTACATAACTTGGCTACTAATATCATCAACAGAGAAAGCATTAGTATCTCAATAAAATGATAGCTACTCAACAAAAACTGACTTCACGGTGCTAAAGGGCTAAAATATGCTGGAATTAAAGACAACTTTACGTGAAACTTTAAATGTGCTCAAATCTTATCATTCACACAGGTTTAATCAGATGATCTGATAAATCTGCTGGGAGGATAAATGTGTATTTTTGTGCATTAGCTGCTGGAACAGTCGGCGGCTGAGCTATAGAGAGCAGAAAGAAACAAACAATGAACAACCATAATCTGGGGCTTGAATCGCAGGTCACCAGGGGCTGCTTGCGCTGCCTCCCAGTAAGTGTTGTGGTGTCAACTCCTTTACACACTCACCATTCATCTTACCCGGGCAACGGATTCCACGGCAAAAACAGAAAGAAAAGAGGGAGGGGAGAGAACAAAAACAATGGCTGAATGTATGTTTAGGGAAATAAATGAAATCTCCGGCTAAAAGTGCTCCTCCCAGGGTGCTGAATTTTTTGACACCAAAACGGGTAACAAACGACATGGGCAGGACAGCTGGGGGAACAAATGCTCTGTGATCCGAACGCCCTCTGGACTTCAACCATCTAAACCGTGAACATTACAGTGAGGGTGGCTGGCCGCTGGAGAAAGGGCCTATGCTCTTAAAAATGAAGGCTCCTAAATGGTTCTTGGCTTGGACATTTGATTCTAGCAAAACTTTTAACATGGTACAGAGCCTTTAGGTTGTTATGCATCATATGTGCTCTAAATTACAAAAAGGTTCTTCTTGTACATTTCATTTTCAAAAACAGTTCACTATACAACCACCCAGTGATTTTGGTCACACGTTTTTGACATAGTTCCTGTTATCATTATCTTAAATTGCCTCAAAAATAAAATCTATACGTTTTCAACATTATCTCTGATGATTTCAACTAAATAATCTACAGATGCTAAAGTTATATCAAATTCTACAATCTATTGATGCTAACATTATCTCATATGTCAAACTATATAATCTTCAGATGCCAACGGTATCTCAAACTATATAATCTACAGATTTTATTGTTATTTCAAATTATCTCAAACTAAGTGAAACTTGGTTATTAGGATCAGGTTTAGGTTTTGGGTTGAGGTTATACTTAAGTTTACAGTGAGGTTAAGCTTACAGTCAGAGTGAGTGTAAGACTGAGGAAATGCCAAAGTGATGTTAATCGATGATCAACTGAACAGAATTCCATGACAAGCTAAGCATTTAGAGTGTATTATCCAAATGAACACTTTTTTTAGGGAAGCAAAAATGGTTCTTATGGCATCACTCCAAAGAAGCCTTTTCTTGACACCTTTATTTTTAAGAGCATAGCACTAGCCATTTTTCTACTGTGCTCTTTACCTGAGCGAATTGGGGTGGGGGTGGTTTTGGAGGGGATTTAGGTGAGTTTCATTCTCTGTTGTACCTGAAGCAGAGCACGTACTATTCCTGGCCTGAGGCCTTCCGCTCCACACAGCCACGGATCACACCAAACAGCTCAGCTCTGAAGCATGCAGAGCCTCAGCGCTGATACTGATACCCCAGCTGATGGTGTGAAGCTTCAGTGCACCTCTCTAAGCCAACATGTCTACCCTGGCCACATTCAGCTGCACAGATGAATAGCTAGTGACCACCTGGGTTTGAAATTAAACTAACTACAATATTTAAAATTTGCTAAGAAAGGGTTTATAATGATATCCAATATAAATATCTAATAACTGGCCTAAATATGTGTCTACTTTATTGGGAATTCAAGTAAGATACGCCTTTTCTATTTTTACTCTGTTTCTCCTTTCCCTACAAGCATTCGCTGGTGTTTCTCAGGCTGAGATCACAGATGATGGCCTGGCTGATCAATTAAAAGATTAAATAACAATAAAAAAGTGATTTGGAATTAGGTAGTTTGACATTATCTATATTATCTTCCAATTCTTACATATGCCTTTGACTATGTAATTTCACGAAAAAACAACAAAGGTAATTCACTAAATCCACCAAATGATAAGGAAAAGATTAACCCTTATGCATGTAATAAATGTTAAATCATCTGTGTTTTTGTTTTTTTATTCAGAACAACGTATTAAAGTCTTATCCATATTCAAATTTATTTCAATAGATTTCAATTATTTTGGTGTGTTTATCTATGGCTTATCATATTTGTATGTATATTTGAGCTTGAGAAAATTCTAAATTTCAGTGCTAATTTCATACATGCGTCTGTATTAAGACCTTATTTTTGTTTTGTACTCACTCAGTGTCTGACATTATTTCCAGAGGAGAAAAGAAAGACCCCTGGTTTTGAAGCATGGAGGGAGGCACCTGATTTTATTGATAATCCCACTCTATCATTTCAAAGGTCCTTGACTCCTCCCGAGCCTCCTGACTTCATTTCTCTCAGCCCTTGTCTCTGGCCTCGCGGTCCCTGTCCTCCCCAAACGCATTCCCTTCTCCCCCTGCCATCATAAATTAAAGGCCAGCGCTAGCCTCCACAGCAGCTGACATAATTAACCATGTCTTCTTCACACTTCTCTTACACAGCCTCGCTTTGCTCTGTAACTCCAGGCCTGTAAGCACGTCTCGGCTTACAGCCAGTCTCAGTGCTTCAGTCAGGCATTCAAATGGGAGAGAGTCACATATTGTGTGTGCACTGTGACCCCCTCACCTGTGCTTGGCTACTTTAACGGAGTAGCATAATGCAAAGCTCATGACAAAGACGCATCATGTAAGTGACTCAATACGACTTCCATATGGCAGCCATTTTCAAACCCAGGAACATTATGTGCAACTGTTATTTATACTGCGCATGTAAAATCGGGAATTTTATTGCACACACAAAACACTGCTTAAGAGTCACACAAGATGACTAATCAAGTTAGTATTTTTACTGGCGCTTTCTCAAGACATCTTTCTGCCACTGAAGCAAACCTGCTTACAGAACAGCATCATACATGCTCAAAAATGATGTGTAGAATGATAATTCACTTTATGCATTTATCTATTTTAACACATTTTGTTGCATATGTGTAAAAAGTAAAGCATGCTATTCTCAATGCTCTGAAAAAAGTTCTTTGCAGATATAACATCAGATCAAATCTTCAAAATTGAACCACTAGATCTGAAGACTGAAGAGTCTTTAAAACTAAAAACACCAGTGATTTTAAAATCCAAGTCCATTTCCAGTTTCCAGTCTTGGATTTTAAAATCACTGGTGGTTTGTTTAACTGTTGATGTAACAGCTTTGCCACCTAGTGTCATACCTTTCAAGGTATTAAAGACTAGAAACTAGGGGTGTGCAATATCACCATATTTATTATTGTGATAAATTACATTTACATTACAATATCGTTGAATACACTGACCATTTCATTCCAATGATGGCAAAATTAGGCCTGTTCGTAGGTGAAAGGTGAGCAAAAATGATCGTATAAATAGTTTTCAGTCTTTTGGTTAGATGATTATTAACAACATCATGTTCAAATCTGTATGCAAAAGTATGAAAATCACATGCAATCAGAAAAAGCCCAGTGGGCACTCAGATGTTCACTCAAGCTTTAACTTTGGGTGGTGATTTGACCAAAATATAATATGATAACTGATCATTTTTATAATAGATGACATGTCACAATACTTATATTTTTTGACATCTGACAAGTTGGAATGGACAAAAATGATAGATGATAGTATTTTTTAAATGTCGAGGACCACTGGTTCTTCTTTGTCTGCACAGACTTATCAAACTTCATAAAACAGTATTTTAATGCATATTATATGTCATGAAGATGTCTTAAGGTAACGTGATGTTATATTTTTTGCAATTTTGCCCAACCTTACTGTAAACCGGATTTAAGATCCAGATTTAAAGACATCTGCAATAGAAAAACTACTTTTTTCCCTAAAAAATAATTATCATTGTATTTGTGATGTGTGAATGTAATGAACCTCTGTGAAGTTAAAGAACCTCCACATAATCTAGAGGGTCTACACCAGTTAAAGGTTCTCCCTAGAACTATACATTCAAGCCAATAATGAGGAACCTATATTTTTAGGTGTAGGTACACAACATGTGTACAGTAATATAACATGTCTTGTTTTGAACACATCTGTTTTCTGAGTGGTGAACGTTAAGAATTGTTTAGGTAAAGGAAAATTCTGCCGATTTTTCAAAACTTCTAAACAATTCAACTGTTAAGACGTTAACAAAGTCATTCAGAGTGGTTTTATTTGAAATGCTGCAGTCTACAGAAACTTGCAGAGTCACAATTGTTCACAGTGGTGGTGAAAGAAACCAGATGTGTTTAAAACTTTAAAAGCTCTAAAAACTCGAAACTACATGCCAAAGCCACATTACAAGTTACACATGGCAAGTTATTATGCAAAATAGTAAGGAATACACAACTTGCTACCTGAGACACTGGCTTACAATTATTTCAAAATAAGGTTTTGCTGTAAAGCTTTTTTTAATCCTTTCACTGTGGAAGTGGACATGCAGGGTGTCATAAGGCAAAATAGTCCCTAAAGAAAATTGTTTTAGTTTTTTTTTTTCAGATTTACCACTATTTCACCATCATCAAGATTACACATAAAATCTCATGACACATGCAGGTTCTGTGGTCATTTTGGATTGGTTAACAAAACTGATATGTTTGCATTTTAAACACTGTAACACCGGGCACCCACCACCATTAAATAAATCTAATCTTAAATAAATGTCTACAGTGAACCACCTCACATCAAATTACTCTGAATGAGTTTACTTGTTAATCTCAACAATTCAATTATACAAAATATGTAAAAAAAAAAAAAGTTTAATTCCCTGTACAGTATGCAAATTAATTACTCTAAAAACACAATACAAATTTTGTAAATAACAACTTTGACACTAACAGAAAATACTGCTGTAAATATAATGCTGTAATAAAATGTCACTGCTCTTACAATAAATAGTTAAGTGCTAACACTGTCACGTTTAGAAACACATTTATACAAAAAGTGTGTCATCATTGGCTGTTTCTGCCTCATTGTGCTGCGCTGCGATAGAGAATCAGAAGGTCATTGTCTTGTTAAAGGCTGGCCCTAAAAGCGGCTCTAATTTCCACGGTCTACCTATGCCTCCTATTGGTCTGTTTCATTCAGTTACCCAACAAAGCATGCTGAGCTCAATCTCAGAGGGAAGAATAGAAAGAGAGAAGGGGACAGTGAGAGAGAGAGAGAGAGAGAGAGAGAGAGAGAGGGAGGGAGGAAGGAAGGGAAGGAGGGACAGATACGTTACGAATGTTGACCACTGTCTCCCTACATAAATCTGCACATTAAGTGCAATAAATGAGGCTCCTCTTGCTGCGCCGGCCCAGAGAATGGAGTCGGATTCAGTAATGTCATTTAAAAGCATCCACATCAGAGGAGACGGCAGGGCCAGATTAGGGAGCTAAAGTCATCAGCACAGCCTGGGTGACATGCAACGCCCAGCAGATGACGACTGCAAAATACAGCGAATGTAAGTGTGTGTGTTCGGGGGGCGGGGTAGCTGTGCTGAAGATTTACATCACCCTGATATCACTGCTTGTCCGCTCCAATCTGCATAGGAAAGCTTCACATGTCTTATGACCTCACGCTCAAAACGATTCAAGAGAGTTGCGTGACTTACAAACCGGAAATACACTGCCAGAGCACAAATCTGAACGAAAAATGTTCAAAGTAATCAAAACAAAAGGATAAAAACTGAGTTTTTAATCACTTATCAGTGCCTTAGTGATGTGATTTTTAACAAAACAATAGAAAACGCAAAACTGTGGATAAATAGCATGACAAAAAAAAAATGAACTGGGCACTGTTAGTTTAAGTTATATAAGTTATATAAAAAAAATGTCATGACACTTCAAGTTTTTTTTATGACACATGTATTCATTTTTTCAGACATATAATAACTCACAAAGAAGAACCAGTGGTGCATCATTTGAAAAACACTATAAAAAACTTTATGATTTTAATTCAAGATTCTCTCTGTAATGAAACATAAATTAGATCAGTGTCTTTAACCACTGATAATATCTACGCTCAGAAAAAAAACACTGTGACATAATTTATCAATAATTTAATGATAGCACCTCCTGAGAAATTACATGTATTGTTGATTTTCTAACTAAAAGTAAGTTAATACATCATCCACAAACGTAAATATGGCATTTCTCTGCAAATCATCATCATCATTCACCACTTAGTCCAGATGCGGTCATGTTATTTCTCTGCAAATTTGACTGCATAATTTATCCTTTGAGTTTAACATATGAGAAAAAATTACTTTGCACAGGCTACATTTTAAGTTTTCTTTTCTTCCAATATATGAAATTTAGCAAATAAACATTATTATTTTGTTAAATCATTTTCAGCTACTGCCCAGTCTTAGGTATAACTATACAAAACTTCCTCACTTTAGACCAATCGGAACAAGTTCTGTGGCATTTTTCTTTATAACAGTATATGCATTCTTGTCCATTCTATGGAAATACAAGTATATTTTAATGAATTAAATTTACTTTAGTCCAAAGAACTAAAAAACTGCATTTTACAAAGTGGTCTAAATATGTTGACTATACTTACATAATATACTTACATGTACATGTGTGGCATAAGTAATTATTTTTTTACTATAAGATACATGATAACAACATTGTTTATCACTTAAGATCACAAAAATATTAAATCACGAAAATATTAGCATGTTTGGGGGAAAAATATTCAACTACCATCTGAGGACTATTATTTCATTTAATCTTGATCTTAATCTCCTGGCTTTAGCCTACTTTCTCCTTTACAACATGCATTAGTGCATTAGACTTTGACATTTACATGATGAATTCAGTAAAACAGCCATTGAACTTGCACTACCTTGTAACATTCAGTGTCACTTTCATAAAATACATATTGCAACAGATCAAAACAGAGTGCAAAACAAACACTTCTGAAAGACGAACGACTCCAGTGTGAAGTAAATTAATCAACAGCTTAGGAATTAAAGCAAAATGCCATTATCAACATGAATTACATTAGTATAAGGCCATATGCATATACACTGACTATTCTGTAATGAAACTGCGTGCATTAGTGTAGTAATAAATATTGATGGCTGCCACAAATGGCAGCCTAAATGTGTAGCTTCAGAGGGATTAGCATGTTTAAAGAAATGAAGCATGTAATGACGGTGGATTCACCTCCATTATTTCCCCTTTGCCACAATTCCTCCATTACTTCACTTAAGAGGGCACATCAAACATGCAGCTGACGCCTTTGAAGCGTGTATCGGAAACTGAACTCTGAATGGCCCCCTCTCTACAAAGCTTGACTCTGGGATCCCACCAAGTTCCGAGAAGCAAATGACCCCCCTCCCATTAGACCGCGCACAAAAAAGAGGTCAGGCGCCATTTTGCATTTACAATTCAAGAAACTTTTTGAAATTCCCCCACAAGCCCCCTCCCGCTTCTGAGTATTTCCAATGGTAATGAGTAAAGTATTTGTCACTCTGTGCGGGGGTGGTAATTAATGTTCGTGCTTTCAAAGGCGCTTCATTTTAAACAATCATCCTGGCCAAATCCCTCTTTCTCTGCTGAACCGCAGCTTCTTTAAAGTGTAATCCCACTATTGTTGAACCTGAACAGAAGGTGAGAGCCGACGAAACGGAGAGAGGGTGATGAAGAGCAGAGGAAGACCGGAGAGGGGGAGATTTGAGTCATCAAAAATCAAGACAGGGATCTGGGCGACAAATTTGATTCTTTCTTTCCACCACAATCCCTTCTAGGAGCACAGAGCGATGAGCATTTTCAGGTATGGGTACCTGAAGATTTTCGATTCGGAGGTCAAGATTCGGCTCGACTTTCGATATTTTACCTCTCAAAAATGTCTCCAGAGATTCTAGAGATCAAACCGTATACTACACAGGTCTGGCTAAGGAAAATACAAAATACACAGTCGTAAGAAAAGGTTTGGGCACTCCTCCTCTAATAGCATTAAGCAGATCATAAGCCACAAAAGGTACATATACTCTTATTGCACAATTACTGTTTCTGTTTTTTTCATTTAACACGTTGGAGAAAAAGCATAATGAGGCCTGTGCAAAAGTAATGGCATAGTTTACGTTGTTTCATTTTTTTCTAATATACTAAATTTACCAAATAAAAAATTGTTCGAACAACTGTGCAGAAAAATGTCACAGTTAAGCTTGTTCCCTGTAGAGGAACTGTTCACCAAAACATGCAATTTGAAAATTTACAATGCATTTTCAAAAACAACTGATTAGCATAAGGAAGGCAGCGTGTGTGCAACATAATGATCTCATAAAAGAGTGAAAGTAGGATAGATGGCTAGTTTTGATCAGTATTTTCATGAAAGATGACAAATGAGAGACCCCAGAATGAGTGAGTGATGCATCAGTGACAGTTTAAATTTCGTTACTTTTTTTTCCCCCACTTTTTATGATACTCTATTGAAATCATTACACACTTCATACACAGCTAATGTGAAGGCCAGTGCCACACAAGCAACCTGCACAGTTTAGTTTCTACCTAACCAAACCTACACTTAGCATATGACCAGCTAAAGCGTATTGGATTTGGAAACAGTTAGTCAATTGTTTCTGGTCCCTGGGTGGTGGTTTATGGTAATGTTTGCATCAATACTAACAAAAGCCATAGAGCTGTACAGAGCACATCAAGGAAATGAAAAGACAAGGCTGCCTTTGTCAGTTCAGTCTACTATAAAGGAGGGATTTGGAGGCAGGGCCACGATCGCTGGGGAGCAACAAAATGAATGAAGTGTAGAAAACAGCCTAGGCTTGATCCTCTCTACCAGCGGTTTAGGGACTAGCTAATGGGCCGGGCTGCACTCAGGACACAAGATATATAACCCAGACACGTTTGGGCATCGCAAAGGTCAGAAAAGGGTAAAGCTGAAGAGGCGGAATGATAGGGAGCCTGTCATAAAAGCCTGTTATAGGGAGAATGACTGGCAATTCTTGTAAGCCATTAGATAAAACATTTCTGATTAGTGGCCCTTTCTTCCCATCAGGTGAAAGATTTATAAAAAGGTCAGAACTGTGGTGCAATCAATATGCCATTTGAATTATTATTTAATGGCAATTCAAAAGTGTTTAAGATATGAATGATTCTAATACAAAAATAAGCAAACTACAAAAATCTTTAACCAAATGAACTGATTATCCATATTTTGCTGTTCTGTGTTCTTAGAATGACATTAATGTATGCATAATGAATATTTACAGCATTGACATCCACATAAAAGCAAAAATAACGCATACAAAAATGTACACAAACCATCTAAAAACATGCATAAACGACATAACAATGACCGCAACAATAAATATCGTGCATCAAGTTCAACACTGGTCCATGTAATATGAAAAAATAATACATTAGTATGAATTACATTAGTGTTAAATTCCTCTGACTGTTAATAGAGAAGGCTTTCTGGGCTCTGCTGAAGAAATACAAAAGAGATTGAGATGCCTGATCCATATAAAAGGTTTTATACGTCAAAGCTCCATTATCCATCAAAAGCCCTTCATTTTTTCTATTGTGAAATGTCCTTATTAGAAAATCTCAAAAAAAAAAAAACTAAAAATAGTAATTATACTGATGGCTTAAACCGCACTAAAAATTAAGACACTTACAATAACCGAGCATTTAAAGTGCTTAGTGAAATCTCCTTATAATGCCAAAACCCATTCTACTTCACCTTTCCAGAGAAAACAAAACATAATGCAATGCTGTCTCGTTGCATTTCTCTCTGGTCTCTACCTCCTTTCTATATGCCCCTCTTTCTGTCTGCCCATCTTGGAGATGCATTCAGAAAATACTAATTGTGCCTAAAAGCAACAAGAAGATCCACAATTCTTTTTTTTTTCGATCGAGATGCGAATTTCAAGGACGTCTGAGCACTTGCTGTCATTATGGTCCGATTCACCGCTTATTTCTTTGATATGCATCTTCTGACCTGTATATAAAATTCATAGTTTCACAAGTGACATGAGAGAGCTCTGGACAACCGAGGGGGAAAAGGCAGATTTCCTGACCCGGTCTCCATGGCAACCCAGTGCTGATTGGTAGCAAGCAGGCTTTGACACTGAGGAGCGATGCGAGAGGTCCCTGCGTCCTTTGTTAAAATTGATATGTTTACATGTAAACTTGTGCGTCTCCAACAGGCCTCTTTTCTGCTTCTCGTAATCATCTTAATGAGAGCAAGGCCACATTGTAGCCATGCAAAAATAAAGCAGGTGAGGAACAATTCAAATATTAAAATTATACCACAATCTTTAAATATCCCTCTGATGAGGTCATATTCATATCAATTATATTGGTCATCTTGTCCTAATAATTGTTTTAACATCCAGATTTGATCAGTTTATTTATGTAAAACAAGTTTTAATTTTTCAGCCCAATTTACTAAAACAAAAATAAAAAATGTCATTTCTGATCATTTCTCTTCTTATTTTTGCACTGAATATAAAGTCCAATGCAATTGTTTCACAGGTATGTGTGTGCAGCTACAGAGCTCTAATAGAATAATTGAAATGACCAGTTTAATAACACCAAAAACGTATATAAAAAAATCAAATCAGACCTTCAATACTAATTCCACACTTCACATTATACTTTGTACAGTAGTCTCTTTTCAATGCATTATAACAGCCAATCACAGTGTACAACACTGTACTTACACGCCTATGGATCAGCATGAATGTGTGGCATTTTATTGACATCATTTAAGCAGAAACTCGCTCAAGCCCTCTGCGCTCATCTCGGAGCGGACAGTTGCGAATTCCAGGTTGCGGGTCATAGGCAGTTATTTCAGATGTTAATAACAATCCCTCTCCTGCAGCCACTGCTAGATTGAATGAAAGCATAAATTGCTAGAGCTGACCGCTAGTACTTGTAAAGGCAATCTGCCAGCCCCCCTCTTCTCTCTCTCTCTCTCTCTCATCTCGCCATCTCGCTCCACTCCCCCAGCAGCATTAATGATACCAGGAAAGGTCACATGAAAAATGAGTGACAAACAAATCAAACCATATTAGCTTGTAGCTTTGTTATCAGTAGACGGCAGAGATGACAAAAAAAAAAAAATCTCTAATCGTTCTCTTCTTTGCTTTTTGCTGGCTCGGCATGCTAAATTAGAGAGAAAGAAAAAAGAATGAGACAGAAGAAAGAACTTCATCTCTAAACTTCTTTTCTGATGTTCCATATCTATATCTGTTCTATATCTTTCTTCTTTGTTCCTATATCTATTTCTGTTTCTCCTTTGCTTTATCTTAGTTACATTTATACAGTTTATATGGTTAATGGTTCAGAGAATGGAAAATGGAAAGAAAACAAAGGAAAAGAAGAAAAATAGAGGCAGAGAGAGAAGACTCGTTCTCCAGTGTTCTGTATCAATAGCTGTATCTTTGTTTTATGTTATTTATATGTTTCATGGTTAATATTTTAGTGAATAAAGAAAACAAAGAAAATAAGGGGGAAGAGAGAGAGAGAGAGAGAGAGAGAGAGAGAGAGAGAGAGAGAGAAAGAAAAGCTTAATTTATTTTCTAGTGTTCATTATCAATTTCTATCTATTTTTTCTTCATTCTTTGCCTTATTTATGTTTATATGGACAATATTTCAGAAAAGAAAATAAAGACAAAAAAGCAGAAAAAGAGAGCAAGAGAGAGAGAGAGAGAGAAGAATGAACTTAATTCCTTTTTTTTTCAATTACAGATGGCATGATGAGGTATTTTTAATTGAAGCATGTCACTTAAGTTGATCATTTAAAAGAAGTCTATCATGCTGAAGCTACCCAATCACTCTAGCACCCCACAGGAGGAGCCACACAGCTAACATCACCACATCACACAGTGAGAGTGAGTGCTGTTTCAGGATAGATTTGTTACAGGACTGAATCACATTCTTTTTGCCCTCCGATATCTGATCCAGAGAGAAAGACACAAAAATGATAGAACTTAATCTCTAAACTTATTTACTAGAACTAAAGTTCCATTCCTACTCTCAGAACTGAACTGAAAGAAAAGCACAAAAGTAAAAAAAAAAAAGAAAGAACATATGAACATAAACTATTTTGTTATTTTCACACCAATAAAGAGTGCTGATCTGAACTTAAAACAAAGAAAAGGAAAAAAAGAACAGAGAAGGAGAAAGTAAGAGAAACAGATGAGTGAATGAAAAAGAGAAAAAGAAACAAAAGAAAAGCGAGAGGGGTAGACAGAGATTGAGAGAAAGAATAAGAAAGAACATAAGAGAGGCAGAGAAAGAGGTAGAGAGAGAAAATAATAAAAGACAAGAAGGGACAGAGAGGTAGAGAAAGAGGTACAGAAGAAGGAAATGAAAGAAGAGCGAAAAAGAGACAGAAGAAAATAAAGAAAGGAAAGAAGAGAGTGAGTGAGAGAGACAAATGTAGAGGTAGAAAAAAGAGATTGAGGTATAGAGAAAGCTGAGAGAAAGAGAGTGAGAAAGAAAAAAGAGAAAGAGATGCAGTGACAGACAGAGTAAGAGAGAATGGTAGATACAGAAAAAAGATGGTGAGAGAAAAAGAGAAAGAGAGAAAAAGGGAGAGTGAGTGAGAGAGAGTAAAAGAGTGAGAGAGAGAGAGACAGAGAGACATGGAAAGAGTGAGAGAGTGAGATAGAGAGAGAGAGAGAGAGAGAGAGAGAGAGAGAGATGGAGAGATGGAGGGAGAGAGAGAGAGAGTGAGAGAGATTGAGAGACAGACACAGAGAGAGTGAGAGAGTGAAAGAGTGAGAGAGAGAGATTGAGAGAGAGAGAGAGAGATATGGGGGGGTAGATCTGTGCTGTGTCTGTTTGTCTCCTCCTGACACTGGAGGAATAATAATAATACGCATTAATGATGGTCTGTGTACAAGTGTATGCAGCCAGGAGCGGTCAGTCACTTCAGCTCTCGTGAGGTGCCACTGATTTGAGACACACACACGCGTTAGCATCCATACAAACACACACTCCTCTTCCAAGGTCAGGCTGTGGCCCCCACCTCAGGACCGCTACCTAAGAACGTTCCATGAGCCGCAGAGTAACACCAGCGTTAGGAGGAAATGTGGAAATGGCAATTCAGAAACAATCAGAGGCAAATTTCAAATGGATTAGTCTGGGGAGTGCACGAGTTTTGATGCTATCTCAACTTTTCCGACTGCAAGTCATCATACAGCCAGGAAAAATCAATCACGTCTACTGCGGGATGAGGAAAGTAATATAAAAAAACAAAAGCAAGAGCAATGGCCACTTCCTGCTCTACAGACAAATGTTTTGCTCTGAAAATGAATTGCCATAGATCTTCCTTCACCTTCATCTTGATTCTTCATTGTTGTCTGTGGTCTGTTCCGTGCATAAACAGATTCATGTGAAATCAAAAGCACACAGATATCTGGCCTTTTTATCTCTGCAACTTCCTAAACCAATGTATGCTCTTAAAAATGAAGGTTCATCAAAGGTTCTTGGCTTAGATATGCAGCTCTAGAAAAAGTCTATAAGTGATATAAAACCAGTATATTAATTGTAAAGGTACCTTAAACTTCAGAAAGTTCTCTCACACTCGCACGTCTCATTTCCAACAATGCGTCTTTTGAAGCGTTACCCACTGAAAAGTTCTTCAGGGACCCAAAGGTATTTCTCTATTGCAGGGGTGCACAATCTTGGTCCTGGTGATCAGTTTAGCTCCCGCCCTAATCTAATAGGTTAATGAATGCCTTCAGAGGTGACTAAATATAACAGCACTGTGTACTGGATCTGAACTATCCACGGGGGTAGATCTCTATGAACCAATTTCTCTTTATGACCAGGATTAAGCAGTAATGTTCTAAGGTATCACTCCAAAAAACTCTTTTTGGACTCTCTTTGCACTTTTTATGTAAAATTATCTTTAAACATCAAAAATGTTTTCACATCCAAAAACTATGCTTTAAAGAACTATCCATTGGAAGTTACGTATAGACCCAAAAGTGCTTGTTCTAGGGCACTAAAGAACCCTTTCTTTTATCTTTATGTTCATAAGTATACGTACGTTAATAAGTGAATGTATCCTTCACCACGCGCCTCCAAAATAACCAGGAAGCAGCACTTCCACGAGAATCTCTGATCTGCTTTTTTCCACATGCTGTCTGGTTCTACTGGGGTTTAGGTTGTTTGGGCTCTTTTACGGCAGCTCTGTGGACATGACCTGTGTAGCAGCGAGCGATTATGCTAGAACTGGAGAAAGGAGAGGGCGTTCAGGGCCTTGACTCGCTAACATGAAGCTTTCATTACATGTGAGGCAGTTCACGGCAAGCGTGGTTTCACCATGGGACGGAGTTACTCCGCTGAACTGTACCGCTGGACTGTTGCTCCAGTGTCACCTTATTTTCCTGGAGCTTTGTGGACGAACGGATAGGAGAGGACAGCAGAAGGGATCATTATCCACTTGGCAGGAATGAACTTATTTCGTAATAAGTTTCAATAATGAAAATATTGCTTTTATTCAAGGCCTGACTAAAATGTTAGCTGACCAATAAAATCGGCCCTCACGTACTTATCAATATTGACAAAAAATCTGTCAGTTAAGCACTGATATTACTTTGAATTTGCCTTCATATTTTACTGAACACAAAGTTCTAAATGGCCTTATGTACCTTTATCATTAACTCAAATCAGCAGTCATTAGGTGAGCATAGGGTGAGCTGGTGAATCTGAACACAAACCAATCAAGGTCTGACATGAAATTATAGAGAAACTTACCATCTCTGATTTCTTTACAGTAGTGGTGAACCAAGGGTTGCAATGTCTACAACACAAATATAACCAATTTATTTACTTTCCAAAACCACCAGTGAAGCCACACACTGTTTGTTTTACATGTAATGGTAATAATGGTAAAACAAGGGTAAATCTGAAAAAGCATATGTTTTCTTTGGGAACTACTGTACCCCACAATGCTCTGGATGTACCCCTCTGCCATAAATGTGCTTTAAAAAACATTTAGGTAAAAACTTCATATCAAAACTATCAGAAAACTATGTCTCAAGTATCAAGCAATATATTCACAACCATTTCATTTTTCAAACATTTTGTGAGTTTTTATAGGTATTGGATGCTTCAGACGTCTGGTTCCTATCACCACCACTGTGAACCATTTTGTAAGTTTCTTTAGGGCAGAGATTTGCACATCAAACCACAGTGGATTACTTTGTTTACATCTTAACAATTTTATTATATGCAAACACTGGAAAATCTATAGAATTCCTACTTAATAACAAAAACAAGTAAAATGCATAACCTAAAATGTATAACCTTTAACATTGGCATAAGCATAACAGCATTAATAGAACATTAGAATACAAAACCAAACATGCGTGAAAAGAATCAGTGCAAAACAAGAAAGATTAACAGAAACCAACTAAACCACAAAGACTGTGAGGAAGCTCACTTTTTCTGACATAAAAGAATTTGATGTAGTATGTGAACATTGCTAATATTTTAAAACATAAAATTTATTTCCCAGTCCACACTGTGTATATATGGAAACTACGATGCAAAAATAGCCTCTTTAAAATGAACTGTTTCTGTGATGTCACAAAAGCCAACACATTCACATATATCTGTCAATTAAACCTATAGCAGATTAGCTGCGCCCACTCACACTGAAGTAACAAGCAGTGTTTCAGCCAAGACTGCTTTTCAAATGTGGCACAATACAGGACAGCCAATCAGAACAGATGTCATTTAAATATTTCAGTCTTAACGGCACAGGAACAAAAAAGCCGGTTTAAATCTAAGGGATAAAATAGGTCACATTAAAATGAATTATGACTATTTTTAAAATAAAATACAAGACAAATGTAAGACATAGGCCCTATAAAATCAGTACTGGTAATAAAACGTTTTTATCAGCCAAGCCCTGGTACTGAGCTGAAGTAATTGTGACTGTCATTAGTGCCAGTAATCGCTCAGTGGCAGGCACTGGTAGGTACTGGCATGAGCATGCTAACAAAGCATGTGAAGTCATGCATACTTGACATTTATTACATAAAACAACAAGCAGCGAAAAGTCTTGCTGCATAATTACGTCGTTTAAAACAGAGACTACACTGGGCACGATGAGAGTGTCCTCAAAAAAAAAAAAAAAAAAAATCAATGGCCATCTGCTTTACTGAAGTGCCTGCAGCCACCCTGGAGTGATACTACTGATAAAGGGAGACATCATGAGCCCCCAGTTTAACAGGGCTAATATTACAGGCCACTGTTTATCTGCACTCAATGAGCCTGCTTCACAGAGATTCACTTCGACTCCTTACCTTTCACTCAGATGCTGCTGTAGATACGGACAGTCTCAGCAGGGATTAGCTGCTAATCTTCCCATATGCATATTCCTAAAGCTACAAGGCGATAACAAAGGTCTCTGACCCTTTTTCACAACTGACACAAAGTCAAAATTTCTTCAAAATTTTCTGCGCTGAAGACCACTTGGAGAAGCACAGCATGTACATATTTGTTTTCCAGCAAATTATCCAGTTAATTGCGGCTTGCACGCTAATTGGAATAAATGGACTGCTGACTACCTGCTGAAGCACTTTATAATTGAATAAGTCAAGAGAAGAGTTTTATAAAAGCTACACTACATTAACAGCTGTCGAACCATTTTTCTGCCTGTTTCAGCAACAAATTTACAGTTATATTTAGTCACATGTCAGAGTAAATAAAACATGCAATCATTAGATGCCAAAGTGCTCAAAAAAGGATTTCTTATTTTTAGGATATCTTATTGTTTAATTGAATGCAAATGCAGTTTAGGGCAGTTCAAATGTAATTACACATATGATTTGATAAAATAAAGGGAAATTATTAAATGTACATACAGAAATTAAAATAAATAAAAAGAGCAAATGAAAACAAATGCTTAAAAATGCAGATCATACTTTACGATGGAAAACATATGATCTTAGTTGGTTTTTGAGGCAAGGAGCCAAGCATATATATACACAAGGCATTATTTTTGGTGCGCTCTTGGCTAGAGAGAATTAGAAAATATCAGACTGTCATTGTGATTTGATACTGGGATGAAAAATGTCAAAAGTGGAGATGACAAATCAGTCCAGTGAGGAGAAGTGGCTCTCAGACAGGAGATGTCATTTGTCATGATTGCCATTTGACTGCACTCCCCCCCCCCCCCCCCCCCCCCCCCCCCCCATCCACCACCACGCCCCCAATCCCCAGCTCGCTCTTAGATGAATGTTACCTTGATAGCCATTAATTCTAAATTATCCAAATTTGCCAAACTGCGTCTTGCATGTGCGCTGTAAATTAAATTTCAAATGTATCTATGTTTCTTTTTTCTCCTGCCTTTTCTTTTCTACCTTTCCTTTTCTTGATCGGCGTGGGCTGAACCTTTCAGTGAATGGAGGTGGAATTAGATTTGCACTCTGCGCAATACACACACAGCCGGAGCATCAAAGCCCTGAGCTTGGTGACATTTCAGAAATGTTCATCTCTCCTCATTGCGGGCTTCCATTTGGAATGAATAAACTGGCTGAGGGGACTTTTTTTTTTTTTTTTTTTTGCAGTGGGCTTCCCTTCAGCCATGGCCGCCTCCTCCTCCTTCCCTTCCTCCTCCTTCCTCAGGCCCCCTCGAACACCCCCCAATCCAACCTTTAGGCCATCGAGGGGCTTTGTTGGAGGAGGGACGCAGCTGAGCTTGCCGTGCACACACAGCCCCCTGCATAATACTGGAGGTAATTAAGCCACAGCTTCAAGGTTGCATGGACACAAGACAATTCAGCCTAATGAAGTATCGATCGGCTGCAGCCAAGGTAAAACAAGTTGACATTCATTTAGAGGCGCTATTGAGAATATAACGCAATGCCATCCTCTGCGACACTAATTTAAATCATATGAAAACTATGAGGCCTCAATTATATTACCTCTTGCAATCGAATGAAAGCACTGCGCACTTGCTTGGCATACGCTTGTGCAAAAAAGGAGGCACATTTCATTAATTGAATGTATCACACAATATCACATCAGAGCAGAGGTAATCTATATTCATACAGTGTAACTTTTAAGCAAACGCTGGCTAAAATTCAATGGTTTTCTTTCACTTCGCCTCTTAATATGAAGATCGAGCCATTGATCCAATTACATTATATTAATGAATAAAAAAAAATGTATTGATAGCAATGGGCAAGGTTCATGAAATCAACGATTATTCTTCCAGAGAACATCTTGAACGATCCACAATGCCATCTAAGACATAGAGTCTTGGTGACACAAATTTAAATCCATGAGGCCTTGATTAGATTACCATTGTAACTGATTCAAAGCACTGTGTTTGGTATCCTCATTTAAAAAGGAGGCAATTCCATGTAGCACAGACTACCATCATACATAATCTATATTCATACAATCTAACATTTAAAAGCAAAGGAACCACCGACAAACATTTAATGCTTTTGTTTCAGCTTGTCTCACATTATAGAGCTCACCACATCGATCCAATTACATTATATTAATGAAACAAAAAAAATGTATTGATAACACTGGGCAGTGCTCACGAAATCCACAATTACTCCTCTATAGAAATCTCTACAGATTTACATGATCGGTCAAGGGATCACATGTGGAATATGATATTGCTGCTCCGATGAACAGTGATCAAGGAGCAATTCCTCTGACTGACCAAGGCTAATCTCTCCTGAGAAAAGGGCTTGTAAAGTAGTAATTTCCTACAGTTCACCAGGGACCCCCAACTGACAAACAGTCAGCAAGTTTAACTCATTAGAGCTGCTTGATTGGCAGATGCTAAGATTCACATCAATTGCCCTACTTCCATGATTGAGTGCTGCAGACATGGCATACATGGTGAGGAATGTCAAAGCGGAGCGCTGCGCCAGGCCCCAAATAATGAGTCAATCAGAGGAAATGTTTTGGCCCCATTGTCTGAGAGCTGGATATGTCAGTGGACCTTGATTGGAATGGAGATAAGTACAGTTCCATTAAGGCAGGAACACTCCAAAGTGGCCATCCTTGCTTTTCCTGCCTCAAAGAGCAAAGTCGTCACTGTCCTTCACCGTCATCGTCATTAGATCAGTGTTTGCATCTCCGCACCTGTACTTAAAGCCATATTTCTCCTAATTTAAACTCATGTTTAAAGTTCTGCGCTAACCGTGCTGTAATCAGATTCATCACGGAGTTCTCCGATGGCACTGTAGCCGTTCTGTCGGACCAAAAATATGCAGATCAGCTGAGGGTATAATGCACTACCGCGAATAATCATTCTATTCAAAATAACACAGCAAAGCACTTTCCGACTCGAGCACCCACATTTTCAGCTCATCTACACAATCAAATGCAAATATGTGAACCGGAGGTGTTTTTTCTCCTTAAAGTAATCATGGGTCTTTTTAATGGAGTCCAGAAATGTCACTTGGTGATATGTTTTAACACCAAATGAGATGGGACAGATCTCAAAATGATGGCCAATTCCGCTGAACCCAATGCATTTTTAAACAGCCGCAATTATGCCAAATAGATAGTTTTAGAGGAATATTTGCATTGTGTAATATCCATGATCAAAGCAGGCATCAAAGTCAATTTGACTCTATCTCAGCAAGGTAACAACCACCATACAAGGAAAAATAATAGAGCTATTCACATAAAAGTTTGATGAAATGCATTTATCAGCGGCAGAAGTTCAAACATTTTGACATACAGCATGATACAGACCGTACTAACAGCAGTACCAAATGGTTAATCATATGCAAACATAAAAACATGCAAGCATACCTTTTAATGCTGCAATGAATAATGGTTTTAGCACCACACAAATGACTCTGAAAAGCTTCATGCCACAAAAACATTATGATGTAATTTTCACATTTCAAAATTTCAGTCTACCACTGCAGTACTGCCAACATATGGATATTCATAAACTTTACACTCGCAATGTTATAAAATGGTGTAAATGGTCATTAAGAATGAGTGAAGAGGGGAAAGTGAAATACAGAAGCTAGTGCTGAACACCTAGCTAATAAGGGCTGCAAAAAAAAATACAAGGTAGTACAGCAATATTTTAGGTGAAAAATGGGTTTGTACACAGAGGCCTGAGTACCAACGTCTTATTATTTAATTGATTATCCTGTTTCACATTCACTGATGGACTACTACAAAACCAAAATCAATTGTTTTCTTAGTCCAGAACATGGCACAAAGGTTTTTTTTCTTAGATATGAAGCACCAATGGACAGCTTGTATCTCACTTACTCACTCACTCACTCATGTTCAGCTGGCTGAAAATTTCCCACAAGGGGGAGCCATTAGCAATCATTGTTTTGATGCTTCACCTACATACATTTATATTCCCCTGTGGGATAGAGACATTTTTTTTGTGAATGTTGCTTTGTCTACATCACAATTCTGTTTTGCTTCAGTTAAAAATCGTAGTGAGATGAACAGAGATAAACATTAGATTAATTTGATTTATCTCATTAGAGATAAATCATTAGATAAAATGGCCATACTTTTTTCTTTTGGGGGAATAATTAGTAATCAAATGTAACAAATCACAATATATCACAACATTACATAGTAATGTGTTACAAATTTAAAAAAACTGCACTAAAGTAGTATTGTGGCTCAAATACAATGATAATATTGTACCGTGGGGACATTAATAAACTGCTGAACTAGATAATTATACACACTGAGCTTGCATTCTGAACATCTTCCCTTACACCACCGCCAGCAAATATCACTCAAAAACGTCACTCAGAAACTCTTTTAGATAATTTATGCATCAACTTTCAACTGAATTCCAAATCCCCACTGAAAGATTCAATAAATCTTATGGCACTTGGACAATATTGGTTAGACACACTGATAAACTTCAGTTAGATGCATTAATAAACCATAAAAGATTATGAATTAAACCAGTCACAAGCACATGGCCCCGGCATGATTTTTTGACTTTGTGCAAAGTTCTCTGCTGAGACTTTTTCGATAGCTTAGTTCTCCACTACATCATAAATCACATAAATTATAAATCAGAGTTTGTTTTGACACACGAGGGGAGAAAAGAAACTGCTGTCCAGTTTATGAAAGAAGTCAGCATAAATAAAATATGTCCTCATGGGCAATCATAAATATGGAAAAGTAAGGTGTGAAATGATTATCTAGTCACAGTGAAGAAAAAAAGGCAGCGAAAAGAGGACACATTGTGCAGAGCAGCTCTCTGCTTGTCTGGATGCAAGCTGTTTGGTTGCTTCTCCTACCTGTCATACCTGCAGAGGAGTCCAGCAGAGTCTCCGGAGGCTTAGCTGAGCGTTGAAGACCAACACACTGTCCACAGCAGCACGGCTGTCTCTACTTCACTGAAATTACAGAGAGAAAGGGTGAGAAATACAGAAACAAGAGAAAAAAAATTGCAAACAACCCGGCCTATACATTATGGTAGTGTGCTAAAGTCTTAGGCAACTAAGAAATTATAAGTTATTTATCTGGGCAGCAAGCATGTATTTGTTTAAAAAACACTTATATTAGAATAAATAGAAATAAACAAATCAATAATACCTTGTGGGTTTGCATGTGTGCATGTTAGCTTAACCATTTCCATTGCTGTACTTTGGAGGAATTCTGTTGTTTACAGTTACTTTCCAATTTCCAGTTTATTTAAACAGTCAATCAGATTAAATTATTTTAAAAATTCAAATCACATGTGCTGCTGATAATATTAAAATATATAAATATATATATACAATGGCTGGAGTGAGAAAGAAGTTAAGAACCAAACCTGTGTTCTGTATTCTTAAGTTAATAAGAACTGTAAAAAAACAAAAGGTTTTGTTACTTTTTACTGCGTTTGAGTGTATATGCATTTATTCTCATATTAAATACACACTTATTGCAGAGATAAATGGTTTTAAATAATGTTCTTGTCTGCCTAAGACTTTGCCAAGTACTGTATATGAAATTGTAAAGAAAATAAATATACTGTACATGAAACTGTATATAGTCCACACCTCAACATCACAGAATGTGTTTTGGATTACTTGGATAGTGAAAAGCAAAAAAAGAAACCAACTCCTAAGATTAAGAATATAAATGAATGGACGGACTCTATTTACACAGTGCTGTTTTTTTTCATTAAATCTTGTCCTTTTCAAATAAATTAGTCTGGTACTTTTGAAAAGCTATAATTATTTCTAAGTTAGGACCACTGTTACACTGTGGTCTGTTTTAAAACTCCAATTACTTGTCAAAAGTATTGGTAGACTGCAGAAATGAACAGTACAAATAAGCTTACATACAGCAGTTAAGATCTACAAGTGTATAAACATACACATAAGATGCACTAACCAGAGTATCAGTGAAGTTATTATGCAAAAAATATATTCTCTGTGCAGTAGACTTATTACTCTGACAAAATGTCAAAGACACCCTTCACAAGTACTTAATAGCCTCTTTTTAGCAGGAGTTTGCTAAACAAACAGCATAAATTTGTTTGTCGTGAAAAAGTAGGCCAGGAACTATGAATAATCCTCACCGGAACCAAATCTGGAGGATCTGAACAGTACGTGATTAATTCTTCGGTATTAATCATGTAATTCTTTCATATAAAACAAAGCTTAAGCTTTATTTGCTAAGATATTTGACCTTGTCAAGGAGTTAAGACATTACAGCTTGGATTTAAAATGCATCTAAAGATTAAAAATGATGGTTGACTATTACAGAGGATTATAAATGAAGGAAAATTGCTTTTCATTTTGATACACAACTGATTTTAGAGGAAATAAGGAGCAGGTGGTACACTATGTATTGTAATAGGAAACAAGGTTACATGCAAGATGTGTGAGATATATGTGGTATATATTTTCATTTTTCCTCTCTGCCCTTACTTTTCTGAGCACTGAAATTAAAGTAATAACCTTGTAAGAGCCACAAGATCAGCTATAGACTTGTGCTTCATAGCTCCAAGATATATGCTGTTAAAGCAATGCAGAACATCTTTGATCTTTGCTCATTTAAGCACAAAAAAACTTTGCTTATAAAGTATGTCTCACTTTCTGGGTGAATCTTGTTTACCTAAGCTGCTGTGTGTGTTTATACGTGAATGAAATCTTGTGCCAGCTAGAAATGTAGATGCTTTGCTTCCATGTGCCTTCAAAAATAATCAAGGTCACATTCAAAGACCCCACTTTTAGTATTCAAATTACTACTACATGCACACCAAGGACTGTCTAAAAGACGGTGAGATACTATTTCCGCTCGTAAATGAATCTCGACCACAAACTCCATAAACACCGCACACTCCAAAAGGAAAAGCACTGACAAATAATTGGGTCTATATAGGTGATATATCAATACATTGTGTCAATACTGATGTCACATCATGACTGATTTTTAGCTTTAACAATATTGATGGATAATGAGCACTATTTGCATTATGACAGTCTATTCCACAAAATAGTGCAGTCTTTGTAGACAAGCAATTTGGCTTTTAGCTTTTTAACATATATTTTGAGCACTTTAGTCATAATATTAGCCATATCCTGCGATATAAATGCAGGCTTTCTGTTGCTTTTGGTTTGGTTAATGTTTACAATGTTAAGTAAGGATTTAAGGTTTGTGAGGCTTTCTTTTAGCATAGAGCAGCAGCACTCAGGCAGTGTGAGTTCATAAACCTTGAGGCAAACTCAAATATCATAGGTACTGGCACCAATACTGACCATATTACATGAATCAGATATTGGTCAGTTCTTCTCAACTATGGTACATTAGCATCTGCTGTATGTAGCACAGTGCAAATATCTGAGACCACCCCATACATTTAATTTCCAGCCAAAATCCTTATTAAATACAAGTAATTATTTATTCATGAGATATTTCTCAGGAGATCAGAAAAGAAAGGAGAAAGACAAAGATGTTTCCAAACCTGGAGTTTAAAAATTATAAGACTCCTAACAACCATGCAAGACTTGGTGGACCACCAAAATGGTTCCCATCAG
Source organism: Pygocentrus nattereri (assembly GCF_015220715.1). Classification (NCBI taxonomy): domain Eukaryota; kingdom Metazoa; phylum Chordata; class Actinopteri; order Characiformes; family Serrasalmidae; genus Pygocentrus; species Pygocentrus nattereri. Next base: position 25,344,027 of record NC_051234.1, on the reverse strand, counting down.
ATAAACAGTACTTCAAGCATTTATTTTTGAGAGAGAGGAGAATTCAAGCTCCACTCTTGATTCAATTCTAAAAAAATCCTGTCCATCTTTCCAGTTTGAGAAGACAACTCAAAGCTATAGCTCTGAAAGGATGTGTAGCTGCCAATAAGCCCTTACAAAGACAGCAAAACAGACAAAAGAGAAGAAAGGTCTCACTAGAATATTAAAACTACACATCTGAGATTGGGAGGTTTATGGACTGAGGAGTCTAAATATGTAATCTGGACCATGAGAAGCAAAAATGCAACTAACTTCTAAGACTGAACTTTGGAGCTCTGAAAAAACAAGGATGGAAGAGTGGGGACTCTCGATAATGAAAAGTGTGATAACAGTTCTGTGATATTATATATATACACACACACACACACACATATGTGTGTGTACTGTTAAATGTATGCCCTAACGGTGAAACATAAATTAATTGTACTTAACAGCTCTTTTAATTGGAAATGAAAAAATTAAGGGCTTCCATCTTCCAGGACATAATCCATAAGAAATCTAGAAATTAAACAATGACTATTTTAACTTTTCAAATTAATGTTTCAACGACTACTAAAAACTATTTACCTCAGGTAGAAGACAAAAAAAACTTAAAGTAAAATGTTCCAGATCTGTTTTTGTACCCACAGCATGGAACAGATTAGTGCTTAATCTGAAGTACTTAGCAGCACTCAATCATATTACTTAAGACCATCCTTTGATAGATAAATATAAAGAAAATGAAATATCACAATATTATATGATGGATTTAAGCCTAACATAGTATGTTTGTTTATCTAATTTAAAATGAGGAATTGTGCTTTTTTTTCTCCAAAATACAAGACTTTGAATGTATTCCCTTGATTAATAACAAGGTCTTAATCCACATTGATAGAGAACATTGAGGTTATGAGTTTCCCTCCATTACTGTTATAACCATTCAGCAAATATCATGCAACAGTTATTCTTGCTTATGTAGTATTTGATTGGGAAAGACAACAGCCTGCAATGTGTAACTCAGTCAATACAGAAATGTAATATTGCAAGTATATTAGATAGAAAGTGTTCCATGGCAGTTTTTTATATTTCCTACAGAAAACTTTTAGATGAAACAATTAGTTAATGCTTTTGAGCAAACTGATGGGCATCATTAAAGTGTATAGTGTGGCAAACAGAACAAATTTTTAGTTTGTTTTTCAAGCAAAGTACTCTTTTAAAGCACTTTGATTGGTTTACTACTTGAAAAGCTTTTAAAGCCATTAATGCTGTAAGGTTACAGTCTTCTGATGTTCAGGGTACATTTTTAATGTCTCTGCTTTTAAAGCAGGGCCTGGCAGATGAGCGTTGTAATCCTTTCTCCTCTGGCCTTAGAGACCTCTTTTGACGGTGTGCACCGACAACAAATGTTGACCTTGCTGTTCAAACCTAAAGGCCTTCAAGGTATATGCAAACACAGCAGCACGGACACCTCAAAAGAGAACCAGCGTTTGATGTTGATGGGGGCCATTTTCAAAGCAAAAAGAAAGATACCCATAGGCTTGAATTCCATCAAATGGCTTTGATATATGTGTTTCTGCAGTGTTTATAATTACAAACAAGGCGCATCATGATTAAAACATTGGGGAGGAACCGGGCCAGGGAGGGTCTAACAAAGCGCAAGGCTGGATCTCAGTGAGGAGACAGGTGTGTGTGTGTGTGTGTGTGTGTGTGTGTGTATATGTGCGTGTGCATGTGTGTGTGTGTGTGTGTGTGTGTGTGTGTGTGTGTGTGTGTGTGTGAGTGAAGCACACACTGAAAACAGCCAAAATATGAGCACTGAGTAAGGCACATCATCTAAGGGTTAAAAAGCCAGATCTGATACCTAACCTATCCATGCTCTGCCCACACTTTCATTCCTTCATACCAAATGTTGCAAGGTTGGACAAGCTTTACAGAGCACTGTGCAATTCCCACCTCGCCTAATAAATGTTCTGTATCAATACAATGTGTATTCTTTTCATGCAGATCGACTGACTCACTTATTCAGCCAATTAAAATAGTCTTACCTTCCTCCTCAAAACCTGCAGTGAAAACAGTGGTGGTAGTAAATTAGATTTACTGGGATAAGAAAAGCTGGAAAGGTTTTAGTGACAAACATGTATATTTAATATGCAATGGCTCCTGTTAGCCAAGCACTGCTATAACAACAGAATGCATTGCATTGAGAGTGTTGATGCTCAATTTTATTTGTACACTCTACTCATACAGATTTAATAACATAAAACTATAAAAATAATTTAGCGACAGTTTTCTGCCATGCTGTAAGCTTACTGTTTTTGAGAGGTGAATAATAGACTAGGATAGTTTTGTCAGCTCAGGCAGAGACATTATAAAGTAGGAGACAGGTCATGAGTTGAATAGGAAAGAAAGAAAATGAATAGGAAAGCTCGTCACCCTCAACATAGCACCTTTTACGGAGAAAGTCCCACATTTCTGAATATTAACATGAAATGTTAATTCAGCTTGGGGTTTATAGATGTCTCCCCTTTCAAAGAGACAGAAGCCTGGCCTTGAATGAGCGTACATAATTGCGCAGGGGCATTGCCAAGATGACCAATGAATGAACAGACTTTTGCTAGGTTGGAAATGCTTCACAGAATGTTGCCCAACATTCTATTCAATCAAATTAATTTAGTAAGCAGTTTAGTACACAATCACTACAATACATTGGGCCTCATTCTCCAAGAAGAAATTTCTTCTTAACAATGGTTTGTGAATGAGGCTCTTTGAGGCTAAAATCCTACAAAAAATGTTTTTCCATCACACTAACATTAACTTGATCACAGGAGACTCCAATGCAACTTCACACATTACTTTGACCAATCACAAGCTTCCACCTGTCTGTAAAATGACTCGACTTAGACACCTGCTTTGTTGCTTTCAGATGTTGACGTGCATGATATGCATGTTGTGACATAATGTTGTATGATTTATCATGATGACTAAATGTCATAATATTGTCCACCCATATGCATACAACATATAAGTATAACTTCCAACGTATAAAGCCTCTGTATTCGTGAATTGGAAAGAAGAATTGTGGGCTACAGTTTCTGACTTTTCAATGGTATTTTTCATATGTAGTTTTGAAAACAGCTGTGAAAGAACACTTTGTGGACAGCGCATGGCTAGGTAAATCCAGCAACTTGATCGTATTCACATAGAAAGTGAACAATTAAATATGTGCAAATCAGAAAAGATGACTTGGTAAGAAGAACTCAATGCGTTCTCTCAAGACTGGATCATGTGAGCGACACCCCAGCATGATAATAACGTCAGTCAATTTAACAGGAATCTGCTTCAAACTGGAGCCAATCCAGGACACCTAAGACATTTTGGAAACTTGGGAATAGGTCCATCATCATCTGGCTGGCGCAGTGGGTGATTTTGTCCAGAAGCCATGTTCTGTGGAAGTCACACATACTGTCAAATGGTCAAGGGCTGTCGTGTTGAGATTAATGAGGAAGCTCAAGGCACTCTAGGGGGTCGAGGGAGGAAAGGGGGGGTGGGGGGTGCGGGTGGAAGGGCCCTGCAGGCTCCATCAGGGTAACAGCACACACACAGGCTAATTCACTCTGGATGAGTGGGGCCGAATACGCTCCATCTGACATTTAAGTAATTAACAGGAATTATGATCCAAAAGAGTGTTTACATAATGTCTGCATGCGCTTGTATCACAGCACCGTAATGATGCTTGATGTAATCTCAACTGCCATCAAATGGTCTGTCACAAATAAGGACCGATTTAGAAACACGCGTAGTAGTCAAGTGCACCATGAGCACTGTGTTATTCCATTATGTAATCATAGAGTATTAGCTATTTAAACGATGGCTTTAATAAACAAATTAACATACGTACGATCAGGCCCCTTTTAGCTCCATGTTGCTGTAAAATTAGTGCTGAGTGATATACCAGTTGTGCTGGTAAACCGGTGTTGGTGCAAAAACAAAATAGTAAGTTTTACCTTTAGCAAAACTAACAGATAAAATTTACAATGAATGCCAGTATATTGCTAGGTGATTCAGAACATATTTAGAAAATATGACTGATACATTAAAAAAAAATCACGAAACTGGACTGCATGACACTATGTAAACTGCTACAATCAATAACATTACACCTAATTAATAAGTTCAGAACTCTTTCTTCTTTTTATATGTAAAATTAGGCCTAAAGAAGGTCCCACCAAACCTATAAGCATATGCATTAAAGAGAAAGGCCATCACAGGTCTCCTAAGTACTGATCTCTCCTGCTCCCCATGTGTGGTCTAAATAAAACCCCAAACAGATCTATTCCTTCAAGTTCCCTCACAGACATAAGGATCAATACAGGGACATGTGGGTATTGATCAGCGTAATGGTGGCAATACTCACAAATTTGCCAAAACAAGACCTTTTTCTGGAGGTGTCGGCACGGCAGCACGAGTGCTCGGAGGCTAATGTTTTTACAATGTCCATGGATTTTATAGACTACTGGATTACATAGTATTACGTTGTTCACCTTACAATCAAAGCTACTGAAAAGTGCTAACAGCCTGTGGAGCCTTTAAATATACCAGGGGAAGCTATGTGAACTGCCTACTGTTAAGAGTGTGCAGCTAAAAAACAAAGATCATTGAACAAAATTCACTGAAAATGATAATCAAAATGATTTGCTACAAAATGATTTTGAATATGGCATACAAAACTACGAAAAGGTCCGAGGATATTTTTTTATGTATTTCACTTCCACCCAAAATGGCAGTTAAATACATGTCATTCATTTTTGGGAGATATTTGTGAGTAAACTAAATAACACATTTTCATAGGGAGAAAGTCAAAAGAACATAAGTGAATGTGGGACTCCTAATAATTGTGCAAGAGCTGGCAGACCACCAAAACTATTACTACTAGATAAACAGTTTTTAAAAAATAAAAAAATTGGCAGATCGAGCAAAGAAGCTGCCAGTATTCTCAGAACAATGGACTGACCACCCCCCCTGAGTCCAGACCTCAACATCACTGAATGTGTTTGGGATTACAACCCCAATTCCAATGAAGTTGGGACGTTGTGTAAAACATAAATAAAAACAGAAGACGATTATTTGCAAATCTTTTTCAACCTATATTCAATTGAATACACTACAAAGACAAGATATTTAATGTTCAAACGGATAAATTTCATTGATTTTTACAAATATTCACTCATTTTGAATTTGATGCCTGCAACACGTTCCAAAGAAGTTGGGACAGGGGCAAAAAAAAGACTGGGAAAGTTGAGGAATGTTCAAAAAAACGCCTGTTTGGAACATTCCACAGGTGAATGTCATGATTGAGTATAAAGGGAGCATCCCTGAAAGGTTCTGTCGTTGACAAGCATGGATGGGGCGAGGTTCACCACTTTGTGAACAACTTTGGGGGCAAATAGTCCAACAGTTTAAGAACAACATTTCTCAATGTGCATTTCGTCATCTACAGTCCATAATATCATCAAAAGATTCAGAGAATCTGGAGAAATCTCTGCAAGTAAGCGGCAAGGCCGCTTTGAATGCCTGTGACCTTCAATCCCTCAGGCGGCACTGCATTAAAAAACGACATCATTCAGTAACGGATATTACTACATGGGTTCAGGAACACTTCAGAAAACCATTGTCAGTGAACATAGTTTGTCGCTCCATCTACAAGTGCAAGTTAAAACTTTGCCATGCAAAGCGAAAGCCATATATCAACAACACCCAGAAACGCGCCGGCTTCTCTGAGCCCGAGCTCATCTGAGATGGACTGACGCAAAGTGGAAAAGTGTCCTGTGGTCTGACGAGTCCACATTTCAGATTGTTTTTGGAAATCATGGACGTCGTGTCCTCCGAGCCACAGAGGAAAAGGACTGTCCGGATTGTTATCAGTGCAAAGTTCAAAAGCCAGCATCTCTGATGGTGTGGGGGTGTGTCAGTGCCCATGGCATGGGTAACTTGCACATCTGTGAAGGCATCATTAATGCTGAAAGGTACATACAGGTTTTGGAGCAACATACGCTGCCATCCAAGCAGCGTCTTTTTCAGGGACGTCCTGCTTATTTCAGCAAGACAATGACAAGCCACATTCGGCACGTGTTACAACAGCATGGCTTCGTAGTAAAAGAGTGCGGGTACTAGACTGGCCTGCCTGCAGTCCAGACCTGTCTCCCATTGAAAATGTGTGGCGCATTATAAAGCACAAAATATGACAACTGACGACTGTTGAGCAACTGAAGTTGTACATCAAGCAAGAATGGGAAAGAATTCCACCAACAAAGCTTCAACAATTAGTGTCCTCAGTTCCCAAACGCTTACTGAGTGTTGTTAAAAGGAAAGGTGATGTAACTCAGTGGTAAACATGCCCCTGTCCCAACTTCTTTGGAACGAGTTGTAGGCATCAAATTCAAAATGAGTGAATATTTGCAAAAATCAATGAAGTTTATCCGTTTGTACATTAAATATCTTGTCTTTGTAGTGTATTCAACTGAATATAGGTTGAAAAGGATTTGCAAAGCATCGTATTCTGTTTTTATTTATGTTTTACACAATGTCCTAACTTCGTTGGAATTAGGGTGGTACTTGGATTGTGAGAAACAGAGAATGCAACCAATTTCTAAGACTGAACCTCTCTCAGAAAGAATGGAAGCTACTCTAAAGGACACATTAAATACTGAAAATGTGAAATTAGGTTTAGTGGTTGAGACTTCTGTGTAATTTTCTGTAATGAAAAGTGAAGAACTTGTATATAATAGACATTCTGATTGGAAATTAAATAAATGAAGGGGACTTATAACTACAGATATGACCACACAGAGCATCTACTTTACTGATACAACCATTTTATTCAAGCGGTATGATGAAATATACTAATAGGGTTAGGTTATGATTGATGCAAAAAATATGAAAGTGGATGGGCCATATACAATAAGTTTGTTTATTTATTTATTTGTTTGTTTGTTTGTTTGTTCAAAAAGCAGTCCAGACAAAAACTCTCATTGTAAATTCAACTCGAATGAGTTGGGCTAACCTGTGGGCAGATGTATGTAAACATCACAAAAAACAGTGAATTAAAAATTTTGCAGCTTAAGTTACATATATGGACTGTGTAGACTGGTGAACGGGATGTTTTCAAACTCAAAAAAACAGGATATTTTGCTTTTCTATGACATGGGCCCTTTATATCTGAAGCTTTTTTACTAGGAATATCAATGTCAAACTTTTAATGCTTCATGTCCACATGGAAGCTAGTAGTACTTCCCTAACAACCCCTGCCCTAATAAGCACTGCCTTTAATTTGGGCCCGTCAGAGCAATGAGACTTTGGAGATCAGATTAGAAATTGTTCACGTCCAACAAGAACTCCATCTTGTTGTCTAAAGGGAAGGGGCTAGACAAAACAAAATGTGCAGTGGAGTGTGCAGTGTGGAAAAGAGAGAGGGGCTTATAACTTAGATCTGCTAAATCATGTAATTGTTCTGTAAAAGCTAAGCCAAAGTCTAATTAGCATAGATGTAATTGCAATGGCTTGTGGCATCAAGCATTCAGCATTTAGGCTCGATGTTAATTACTGTAATTGCTGCAGTAGTGTTCAACATACTTCAAAGTAATGCAAATGATGTTCATAATCCACACAGTGACTGGTCATCTAAGACCTCTGCTTGTGGAGTTTACTCTCAAATGTGCCTCTGCAGATCCATGTTAGCGCTGTGGGACATCAAAGACTGGAGTCAAAGGGGCTGTTAAACGTACAGTATTGAGCCAATTTAATGCTCTATGCTGTAACAGATGTTTTTCTCTTCTTTTTTATTTTTTAAAACTCTTTAAGAACTAATAGTGTTGGCAACTGTAAACCAACAAAAGTGGGAATTACTAGGAGAATTTAATAGTAGAAGAGAGATGGTCACAACCTAACTAAATACTAATACAGACTTTTTTTGTAGTTAAAGCAAGTTTTTTTGTAGTTAAAGTAGAATCATCTGGTCGTCTACTGCTACTCATATTGCAACATCATCTGTACATTTTACTGTTTTTGTAGCATTAAAGTAACTATGTTCATCACATTTTTCAATTACTAAGCTGTGTTTATAAGTGACAGAATTAACACCTGTATTATTTTAATTCTCCTCTTGACAGCTGTAATATAGAACCCATTTGAATTAAATAACTCATAGTGAGAGCTAGTCAGCAGCACTAATCCATGCCTTGGAAAGCAAGCAGCTGTTACTTGCTGTGCAATGAAATATTAACAAACTCAAAACTTTTGTTGTTATGTTCATATAATCTATAGTATAGTTGATGCTTAATGCTACATTCAGTGCACATACATTTGATTCAATTCTGGGGGTCTGTAAAGGTAGGCTTGCTAAGCATAAGGTTTTAAATAAGACAGTTGTGACTTTGCACCATTTATTATTCAGTTGTACTGTTCTGTATGACTGCAGTCTTTTATTTTGAAATAAAAGATGTATCTACATAATTAGAGCTCTGCAGAATCAAGAGAAATATTAACAAAATCCAATCAAGTCTTGACTTGAGAATCAAAAATCATATCAAACTTGAAATTATGTATATCCTTTTTACTCCTAATACCTCTACCTATAAGAGGAAATGAATATTATTGATATGGTGCTGTATTCATATTGCTTCACTGTTCCAAAAACTAGGAAAGACATTAAAGTAGCATATATATCAACAGAAAATAGCATGTTGACAAGTATAAGAGCAACATTTATATTATTTGTTGCTCAGAGATATTGGTGTGTGTGCATCTTAAAATACTGATCTTGGTTGTTAATCATTGAAATTCTCCACAACACCAGATGAACCCAGCCAGCATATGCAGATAAATCATTAGAATAAAGATTGCGTTGAGCAAGTCTGTCATTGGAAAAGTGAGGGGGCAACACACATCTCTGCCTTGCATTTTATGCAAGACAAAACAATTGATTTTCGAGAATCATTTTAATACATCAGCACTCCCTTGCCTGCTTTTCCCAGCAGACCCCTGGTGTTGAGTGGAACCATGGTATGTCTTTAGCAATAATGCAAAATCAATGAGCAGAAACTGAGCTATCATCTCCTTAAATGCAAGCTGCTATTTCACTGATTTCTAATTAAAATGACTGAGTCCAAAATAAAGGCGCTCTCCCTACTGGATGGATCATAAAATGTGCTAGACTTTCTTTATATATATATATATATATATATATATATATATATATATATATATATATATATATATATATATATATATAAAAATGAGGTGGATGAGTTCTGGGGAATAAAATGCTACAATTTTCTCATATGCTAAATGAAAACACATTGATCTGTAAGCATATTCCTTTGGCCGTTCTAAATGCTAAACAAACCCCAGCATTTTGAAATAGATATATGTATGGTAATTCTTTCATTTATCTCCGAGATACGAGGCAGAGAATGGAGAAGCCCTCTCCTATTTGCAGTTCCATTAATCTTTTGAAGCCTTAAACGCGTAATTCAATGGAAGACAAAGCAAAAAAAGTCCAGCACCAGTCACCCCGGATTAAATATTCATGCTGTATGCCTCTCCGTGCTTTTACACCAACAACTTCCATGCTCGCTGCTCTTTGATATGAAGTCGGCTAAGGCGCTTGTGTGATCGCTGGCCCATGAACGGGGAGGACAGCGCAATCAGAAAAGTACCAGAATCAACATGAAATAGCTAACAATTACTGGCACTTTTTCGCCACGGTGGGTGGAAACAAGGAGCATATATAAATTCGCTGTGTTCTGGAAGAGCTCACGGTACTTGCACTTGGCGGAGGGCGCTGGAAAGTAACTATGCCCATAAGTGATTATGTACTCATTCTAGTTCTGTCACTTTGTGTTTACACGTCTGTCAATGACATGGCAATCAAGAGCCTTATAAGACCTAATTCACACAGCGTAGCCTAGTGCTTTTAGAGGACTTTTTTTGTTTTTTGGCCCTGAGTATCTCAAAGTATCTCTCAGATACTTGGCCAAAAAAAGCTAAAATCAAGGCTTGTGCCACAGCCAATCTTATTATGTCTTATCCAGCCTGTGAACAGCATTCCGTAGTCATTATTATAAAATGAAAATATTATTCCTAACTTCAAATAGTAGATCATCAAGCAGATTATCAAGATCACTATCTGTCCCATTATAATTCTACAAAAAAAAAGCGGAATGCTTAAAATCTCTATAGTAACAAAAAAAATCCTGATTTCCAATAAGAAAATAATCTGATCTGCTTTTGCTGTAGCATATAAAATGTTAAGCTTTTTACTTCTCATATAAACTATTACTCAATTTAAATTCCCAACAGGGCACTGTATTATCTAGATTTTGGAACAAACATGCTTATTGGCTTATTAACGCTAATAAGACTGAATACTTGGGCACTGAATTTGGTACTGAATGACATTTTAATTCAAATTTTTTGATACTTGGTGGTACTGAAATCTATCAGTACCTCAAAAGCATCATATTTCTCTAACCATCATCAGTTAAACACAAGGTTTCCATGTTCATTACTGGACTGGGCAGTCTTAGTCACTTAAAAAACCTGTCATTCAGGATTTAACAGAGTCTCTGAATCTGGCTCTTTTCAGCTGTAAATCCTGATATTACAGTCCTCCAGGCTTTGACTGTTTTACAGCACCATTTAAATAAGGGAGCAGGGTGGAAAAGTATGTCAAGGGTCTGTAACAGATGTCCAGTGGTCTTTCCGCTCTCCCTTTGGCTAATTTAGCACTATATTGAGCCTTCAGGGAGGATTGATGGTCCAAGAGGAGGGGCCTACTCTCCTCCACATGAACAAGTCCCAAGAGGAAGCGGCTACAACTTCCAACACTTTATTATTGGTCAATTTGGAGTCTTCTTTCACTTGGGTGACATGGCTTAGGAGATGTCACAGACTGGCCAATCAATACTTGAAGCTTAGCAGGCTGAAGTGTCTGCCACCACGAATGGCAGCAGCTGTGGCCGGACTCACTCCTGACCTGTTTATCGGACGGTAATTACTTGCGAAGTGCTCAACATTTGGCTCGGGCTGTCCAGAGCACATTAATGAAGGCGAAGAGAAGAAAAAAAACATCTTGGAGGGTTGAGTGATCAATCCATCCTTGAGCTTGACCACTGCATTTTAAATGAAGTGGAGATTAATATGAGGTGGATGATGTGTTAAAAAAATGAAAAAGCTTCTTGCTCAAGTCAGTCCATCATTATGTTCACTTTTCCTCAACTATTTTTAGTCATGCTATTGATTAATGATCCATTTTGGCAAAATGGCACTGATATCTGGGCAGGAAACAAGCTGTTATAAGTTTTCTTGAAAGACCGCAATTGGCTTTAAAAAGCACAATGTACAATTCCCTCCCACAGAATTTCTCTGCAAATCGACCAGTACCATCTCCTGATATTTCTCAGCTTATTTCCTCTGAATGAAAAGTATGCGCAGGCGGCAACGGCAGCGTTAGGCTGAGGTTGCCTGTGGCTCGATGTACTTGACTTGTTGTGTAGCAAGGCGCTCAGCATGTAAGCAAGCCAAAGCCCGGTAGCTGGCAAATGTATTGATCCTATGGATTTCCTCCAAAAGATGCGATAATGATACATCATGGTCAGATTTAGCCGAACAAACTGTTAGGGAAGTGTGAAACCAATTTGAGAACATAAAGACCAGCACTTTCATTCGTGACACCACAACAACTAGCTGGCTGAGAGAAAAAATCTATAGGAGACCTTGAAATGCCTTTATCTAGTGAGGAGTTTGTTATGTTCATGTCTAATTCAAGTTTGTATGGTATTTCAACATTAACAACTTAAGTATCCTTTAAATGACTGAGGTTACTCTTTTGGGTTTATATATTGCTGCTGTCTAACCATAACTTTGGATCTCCAAAATAATCATCATTAACTATTCACACAATGTAAAACAAGAAGTTACAATACACTCAAAATAGACAATATGACAACCCAACAGTGACTCCATACATGTAAAGCTACCCTACTTCTCTCTGTGGATAGGTGTGAAGTAATTACCATTTTATACATTTAATATTGTGCTTTCTCTTTAAAATATGCAACACAGCAAGTGTTCTCAATACTAATCGTAGATAAAAAATTATGAGGGCAAAAAAAGAGGACTTCTCTATTCAATTCTGAGAAATATGGTCATAATCCGGCATGTAATGTATCAAACCCTTTCATTTTTCAACCTGAATCGATGCATCTGTGCTTTAAGCTTCTTAGTATGCCAAAGTATTAGATTTCTGTGAAAACCTCATATACACAAGTTTTGATGGAATCCACAATTTTATATTCCATATTTTCCAGCTGATTAAAATGTAATCACTGATTATTGTGACCCTTTGCAATCTTTTCAACATCAAGGGGAACGTTCATTTTAATCTCTACTACATTTTAATTACTTGGTCAATTTCTACTTTCAGGGAAATAATATTTATCTCTGCAGTATGCAAATTACAAGATAAAGAAATGGATGGATGTTCCAAATAATGCTGGATTCTTGCCATCTGCTCCAAAAAGTCTTTAATTTAATGACACAGCAGATTATTCAAACTCCAGATAGTACGGAGCTCTATGTATCTAAACTGTAGCACTTGACTGAATTACTTTTTTCTCCTCTATTTGAATATTATACATAGTATACAATGGAACTGAACGACTGTCATGCTACCTTGAATATGTAACGCACTGAATGTGATTGTTTATAATAAAATAGATGCAGTGTGAACAGAAATAGATTGAGAAAGTGATCATTTTGTAATAGGCGCTGATTTTCAAATTACTGGGGATAATTAGCAAAATTTAAACCATAATAAAGGAAAGAGAGATGTGCCCTTCTTTCACTAAGCACACATCATTATTATACAAGTAAAATCTGCCAGTGATGACAGTACATCCATAATAAAACTGCAAGTCAATGCAAATGGATTACCTATAGATTACATTTAACCTAAAGATTCTATAGAAAACATGAATCAAAGACATCACTGAGTCACCCTATTTGTTCATGGCTACATTCTTATTTCAGTGATGGAAATGGGTAGTTTCTTTGCGAAGCTTGTCTTCTTTCTACACTGGACACCTTGTTTGATGGCAGCTGTAATTTTGCACAAGGGTTTTTTTTTTCTCCTTATCTAAATGCTGGAGGAACCCGCAGTCTTCTGTGGTTCTGTTTTAAATGCGACTGCTGGCCAGCATGCTGAGTGTTCATTTTGGAGCTGTTATGGCCAAATCAAGATAACAACATGTCTCTTCAAACAAAATGACCACAGCATGATGCTGCCAGCTGAAATTAATTCCACAGTTGACTCAAGGGGGGAAAGACTCGGAGCCTGCACCTACTGTAAAAGAAGTCTTGAATATGTAGGAGGAGGCCTTATCTTTTATATGCCGTTCGCAATTCAATCTCCCCCAACATTTAGGATTACACTGATGGAAACGTACATCAAACAAAAACATTTCGCTGAACCACCTCCCCGCGCCATCAGGAAAATGGATTTGCAGTGCTGTTACGAAAGGTAAATTTTGTGTTAGGGGGTTTTTCGCAGCTGGCTTTGTGTTGGAAAAGTGATTCAGGGTCACTGTGAACTCATCACTGCTGGTTATGACACCTTGCAATGTTTTTCGAACACAAAACGAAAGCTTTTGTCTGCATATTAGAGAAACAGATCATATGATCAAAATAGAAAGATCACAGTCGTGTAAATACTGGTTTCAACTCATTTGTATATGTGAGTCTGAAAAGAAATACAAATAATCACAGGCTCATCATCATTTTGCCACGCAATTTAAATATAATTATAAAATTACACAACTAATTACACATTTACTTACATAACTATTTATACTGGATTTCCATTCCATGTCTGCCCCTTTTCTGTTTGCTTGATGTCAACAAATTACAAAAGCACCGCAAAAATGAAACTGATGTTTTTTCTTTCTGCAAAACGAGAACAAATTCCTATCATTTCCTCCCAACACAAATGTGGTATTTGCTGAAAGTTTAGTATCTACACATTTAACATAATTCTGCTGCTTGTTTGAAGGAGCTATGGAGGAGAAATAAATTACAATTACAATATAATTACAACCATGCCTGTTATCACTGTTAAACACTGCAGCTTCTGAAAGTTAATAAAATTAGAATGAAATTTAGAGAATGAATTTAACACTAAGTGAAAGATGGCATCATAAAAACATAAATAAGAAGAAAGTGGATTCTGGCCAAATGGGTGGAATAATTTTACATGTGATATCACCTTTCTCTACCAAGAGGACAGACTAGTGGCAAACCATACAGAACTCCTCCCTGACAATGCAGAAATGCACACTGGAACTGGGGTCTGAACCATAGCTGTGGCATGTGTTGCCTGAATGGTAGGGTCTATTATTATAATGTCAGTGAGACAAACTGATTTTTAGTTTTAGCAGTGTTGATAGATAAGAAAACATTTACATGCAATGTATGTCATTTTCCTGTGTGTTTCAGTTTAAAAAAGTTCGTAAAAACTAGATAAACTCCAACTTTCCTTTTTAGAAATCCATTTTCCATCTGCTACATATCTATAATACTATCTCAAGGTATCGTTAGTGTATTTTTATAACATGCAGAATACAGTAAAACAGTCCAATCAAAACGATTCAGGTTTGTAAGACATTCTTGTAGCACAGAGTTATAACACTCAGGAAAAATGGCCTCATTAACTCTATTAATGCAAGACTGATACTGTAATATATTTTAAAAATACTGAGTTACTGAATTTGATCAAAACTGTCCAGCCCTTGTGACAGCCTTCATTCTCCTTAAGTGTAATAAAGGAAATATCAACCACATAGTACAATGAATATGACAAAATAAAGGAGATCAAAATATGAATGAACACATACATTTCCTCCTTTAAAAGAAGGACAAGATCTTTTTTAGGTCAGGTCGTAATTCTGTCAGGTCGACTAGACAGGGGTGGTAAAGTTAGGGAAAATGCCATGGCTTGTCTATGACAATCGGACCAACATCATACTGACACATCTGTAAAATATACTTAGAGGAGAGAAGGAAAAAGTACAAGACAAGACAATAACTCTTCAGAGAATATGGAAATTTCAGGTTTTTTAAAAAAAGGGAATATTCAAACTGTGATTTTGCTAAATTAAATTGAATTAAGTGCAAATAAATACATCAAAAAAGATATGCCTGCAAAAGATATGCACATAATTCAAAACTATATTAATGTAGATCCTTTATGAACCAATATTTAACAGTGAAACTGTGAAATTATTTGTTTAAAAAAAAACAATTAAAACTCCGTCTTTTGCAGCAAGACAACTGAGGTGTCACGGATGCTTGATGTCTCTATTCAGCGCGCAGTGTTGTAAATAATTGCAGACAATTAGCATGTTATTAATGATGCTGAAACAAAAGGACAGCTCCCCTGGCGCACGTTTTCCGCTTTAGGAAAACAAAACCTTGCTGCTGTTGACAATATGCCATCTGTCTTTAAATCCACAGGCAAAAAGACGAGCCTGGGTAGCTGCGCTCTGCGCTAATATGACATGTTGAAACATTAATCGCCCCCTTGGGCTGACATAATTACTACTTCATGTTAATCACCTAACAATTAGCAGCCATCAGTTCCGAGGGGCAATCAATGAATTAGCTGGAGATTCTCCCACATGTTCACTGCCATTCTCCCCATTCAAAACCACCCAGCCCTTCAGACTGACACCTTCTGTGCACAGAATAAGAACTCATTTGCACTTGTACCAATTAAGCGCTCTAATATCCCTCGGTGAATTGCAAGGCCATTTCACACATTCAGTGGCATTGGATTTTTTTCCCCTTTCTCTTTTAGTGATAGGCTTTGTATTCATTTGTAAGGCACTGTTAACTTTAAGTACATAATACTACACTGACGACTTAAAGGACGCTACATTATTCTAACAAATTAAAGTACATAATACTGCACTGATTAAAAAATTGTCACTTTTATATTTTGTATCTGTATCCACTTACAATAATTTAGCTCTAAATAAATTGTTAATGATTAATTAAATTATTTCCAACAACTAGATGAATAATAATTTGCATTCAAAAAAAAAAAAAGAAAATAAGCAGAAGCAGGTGGTGTTTTATGGATAATCACTGCTGCTATTGCTTTCCATTCTTTTTGCTAAACAATATAAAAATATAATTTGGAAGCACGTCATCTGTCACCACACATATTAAATAATAATACACACATTTAGAACCTACAACACTGATTGTCTTGTGCCATGTGATTTTTCTCCACCATTAAGTACATCAAGAACACACATACATTCCAGAAAGAACCTATTATTTCGTATTAGAAACCTAAATTTAATCATAAGCCTTGATGCTATATTCCTTCATTATTCCATATATTGCCACAGATGATATTACAGCATAGATGGCCTCTTCGCCTTATTATGTTATGAGCCTATAGCCACATGTGTGAACTAGCTTGCAAGGCACCAGTGTTATATATCAGTAATATACTACTCTGTAGGGTGAATGATATATTACAGTCCTGGTTTTTGGGGGAAAATGAAAATGCAGCAAGCATCCATATGTATGTTCTGAGTATGTTTCCATTCATCTGAATAATCAGTGGACGGTTGACAGTCAGGTGCTAGCCTGGCCGGGCCAAGGGGGCTGATTTAAATGTCAACCCCGGCATCACCAAAAAGTACCTATGGCAATCACTGAAAGCTTTAATAGGTTTCCTGTCTTGTTCTTAATTTGCTGAAATTGCAAAATCAATACCTGCAGTTGTAGTCGCAGCTTCTTGTTTTACTGCTTTAAGATAAAGTCTAAAGGGGAAGGCAATCTTCACTTCCAATTTGCAATGTTCAGCATCAGGCTAGCTCTTATCAGTGGCTTTAAAAAAAAGCAGTTGTCTGGCCATAACCACTGGGCTCCTCGGGTCTAGATGACTGCTGTATGTAACTCCATGCAAAGTGCACAGGTTAAAAAACGTGACATGAAATAAAGATATTGTCGCTGTTAGATCTAAACTTCATATCACCATTTCAAAACATTAGCTGTTTTTTAACTGTGTGCAAATTTAAAGACAAAAGGATCTAAAGAAATGCATGAAAATTGATCTGGAAATAAAATCTCGTTTTATTAACTCTAAGATAAAAACGTTTTTTCATTCTTCTACCATCTCTCTCCATAGTGACTTGTTATTCAATAATGCTTGTTACTCTCTGGTCAAAACTAAGACTACACGACCAGAGATAAGGCTACTGTGGACCAACAGAAATGGCCAAAAAAGACACAACTCCAAAATCTCAAGTTCCTGTTTTAGACAGGTTTTTCTTCTGACAGTGATGACAGTTATCATTTACTGGTCAAAACTGAAAGTCCAGTAATGAGATCTACTCAAAATGACTATATGTAAGGCTATTACAGACCAGTAAAAATGCCCCAAAATGACAGACTAAAATCACATTTTAAATCAAGTTTTATTAACTCTCTGGAAAAGTTACCATTTTTTTCCTTCTGACAGTGATGTTGATTATTATTTCCTGGTCAAAACTAATCTGTAATGTAACAATCAAAGATCAAGCTATACTGCAACCTTGTGTCTCCATAGTGCTAACGTTACAGAGGGAAAAACTTTGGATATGACAGTAAGCTGTAAACTATACAAAGCAACTATACAGAGTATTCATGTCTGAATCCGGTACTGTTTTAGAATACTTTACACTCTGAAGTTGTCATCAGATACAAAAGCCACAGAGTAAACAAAACATAGAGGTTATACCCTTAACTCAGCCATGTATGGGACGATGGATTGGAGAGTGTGCCTTCTGTGTGCCTACAAACCAACTCTGACTCTCTGAACACAGCTGTTTTCAGTTCAAATACAATGCAAAAGGTTACAGATATTTAAAAAAACAGCACAGAGACCTTGCTTCCCTCTGATTCTTTCCGAGGACGAGGCAGTATTCTTCTGCCTGACTCAAAAGCCTACCTACAGAGGCCCGTCAAGTATTTAGTGTAAGTGTTTTGGCATTATGCAAATGAAGCTGCATAAAGTGTGTGTTCATTTAGCGTGTTTTTAAGGGACCCTCAGATCTTTTGTCTCAGCATGTGGGCCATTAATCCATCTTAAAGCCTTCTCTCTCTAATCTCCACTCTTTCATTAGCTGAAATGACCACAGAATGCCACCTTTATTGCTTTTCACTTTCTAATTGCATGTTGATCATATATTAAAAAAAATACTGTCTCTGAATGGCCTCTTATTCAGAGCCTTAAACTGCAATCAAGGGAAGGACTTTGCGTTTGGTTGCAGAAATAATTTCACATGTTCCAGAACAGATTAAAGAAAATTTAATCTGGATATTAAGAACATTATATGTCAAAGTTAGGGGTCAGTGCTGGTACGGCCAGAGGGAAATCCAAAAAAATTAGAAATGGATTTGATGAGGATGCAGTGTAGACCAAAAAAAAAAAAAATACAAAAGAGCGATTTTAATCAACCCCCATCTTTATGACAACAAGTCTGGCGATTCTTTTCTTGGAATTTTTTAATTATTTTGTGATGTCCCAGCATTTTTTAATCACGTAATACAATAAGCAGATCGGATTTGGGGCCAAACATTTTCAAAACAGCCGTGACGGGGATGCATTTTTGAACGTCCTCGCGTTATGTGGCATGAGGGGGTGGAAATTCAATTTTATGTTGAATATTTATGCTTTTAAGTCATAAAAAAGCACTTTATGATAATGCAAATAGTTCAAGAAGAACGCCACGCTTGTCACTTCGCACATACTCTATAAAAGTACATAACGAATGTCTTGTTTACAATTTCTCATCTCAAAATAACTGCACAACAATAGTTCATTCCAGGCCCCATTCTTACAAATTTCCAGCAACAACAGACTCTTCTGAGCCTCAATGAATGCTTGGGGAAACACTGCCACCTAGTGGCTGGACAAAGTGTAAAAGCAATAGCCTTGCAAATTCAAAACATACAAGAAAAGATGCAAATGACCTGCATGTTAAGTAATACATTCCTCTAGGCACAGGCAGCGTATACATGACATGCACATTACGGACAAAAAAAAAAAACAGATCAGCAACAATCTCCCAGCATGGCCAAGCTGGAAGCAATGAGAGGGCTTCCTTTTCAGCTATTCAGGGGGCCAAGCACCAAATCCATATAAAAATATAATTTTGTGAAGACACAAAAAAGTCAATCAGCACCGAAATAAGCAGACAGAAATAATGCAGTGGATGCATGAGAGGTGCATATTCATTCTGAAAGTTCATTCTTTTCATTCAACCCAAAAACGAAAGCAGTTCCAAATAAGTGTATGCTGTCGGACCACATCATATGGAAGCAGTCTCTGGAATGAAGGGTGTAGTAATATTTTAGGAATAATCAAAGGATTATTCCAGAAACGAGCAGTTAACTGCAAATTCGTCCCTCCACCCTGACTTCATGATTACACTTAAGCCCCTGTAGTTAGGTGTTTTGAATTTCCATATTCACAACCACGTTTAGAGCGGGGACGGCGGGGGTGACAGGGCAGAGGGGGGAGCAGCCAAAATGTCTACTGCACCTTTTATTAAAGCGTATGAAAGGCGCTGAAGGAAACCCACACCCTGTTTTCATTAGCTGCATGTCAGCCAGAGAGAGAGAGAGGGAGAGACAGAGACAGAGAGAGGGAGAGAGAGGATACTGCTTTTCTCTCCTTTTTACCTATGCACCTCATATTACAGCATGCAGCTGGGCATCAAAGCCACAAGAGGTTTATTCTGGAGCTTTTATTTTTTTTTGTTTCATTTTCAAAACCCTTAAAAAGCTTGCAAAAAAGAATGCAGTATATTATTAGAATACGATATGCTGGTATTCTTTTATGTTGATAAAACAGCCTCTTCCTACACTTCAGATTTATTTTTATTATATTAATCCTGCTTCAGTTTCACTAAACATACTGAAAATTACATTTCAGCACGGGAAATATTTCAAATTCCTTGCCAATAATAAATAGTTATTTTGTATATTTTTGTACCATCTGTTTCCACTCAGCCGATTTGCAAATGTCCCTCAATATGACTAAACAAAGACGCTTCTTGAATTTTTCGCTGGGGCAAAAAACAAAACCAGATGTTGCAGTGAACGGAGTGAAACGGAGAGAAATTTGCACATATATCAGGACGTTTCGATCCACACACCTTTATATATGTGTGCCTGGAAAGTCTGCCCTACTCACTTTCTGATACAGTCGGGTTTTAATAAAGGCTAAGAAATTGCACAGTTAAATATATTCTTTTTATTTCCTGGTCATGTTTATGACAGTGGTAATACAGAACGTACCATTTTCAACATAAATTTTAGGTTTATTATTTCTTTTTTATTTAATGTCAGTATATCACTTAATGGTTAGCATAATAATGTGTACCACATACATATTTCATTTTAAATTCAGCAGCATGGCCTTTTCCAGTCAAAAAAAAAATCATAATTCAAATCTGAGCAGCTTGTTTCCCCCAGCAGGATCTTACAGCAAAGACAAGCTCGACGATGTGCATGTAGACAGCAGCGGTGCAATCAGCTGACTGGCACTGTGTTTGTTAAAGCCATGCATAAAGCAGGGTGAGGAAGGAAGCTGGGCTTATTACTATGCAGAACCCTCGCTAAAACGCTACATGGGCAAGAGAGAGGGAGAGGAAAAAAAAGGACAGAAAAAAAAACAACCCAGAGATTTAAACACATCACCGCCCCAAAATGAGCGTCATCACGGCTATGGAGCCTCCGCTTGCAAATTGCATTTCTTAATGATCATTTGACTGCATTTGTCTGGCGCATCACTCTTCTCTCTGCTCATGCAAACGCCAGCCCTGTCCTGTCCTGCCGGACCAATCGCAGCGCGTGATGAAGCAATCCTGCCCCGCGCGTGATTAAAGATGATGGATCTCCTCGGCTGATAAAAAAAAAAAGAAAGAAAAAAAATTACCCAGACTGCCCACCGTAAATTTGCACACACCTTAAACGTCAGACCGCATGACACGCTCACACGTATAAAAGAAAGAGAATTAACGTGGCGGGATTAAGCCGAGAGGGGAATAACAAGGCGCCTCTTTAAAAAGCGCCTGTATATTACAATGGGCAGCGCCGGCGCTCCCCAAGAGAGCCGAAATAGTGAGCTAGAACAAGACATCCCTCATCAGGAACGGAGCAGAATTACAAGTGCAAGCGCCGAATTACTCAGCCAGCATGTCCACATTATATCACAGTCTTAACTGAAGGAAGCCTGGGATGGAATAATAATAATAAAAATAACAACAAAAACTAGGGTTCCAGTGCTTGGACCCCTAATAATAATGCACAAAACTCAAGAATTCACCCGCATTGCACATCATGAATGTGGATGAGAGTGAGTGAGGAGGATGGATAATAAACATGAGGATTCATGCAGTATGGTCACAGTCGACTTGACGAGACGCACAAAAAAAATGACAGACATTCAGAGATATTTACCAGTGTTTTCGGTCCTCACAACCGCCCTATTCACTGTGTGTTTGAGTGTGAGTGAGAGTGTGTGTGAGCCTAGCCTTCCTTCTTGGACCGCTAAAGCAGACAGGGGATAAGACAGTGTAGTGTGTAGTGTGTGTGTGTGTGTGTGGTGAGACTGTGTGTGTGTGTGTGTGTACACGCAACCATGGCCCCGAGACGCATGACCCACAGTGATGCTCAGGAGCCATTCAGTGACCTCCTGCCAGCCGGCCCCCGGTGATTAATTCCCCCTGCCCTTCACACACGGGACAATTCAGAGACGTCTGTGTGCCCCCCCACACCGAAAGCCCCCCCCCAAACGCCTTCCACAAACCCCATCTACTGTAACACATACACACACAGGAGCACACTGCCTCAACTGAAATACAAGCACACACAAAGGTTTGGTTTTAGTGCAATGCCAGGACTTATACGTATGTCCCACATGTATATATACATACGAGTATATACACATATATACAATCTATGCAAAAGTTTTAACACCCACGGTTTTCTCTAAAAAAATCCACAAAATATGTTTTTTGGCCAGAGGTATCGAATGTTTTGCATACAACTGAAACAAAACCTTCTACTTTCATTTCTATCATTTTTCAATTTTTTTCCACAACTTGAAAACAGCAGCTGCTGTTTATGCTGTGTCATAAATTAATGACGAATGGACCTATGAACATGATCAAAAATGACTACAATCATCTAATAATCTTGATACATTACTTACACTGAAGGTGAAAAATGCTTTTTCCTTCTCTTTTAAAGTAAAAACATTCACTTGAAGGGTAGGACAATCTAATGAGACTTTTTTCCAAGTGACTCTGGCCCACTGGTCCACTTGTCATAAAAAAGGGAAACAAACCTATATATACACCTATATGTATATACACATGTAACTGATATATATGTCTGTATTTGAATACACACACACACATATACATACATATACATACATCTACACATATGTATATACATACATCTACACATATGTATGTATGTGTATATATATATATATATATATATATATATATATATATATGTGTGTGTGTGTGTGTGTGTGTGTGTGGGTGTATGTTTCTGTGGGTGTGTATCTATTTGAACAAAAATGTAATGGCTTTGCCCTTTAAAATTTAAACACACACAAACAGCCACCCACAACAACACAAGCATACCAACACATACTTGATATGCAATACATATCACAGTATTTTATTTATCTGAGGATTGATAGCAATAAGTACAAAGGCTTTTTATGTTTTGCCTAGTGTACCGGACTAAATTCAGTCAAACAGCACTATTAATGTTTACTTTGTAATGAAATATGCAACTGGTCGGTGCTCTTTAAACACAAACAACATCCACAATATGCCCAGAAAGCTTTATTGGGAAGTAATTTATGATGACAATGATAAACAGTCATAATATCCACCTCTAACCTTTTTCGGGGACAAAATTTGCTATATTTCTGATTTTATACAGCTTTACAAGTAGATAAATAATGACTGAGAAAGCTGCAGAACATTGCAAATTAAGTTTAACTAAAATTAACATCCAGAATATCTCATTTTTGTGAAGAGGTAATCAGATCTTGAGGCAGGTAACTTGTCAATGAACTACAGTATATGACATTAGTAAATAATGTTTGCTGTTTACAAAAAACAAATGTATTAAAATACCATGTGGTGTCTAGCTAATAGCAGAGGAGCACCGATAACATATTTTTATAGCCAATTTTGATTTCTTAACAGGTAAATTAGCTGATGAGGTGAATTTGATTAATCTTTACTAGTCAGCAGGAAAAAAAATTTATTAGTTGTGATTTTTGGCAGCTTATCAAGTGGACTAAGCCTAGACTCGTGTCTAAACTCACATGAGCTCATGCCCAGCATACACAGACAAAAACACCTTTACCCAGCGTCTAATGAAAAATGGAGGCAAAGAACAATATAGCCCTAAAAAAGAAAGAAAAGAAATGATCACAGTGCACTTCATCAGTCAGTCAAAATGGAGGTTTGGTCAAGAGAGAGAAGCAGCCGGTAGTCGCCATCACAATATTTTCTCCCTCTAGACACACATCTTGCGCTTACACACGTTTTCTCTCTGACCACAGATGGCCGCTGCGCTGTGGCGACACAATTTCCATTTTCTGACAGACTGAATTATCATTCGTCTGCTTTCTTTTCCGGTTATGTGCTGGACAGCAAAATTTGAGGGGCTGCACAATGCAAATGTTTTTTTTTTCTAATTTTTTTCTCTCCTCAATCTGACACCATGACAGCGTAACTGGCCGTCACACAAGGACAGAGCGAAGAGAGCAATGTAGCGTCCAGAGGATATGAATTTCTGATCAGTAGCAGTAGCAAGCAGGCTGCTGTTGGTGTTTGGGCTTTACTGTAATCCTATTGGACAGAGCGCTCTGATGAAGACTACAGGACTCGGAGCCCCCACAACGGTGACAGCTAACAATTGCAGGCGCCTGACCATAATTTAAAATCGTGCACGCCGAGCAAGCTGGCCATAACAACAACCAGCAATTTGACTGCCGGAGTGGCTATGCAGATTATTCTAACCTGCCTTAGCCTTTCCAAGCCCTTTCTCTTTTGCTATTTGTGTTATTTAAATTACCACTCTGTCAAACACGCCCATATGAAGGCGTGATGTGCTGTTTAACAACAAAACACCTCTTAATGCACTCCGCCCCCCCTTGTATTCACAAAAAACTTAAAAAACTGAAACCTCCAGCTTATAGTTGAAGTGCCTCATCACAATTTTTTTTTTTATTTTAGATTTTTTTTTCACAAATTCCAATTTCCTCCATTTCAAATTGGCTGATGGGCACTGTTTTTGGGATGGTATTTAGTAGACTTTTTAACCTTTTAAATGGCCAGGACCAACCAGCAGATCAAAAGCTATACTATACATTTCTAAAAGAATAACTCAGTCAGTTTGATTTGTAGTCCATGTTGCTACTGAATAATAAGGCTTAGCATGTAATAAGCCTAGGATTTTAAGGTGTTAGTACCCAAAGCTCAAACTGTGTGCAGTAATTGAACACCTGAATGTTATTTGCTTGGTAGCAGGCCCAACTAGCATGTTAACTTATACATTTTAGAATTCCAAGTTAAATTACTTTCATATTTAAATTCTATGATTTAAAAGACTGGTTGTTGCCTCTAAAGTAAACGGCAACTGGCTATGTAGAACAATTAATTATGCATAGATAAGCTACAATATTTTGGTTCAGGTGTGGCAGCAGCATTCAAAAGCAGCATGAATATATATTACAAAATTGCATCAAAGATCAGCCAAAACAAAAATAATGCATTGACTGACAGCAGATTCAGAGCAAAAAACCACTGATGCTCATCTTGGCCGATTCTGATTGTGCCCGATTCTGATCGTGCATCCCTAGTTTACAGCGTTTCAGTTCACACTGTCACAGCAATTCATAAAATAGCAGCAACGGTTAATATGAGAAGTGAATCCAAATTTTTAACACAATAG
Organism: Pygocentrus nattereri; assembly: GCF_015220715.1. NCBI lineage: Eukaryota > Metazoa > Chordata > Actinopteri > Characiformes > Serrasalmidae > Pygocentrus > Pygocentrus nattereri. The sequence goes on along the minus strand of NC_051234.1, from coordinate 25,318,905 downwards.
TGTATGTTTGCTTTACATTCTCAGCCATGCTTTACATTTTTACATTACATACATTTTCTGTTTCAACATAAAAACAACAAAGCCATTAAAAAAAATAAACACATTTTCAACAAATCCATGTAATAAAATATGTCCTCTGCTACTTACACACACAAATGTGGTCTGGATTTAGAATCAGAATAATAGAATTTATTTAGAATAATGAAAAAAATAATTAATAACACATGCCTTTGTCATCGCCAACAATAAATGTGACCTCTAACTAAAACCAGTGTGGGTCTGTAAAAGACGCCGTTTAAAGCAAACAATGTTGCTGAGCCCTTCTCAATTGTTTCAGCACTGGAGTCCAACACATAAAAATCATGACAGTCTATGTGACACAGGTAGGAGAGGCTACAGTAGCCGTGGGACTTGCTGAGTACACACCAGTTGGCCAAGGCTATCAGCGGCTGTTAGCCCAAGGCAGACACAGCACATTCTTATAAAGGTCATGAATCTGGGCCATGTGGTCGCATGACCAAACGAACTTTGTAAATGTTATTGTACATGATGACCCGTGTAAAGTGAGGTGCTCTCAGAGCCACAGCTGGAGCTAATGCAGCCACAATGACGACAAGCTGTGAACATTAATGCCTCCCTTAAAGAACATCTACACTATTAAAAATAAAGGTTGCTGTGTGATGATGGTAAGACATGCAGTTCTAGAAAAGGTAAAAAGGTTCTTTACACTTCTCATTTAGATAAATGTTTTGTCAAAGAACTACACAAGTGAAAGAATGCTTCTACAGAGAAACAATAGTGCATCTTCTATGGCATCACTCCAAAGAAACCTTTTTGACACCTTTTTTTTTCATCTTGGCTGAGGTGAAAGAGCAAGGCCAAAACCAGTATATGTGCCATTTTCTTTTTTTTCACTCCAGCTAATGAAGATTCAGACTAAGTTTGCTACAGGGAGGCAAAGTTTTATTGCCTTATGTAATGAAGTGCATTGTACAGTTTGTAAAGTTTGGGCAAGATGAAAGGAAGACACTCTTGTATTAATTTAAAGACACCATATAGCCTACATTATACAAACCTGAACATATACAGCAGCTGCCAGGCCTGAGCCACCGAACAGGGCAAAACTTTAACAGAAAGAGTTATGAGAGCCCCTATTTATTTCAAAATATCTGCCATTGAAATGATAAAGAGTAAATTAGTCCAGCCAAAAATCTAAATGGATTACAACAAAAAGAAACATATGGAGCCAGTTTCACAGAGTCAGATTAAGTCTAAGCCTAGACTAAGCAATGCTGATTCACCACTGATTCAAATTGCAATTTAGTCCATGTCTGGGAAAACAACACTTTGTATTGTTTTATTACACAACAGTATAACCTAAGGATAGCCTTGGATAACCAGTTTGCACTGAAGTCCCTGTAGTTACTAAACAATAAACCTTAATATGTACTAAGTCAGATTTTAAGGGGCTAATAATTAAGTTTAAAAAATGTTACACTTTATTCAATATTCAGCATTTTTATGAAAAGGAAAGGCTTGTATGTTCTAAATATATAAGATGTTTTCATTTTTCTTTTCAATTTTTGCATATATTGACTATATTGACAAGCTTTCTTTCTGACCAAAAACAATAATTTGCATATCCTCTAAATGAATTCTGTAAATCATGCCATTTTCAAAAGACACCTGACTTTTCCAAGCCAACATACCTTAGGTAAATTATGGTAAGATGATAAGAACTCATATTAATTGAAGAATGAAATCAAAAAGCACTTTGTCTTTGACATTTATCCATATTTTGCTGAAGACCCAGACCCCAAAAACATTTAAATACCTAAAAGGCCTGTGACACGAATGATAGCAAAGTGATGTTCTAGTGCAAGTCAATTTAGCCACCATTCATTTACATCCATATTGTTATATCATTAAATATCTGGACATACAAATTATACTCATGTCAATACCTTAAATTTTACATCTAACCTTTTACTCCCACACAGTGTGGATATACCACCAAGAAAATCCGTAATATGAATGCAGTATTATAGCTGAGATCACTATATGTGCAATTTTGAGCTTATAGAAAATACATAAGAATTTGACTGGTTACATGAAAGGCTTCCTCAAGCATTTCTCTGAATCACCTTCAGTGAATCTACATGAACTCAATGCATGCACCATATGAATAAACATTGCAATTAACAGGGGCACAATTCCACCTTTCCTTGTGAAAAGGTTATACATATGGTTATACATATGCAATGTAGGTTAAAGGATGGAGGAAAGGACTCTTTTCCTTTCCAGAATTCAAGGGATTCAAATGGCTCTTAAGATGGCTACTGCTCGAGTGCTCCCTAGTCGCAGACCACATTAAAGAACATCCCTTGCTGCATTTGGCCATTTGAATGAAACACTTCTTATAAGTAAAAAGTTTGAATCTTAAATAGATTAATCTTTCAGCGTCCACCCTGCTCACAGTAGCCCTTATACAGTGACCTGAGTCTTAATGTACACTGTGAACTTGAGAGCGTAAAGCCGTTTTTGTGTGGGTTCCTCATGGTGGCAAGTCATCCACAGAGACGAAGTAATGAATGAGGCGTGCGGCCGTGGATCCTGTGCTATAAAGGATATTGTGGAGGGTGATACAGTTGAAAGGCATGAATACGAGGTGCTGGAGGGGGCAGTCAAATCAGCACAGTTTGCTGGAGTGAATTAATTCACCTGAGTAGTGTGAAGGCAAGAAGCTCTGAATATTAACAGGGCTCTTATTGTAATTGTATGATTAAAGTTATTCCTGGACTCCAAATAAAACCATTATTTCTGTATTTTTACACTCCACTTTAATCAAAACGTTGGGTGACATATTTATATATTTATGCCTTTGTTGCTCATCGGCTGGTTGGGGTGGGGAAGAGGTTAGTAACTTGTCACACTGGCAGGAAGCAGGTAGGGTGATGTCACTCTGATAAAGGACTGACAACGGCGGCCAATCAAAACCCATCTTTCGTCTCAGCAGAACCCACATAAGCATGGGAGTGGGTGATTTACAATATGGAAAAGAATTGCTCCACATCGGAAGCAATATTAAAGGAGGTTAAGGAAATGAGATTAAGCAGCAGGCTGCATTGGTGCATGGGTACAAGCCCTGGGCCCGTGCATCAGCAGACGCATTAGACTGATGAAAGCGAGGCCACTGATCAGAGTTTGGAGATGAACACTTGTTAAAAAAAGGGGGGGGAGGAGGGTTGCAGAAAGAAAAAAAAAAATCAAGAAAGCAAGAGATGACAACATCTGTGGTGTAATGAAAGCGCATTGTGCTGGGCCAGATTGTATGGAGGCACCTAATCAGATCCTGGACAGTGGGAAGGGGTGCTGGTGTCATTTGGTGAAGCTCTTTCCACTATTGTCATGATGGAGCAGCCTTCAGTCTGAGGCCCGTGCTGGATGATGAGTGTCTCACACGTGAGGGGTTATACGAAGTTCATGTGAACGAATGAAGTCCATTTCCGAAGAGTGCGATGAGAGAGGAATACAGCCACTGTTTTCAATTTACAGCTCAGGCAGAGGAACGCATGTCGGGGAAGAAAGGGAGGGGAAAAGGAAAAAAAACCAACAGAGTTTCCTGCAGAGGTGGCTTGCAACCCACCAAAGAATGTGCTGGGATCTTCACCAGAATGTGCCAAGATGAATTGTGGCGTCAGGCTCAGTTTCAGATACATTAGTCAAATTTTGTGGCAGAACTTTCCTTAACCCTTCAAAGTCGAGAGTCATTACTTTTGTTTTGTCAAACGTAATTATGTAATTGCATATTTAATAACCTAGTGAGTTACATAATGAATTATATTTACATTCTGTATTAGTTGGAGTCAACGAATTCAACGTTTTCCATTTGTTTCATTATCAAGAAATGACAAAACACTGTTTCTTAATTCCGTAAAACAAGACTGCACGTACAACTACAAAGTTTCATTAATTTCAAATTATTCAACCCCTGAAAAGGCTCATTACATACTAATGTTTATTCTTAAGTAACTATCAGAAACTTCAACACAAACTGGTTGAGCTATTCTTAGGGTATACAACTGAGAAATAAAACTTTCAAGCCCTGGCTACTTTAGGAGTTGAGCCCTTAAAAGTTTTGTCAAGAAAAGACAAAAGCAAAGCAAAAAGTACACACAGTGGTGCTTGAAATTTTGTGCTTGAAGCACAGTACACACAGTTTGTGCTTGAAACCCATTAAAATTTTCTATATTTCTGCATAAATATGACCTAAAACATCATCAGATTTACAGAGAAGCCCTAAAAGTAGATAAAGAGAACCCAGTTACAGAAATGATACAAAAATATTATACTTGGTCATTTGTCTATTGATGAAAATGATTACATATTTGTGAGCGGCAAAGTATGTGATCCTGTAGGATTAGCAGTTAATTTGAAGGTGAAATTAGAGTCAGGTGTTTTCAGTCAATGGGATGACAATCAGGTGTGAGTGGGCACCCTGTTTTATTTAAAGAACAGGGATCTGTTAAAGTCTGCTCTTCACAACACATGTTTATAGAAGTTTATCATGGCCCAAACAAAGGAGATTTCGGAGGACCTCAGAAAAAGAGTTGTTGATGCTCATCAGGCTTCTCAAGAATCTCAAGAGAAGGAGGATCATGCAGCAAGACAACAACCCTAATCACACAAGTCATTCTCCCAAAGAATAGTTAAAGAAGAATAAAGATAATGTTTTTGAATGGTCAAGTCAAAGTCCTGACCTTAATCCCACCTGAAGTGAGCAGTTAATGTGAGGAATGCTGCCAACATCCCAGAGCTGAAGCTGTTCTGTATGGAGGAATGGGCTAAAATTCCTCCAAGCCGGTGTGCAGGACAGATCAACAATTACTGGAAATGTTCAGTTGCAGTTATTGTTGCACACGGGGGTCACACCAGATACTAAAAGCAAAGGTTCACATACTTTTGCAATTCACAAATATGTAAAATTGGATCATTTTCCTCAATGAACAAATGACCAAGCATAATATTTTTGTGTGATTTGTTCAACTGGGTTCTCTTTATTGAACTTGTGTAAAAATCTGATGTTGTTCATATTTATACAGAAATATAGAAAATTCTAAAGGGTACACAAACTTTCAAGCACCACTGTATGCTCATGAATTCTGGCAATTTCTTATGCCAAAACAGTAGTTCCAGCAGTTCAGTTGTTGTTACTAAGCAACCAGTGATTATCATGATGATGAGAGGAAAAAGAGAAGACACACTGTAAACGGTTCTTATGAAGAAACAAAAGTTACCCGAGTTGTAATAACACCCTCTTATGGAGAATCTTCATCCTGCTAAACATGGGTAAGTGAGTGACAAACCAGGTGCTTTGCATCTAAAAACAGAAGATGAAACAGAACATCATCTATTCATGAAGAGAAACATACTATCAATTGAAAATTGTTGAATGCTTAAAAGTGAAGAGCAATTACTAAAAAAGTACAACTGTCTTTTGTTGTCATCTACAAAGTTTTCAGGCTGGACTCATTTGTGCAGTTTGTATAAACATCTCTGTGAATGTCGAACATATTTCCCTTCCTAAATCGCAACGCTGCCGGTTCTGCGTAAGACCACTATTCAGAGACCTGTTCTTATTTACCTGCTGATTTGAGACATGAGCCAAGGCCGGGTCACTCTGCAGCCTCCTTGCAGCTCGGCCCATCCCAACACGGCAGCACCTCAAATTACCACAGGCATCCATGCAGCCAAGTCTAAAATAACCAATATCACCTCATTATCCTCTAGGTGAGAAGAAATATGATTGGTGGCAAATTAAGCTGTTACATCTCCACCGTGCTGAAATATGGAGCGCAAATAAATACGGCTGGGGGGGTGGGCTGGAGGGGAGTTACGGCAGGGTTTGACTTTATCAGGAGACATGCTGGGCTCCAATCTCCCACTGCCAGGTGGGTTATTTACCTCCTGAGCACACACTGCAGCAACGAGGCAGTGAGGGACTATCTGTCCCAGACACACGCCTGACAGTATGCCACACTGAATACACAAATGCATTTAAAAAATCTGCTTGCATTCTCCCAGACACAAGACATGCGCTGTGATTCTTAGAGCGCAAAATGCAACATGCATCTGAATATTGAATTAGCATCACTGCTCATTTCATTGGACAGACAGGAGACCTAACACTTGGTATGAATGGGACTCCTTCTAAGATCAAGGACGTTTTACAAGGGTTTGTTTTGAGGGATCTGTGTGCAGAGAAGTGGCCAACTTCACCGTTTAGAAATACCCATGCCAGATTTTTAAGTACTTTTTTTTCATTTTCAGTGCACTATACTAACTATATTCTAACTACACATGGGTTGCAATGAAAATATCAGACACAATCAAAACATCATAGATCTACCAACTGAGCGATCCATGCTCCATCCAGTAATGCATTAACATTTGTTGTGAGGGTGAACAAGCTCTAGAGAACACGTATGTGTATTTATGAATGTGGATTCGTACCTACAACAAACATTTAGTCTGCAGTTCAAAAACTGCTATGCTACTAAGCTGGACAACAAATTTCTAGGGGTTCCACACTGCAGCGTTTTAGGAGGCAGATTTGGGCTGGAGTTGCTAAGCAACAAAAGGGTCACAGCTGTCAGTCAGTCACTGTCAGTCAGCTTTGCTAGCTTTTCCATATATAGAAGCAGAAAATTTAACTAATGTTATTAATGCAGCGTTCGACTGAAGCTCCCAACTCTTCACATATCCCACCTCCAACTAGGAAAAATCAAACAATACAACCCCTCATCTGGGAATTCCTCTTTGGAAAGACAGGATGGGGCTGTCAACTTCCAAGTTCAGCTTATGATGTCAAATCATATGGCTGCTCACACCGTCAGTTGTAATAAAGAACCACTTCTCTACCCTTACATGAGATTTGCTTCAGATCAGACAACACACAAACACAGCAGTAGGTTAAGCTATGTATTAATGTAATGTCATACATGTTAGTTGTCACCTTCGTTGGTTAGTTCATTGCTAACAGTTCTCGCTTTAATGTTTTTTGCGCCACTTTGTAGCCTGCATGTCCGAGATTTAAATGAAGTAATTCTGAGCTCCAACTTCACACTTCCAGGCTAAATGCAGCATAATTAGGAAATGTGGTGCTTCTAGTAAAAACAGAAGAAATAACACAAATTTAATAATGAACTAATTATTTTATTTTTACAGGACACAGGATTTTTGTCAATATCATAACAGTCGCTATGAATGAACACATTTGCAGGCTGACACATAAGTATCTTTACACTCAAACATTCCAAAAAAACACAGGCCACACTCGTCCCCTGGCCTTCTTTACCAGGAAGATGACAGATGTATTATTCCACATGGACTAATACTAATCTAGACGTCCTCTGCAAATGCTATTTATCAGCAGCTGTAATGAGACATCTATTATTCCACCATGGTGGAAGCTAATGGGCTTAAATCCATTTGCAGCAACTGCATAGGACAAAAATGCATGCAGGGGTGCAATTTTAAGGTGTGTGAAACTATTGGCAATCGGTTTCCCTCATTTCCTGCAAGCGCCTGTAGAGCGTTTTTGCCGGTACCCCACAGAGACTAACATATCAGCCTGGACAGCAGGAGTCGCCATCATTTTCTTTTTGATTAACGGTTCTATCACTAAACATGATGGAATAGGAGCGAAAGCAAATTATTCCACATTAAATAACTTGCAAAACTTTTGCCTGGTTTCTTTAGCATGCTCTCACTAAAGCTACAAGGCTCGGGGGCAGAGTTTATTTCGGCAGTTCATCAGACTGATGAAATGGCAAATAATTCTCTGTTAATTCGCAATCCAACTCCGTTTCAAATGGGGAAAAAACACACCAGGCCTAATTATTTACCTTACAAATTAGAGGAGAGCTCTTTTAGCATGTATAAAAAAAGCCACCAAACCCAAGTTATTAATTTCGTATTACAATTTATGTGTATGCTCATAACCATTTAAATTTCTGAAACATTTCCTTTAGCAGAGGGTGATTTTCTACACTTGACTTCCTGTTATAATCAAGGTCTTTCTAACCTGATAACTGAAGGTCACGCCTCAGTGAATAATTCAGTAAGGCACTGAAACTGTGGCAGCATAGAGAGCACTAATCTTATATTGGAGCAGTAAAGGATATTAAGGAACAATTGCAAAAAGTGACACATCTAATAGAAAAAGATTACTCTGCGCTACACCAATTTGATTTGAATTGAATACATTTTACAAGTGCTTTCTCCTGTCCCCGTCTGGACATAATGCAAGAATGCGGGGTGTCAGCGAAGGCCAAGCGTGTTCCCTCCCCTCCTCTAGCCCAGCACTTTCTTCAAAACCTCACTTTGTATAAAACAAGTCAAAGGAAATGTGGTGGTCTAGAGAGAGAACCCCGGATTCCATGCCCTTTTTTAAAATGGTCCTACCTTTTTCTTTTCCAAAACCGCAAAGGTTTAATCAGGAAAGACATGCGACCACTGGAAAAAAAGGCCTAGACGTCATTCAATGGAACAGAACAGGTAGTGAATGCCTCTGTGGCTTGGGAAAAAAGTTACATGTACCTTTGCCAACAGCAAAAATTCTGTTGATCTAGTAGGGAGACAGTGGAGAATTATGAGTAAAATGTGTGGGTGAAAAACGATGGGGCATAATCTTTACCCTTAATCTCTCATTGAATGGCAAGCTGGTCCCCGGCCCGACAGACGCCATTAATTTTAAACTGTAGTCGACTTTCATTACCAGGAGTGGCCTACGTGTGTAGGGCTGTCTTTGCCTGAGTCTCCTTTGTTCAAAGCCTTTAGCTAAAGAAGCTAAAGACTTCATTCGACAACATAAACCTTAATTATCTTAATAAACTGCCTCAGTTAACCAAAAACATGGCTAGAAAACAAGGTCAACATCAGCTATTATCAAGAAGCTTCTTTTAACTAATCTTCTCTGGAAAACTACAACAAAGGATCAACTAAGTTGGGGTACTACCAAGGCTGACGGGGGCACCATGAGGTTACTGGCACAGAGATTCACTTTTGCATGCAATAGCATAACAAAAGATCAAGAGAGATTTGTGAAGACCACTGGTTCACATTCCCAGCCAGAGAGAATAACCCAAATAGCACTGCTACTGTGGGTCTCTACTGACACCTGGTGGCACCACTACAGAACAGCAAAAGTTAGAGATCCATCTGATCTTTCCCGTGTAAAAAAGCACAATGAATTAAAAACGAACAGAGAATTTGGCACAATTCAATATTCACATTACAAGGCAATAATGTTACGTGAAGAATACAAAATTCAAAAACTTTTACTTTGAAAAAGACAACCAAAACCTCACCTTAGACCACAAAAAAATAGATTACCATTCTCTCAAATATAAAATCATCCATGGCGGCTTGTGGATAAAGCCATCAACAAGCAGCAGAGAGTGTTTTAAATGGTGCCACTCTATTCCAGAGCCTGACGTGCAATTGAGAAGGAAGGAAAAATTCTCCTTATTCAACTTGCAGATCATATGGATTACAATCACTTTGAACATCCTCACAGTCATGAATGTCAAGGTGCGGAGGGTGTTGAATTTCCCTCTGCACAAAGGGAAAAGAATGGATATGCTTTTTCTACCCACTCCACTCTGCTCAGAGGAGGCTTACAGAGGCTTAATACCACGCCGTCACACAAAGCTGAATGCTTGAAATGAGATGTGTGCCTCGAATACTAAGATAATGGTTTGTGTACCAATAAGAGCACGCGGCATTGTGCGGTTGTTCATTAAGGATCACTGGATGCTCAGCTCTCTCCCATGTCAAGCTTTGCAGTTTAACCCCAAGCAAGCCACTACTCCATTACGGAGTTGATTGGAGGGGTTTGCTGTGTTTATTTTAGCTCTGTTCTGTCTCCATTTAGACTTCCTGGCAGCTCTCCCGCAGTATAATAGCTGGGTGCAGCTGACTCCATCGCATTCACATCCAGAGATATGAGATTGTTTTCTGCAAAAAAACATCTGAAAAGTGGTATGCACCAAAGCTAAATACAGCTTCAATAAATGCTGAGCCGCTGCCAATGCAGATCTAGCCTGTTCACAATACGTATATTTCACCTAGGAAAGTATTGGCTTTTTGATGGGTGATAAAATGAGTTCTGTTACAGTTCTCGCAGGACCTGCTGTCAGCGTGATGAAACAAACCACAGATTTCACTATAGCTGTTATTTCTGATCCCAAAGTATGTAAGGCATGGAATATTTATCAAAAAAAGAAACTTATCTTGATAATGTATTCTTTGTGGCCTCTTCCTCTAATGAAGAGTCCAACATGTTAAAAATTGGATGGGCAATATCACAAAAACGTTATCGTTATTGTGATAAACTATGTCATGATACACTTTTCTAAGTATACCATAACACATAGTTGTTTATAAGCCTGAATAACAGCATGTATCATAAAAAAGATTTAAACCATTTGAGTGACTGGTGGCAACCGGTCAACTGTACCTGTAGTGAATACATAGTAGTAGAATATATAGTAGTACAATTCTGCGTAATTCAACCGTGAGATGTAAAAAAAAAGGCCAAAGTGGTTTGATTTGAAATGGTACATTGTAGAGCAATCACTGATTCAGATATTTTACAATGGTGACGGCAGGAACCAAGGCTCACAATGCCTACAATACAAATATAGCCATTTTATTCACTGTCCAAAATGACCAGTGAACCTACACGTGTCTTCCAAGTTTTTTAATGTTGTTAATGGTACAATAGTGGTAAAGGTGAAAAAAAAAAAATTTCTTTAAGCTTAATTTTGCCTTACAATGCCCTGCATGTGCCTCTCTGCCATGAATGGATTTTTTAAAAATATGTTTTAAGGCAAAACCTTTTCATAAAATTATTGTAAAACACAGCAATGTGAGCTGTATTTGTACCCACTTTCTGTGAGGTGTCTTTCAGAGGCATTGAACTCTGGATGTCTGTTCTTATCCCCAACACTGCGAAATATTCTGACTCGCTACATTTCTTTATCATGGCTCATTTCATGTCAAACCACTTTGTGTGACTTTTTAAAAATCTTAATGATTTAATTATACAAAAAAATCCATTTTAGGATAAACATTTTTTTATTAAGTATACTAATCAAATTCCACATCTTTTTTTTTTCAATAAGGCAGTGCTGTTTTATTGGTGCATGCTGTCTGTTCCAAAGGTAATACATATTGTGCATGCTGAAAATGTCTTCATTTATCACTGTGTTTTATTTTTGCCACATCACCCACCTTTAACTGAAATGCAGAAGCTGTTTTACCAGGCCTAACCAGGCCACGCAGTTTTTAACTTTTAATTCAGCTGACTCCAAATTGTTTCATTATTCCTGTGTCGTTTGGTCACCAAGCACTTTATTAGGAACACTATACTAATACTGAGTATGGCCTCCTTTTACTCTAAAAATACTTAAATTCTTTGTGACAAAAATTCCACAAGAGATTGGAAAATTTCCTTTGAGATTCTGGCGTATATTGACATGATTGCATCATGCAATGTCTACAGATTTTTCAGGTGAATTTTTATGCTGTGAATCTTTCTACCTACCTATCTCCCAAAAGCGTTCTACTGGATTCAGATCCAGTGGCTGTGAATGCCTCTGAAGAAGACTGAACTTATTGTCATGTTCCTGAAACCAGATGACTTATGTTTTGTGACATGGTACATTATCATGCTGGAAGTAGTCATGAGAAGACTGGTAAACCCCTTCATGGGTTGTACAGGGTCAACAACAATATTCAAATAAGCTGTGGCACTCAAGTGATGACTGATTGTTATTAATCAACCCAAAGTGCACCAAGAACATTCCCCACGGCTATTACACCACCTCCACCAGCCAGAACTGCTGGCACAATGAAGGTTGGGTCCATGAATTCATGCAGTTGACACCAAATTCTGAGCCTTCCACCTGTGTGCCTCAGCAGAAACTGAAATTCATCAGACCAGGCTATGTCTTCAATTATCCAGTTTTGAGCCTATCCCCACTGCAGCCTCGGCTTTCTGTTCTTAGCTGACAGAAGTGGAACCCAACGTGGTCTTCTGGCGTTGTAGTCCCTCCACTTCAAGGTTTGAGGTGCATTCTGAGATGCTTTTCTGTTCACCAATTGTACAGAGTGGTCAACTGAGCTTTTCTGTCAGCTAGAACCAGGCTGGCCATTCTCCATTAACCTCTCTTGTCAAACGGACATCTCCCTCTGCAGAACTGCCGCTCACTGGATGTTTTTCTCTTTGCTGCACTTTTGTGAGTAAACTAAAAACGGTTGTGCAAGGAAATCCCAAGAGATCAACGGTTACAGAAACACTCAAACCAGTGAGTCTGGCACCAGGCCAATCACGACAATCAAAATCGCTGAAATCACATTTTTCCCACATTCTGGGTGTTGATGTGAACATTACCTGAAGTTGCTGGCTTGTATCGGCATGACTTTATACACTGTATTCCTGCCACACAACTGGCTTGTTAAATAGCTGAATAAATGAGTAGGTGTAGTTAGCCTATTCCTAAAAAGTGCTCAGGAGTGTATGAATCCCACTTTGACACAGAAATAGTCATAAATGCCTTTGTGTTCGTAGTTTACAGGCTAGCAATAATTTGGCACGTACTAGTCACGCTGTCCCAATGTGAGTATTGTTAAATATCCATGTTTTTCTCTAGACCTATTTAACCCTTTCTTCCCCATTTTAACGCCCATATGTAACGCTAATTATAAACACACTGGTTTTTCGACTCCAAACCTCCCAACAGCTCACTCTCGCTTTGCGAACATTTCTGCGTGTACTGAACGCGTTTTGAATACTAACTAAATATTATATTTAACTGTAAAATACAACAGCATTGGCCAACTTACCGTTAAACTCCCGTGGAAACTTCCAGAATGTGCAGCTCGTCCAACCCTGCTATCTGATTAGCATGTAACGTTAGCTTACTGTAGTCACGAAGGATTCCTTGCTAAAAACAGCTTATATTCGACTTTTTTTATTAAAAACAATCGTAGGTCAACCTAAACAAAATGTTACTGGCTCCAAATCAATAAAACTTTTAATACCTGTCCATAAAATTAGCTCCTCGGGAGGCTAATCAGTCATAAACCAAGCGCCTGTTAGCACACATGGAGCTGAGAGAGCTTCGGCCACTTTAACTGCCCTAAAATCCACAATGCACTTTTTGTATTTTCCTCTTAGCTCTTTCATAGCTTTTAAATGAATACATTTATGGATGTACGAATAAGCAAATAAAAAATACATACATAGCCAGCTGTTTAAATTAACAGTTTATTTAAATATAATTTGGAACACACAATCATCCCATTGTAGGTTACAAAATCAGTTCAGTACAAATTAAAATGTCTGTTGGCCTTTAATGCTGTATTTACACATCAAAAGTAGACTGTATTTTTGTTTTTTCAGGATTTCAGGACTTCCCACCCAATTTCCATCCCATACAGGAAAAAAATACTTTATATGACATACATTTAAAATACATAGTTTCATACCAAAATGTATGCCATACAGAAAGTTCACTAAATAATATTTGGCCATTTTCATACATGTTCAAATGTATTTGATGCACAGCCTTTACACAGGCTACATTTATTTTCTATATGGGACAGCAGGAGTGAAATGGAAGTCTTAAAGCAATATCTGTTTCTGTGATGATCAGAGTTGGGTCAAACACAGATAATTATATTTAGTGTGATTTATTGTATTTTCAAAGATACTGGCTTAAAATACTTTCACTGAAACTTGAAGGCTATAGGGCCTACTAACACAACATGAAACAGTGGAAACCCTTCTGTGACTCAACTCAAAACCTGATTACAGGTACATTTTTGTCACCTATACATTTGCCAATTCCCTCTCATCCACTGGACAGCTTAAGATCTCATGACCAATGTTGCTGTTGTATCTTATCTATACCCATAGGGCCACACCTTTGGCCACCTTTTAGGTTGGTGAAGAGAAGTACAGCAAAAGCCTTCCCAAAACCTAGAGGTACACAATACTGCTTCACGCTGCCACCCAAGTCTTGGCTGCACTTTGCAGCAATAAATGTAGCACAGCACATTTACAAGAACTGAGAGTTTTCCTGTTGGTTATCAATTCAAATGCACTGCGACTGCACATGCTAATTAAATGGTACAAATGAATGTGTTTTGAATTCATCAATATAATGTCTTTTGAGACATCATCAAATATGTGAAATTCATATTTGACCCAAGTCTGATAAGATAAAGTATGTTTTTTTCTCTCTGATATCAACTACATCATATAACCACTAAGGTCTGGAAAGTTCTAAATAATATACTAATTAATTGGGTACATTTTTTAATTTCATGCCATTTACACATTTACAAACACAGTGGGCTGCAGCTGTGTTTAGGTGGCCCCTGTGGGGGGATGCAAAAGCCTCAGAGGCCTCAGAGAGGAGTTTCAGGTGAGGGTCTGCTGGAAATGGGCTGTGCTGCCATTAAGATTGTGGGACTAGAGGAGGACTTGTAGATTTCTTGAGTCTGAACCTGAGGAGGAGATGGGATTGGGGTGTCTGGAGAAGCTGGAAAAAATGAGAACAAAAGATATAATCTTGACCACTACAGCAGTACTGTTGGGCAGTTGCTGAATTCTGTGTAGAAATGTGTTTAAAACACATTTTTCAAAACAAAAATGTTTTATTGAATTCTTTGAACATATGAAGATATAAATTATAGAAATTCTTATATAAATTAAGCTGCACATTTTGTTCTTTCATGGAATTAGATGGAACTAGTCCGAGTTTTCACAGCAACCTGAGATTATCCTTTAATGTACTGGATCCATACAATATTACTAGCACTTCATTTCCGTGCAGCTGGTGCCACTTCATCAGGTGAAAATGCACTTGCTATAACATTGAGTAATACTGTTCAATAATTATGCTAAAGCGGATGTCAAAAATGACTCTCTCACCTATTTGTTGTGAATGCACAGGGCCTGAAAGGGAGCTGATGACCACTGTCTGCCCTGTGATTGGATCCTGGGCCAACTGGGGATGACTGTGGTGATGCAAGTGAGGTTGTTCTGTAGTTAGACCTAGGAGGCAATCAACATAGATTGTGGTATTGATTAAAAATGACAAATCCCTTCCTTTGGGAACACTGCATACCCAAAGATGGATGTAACATATTCCACTATATTTAATATATACTTGTCTAGGTCTTAAGCATGTCAGCTCTAATGTGCCAGCACAGGAATATAGTGTTATGCTTTAGGAAAGGCCAGTCTATTCAGTGTATAATGACAGCAGTAATCTCTGCTGAAGGTGACAGGAATAGGTTGTTGTTTTTAAACAATTTAACTTCATAAAACATAACTTTCACTCCTCACTCATAAATACACACTTTTATTATAAACTTCATAGTAATTATTAAATAATTCACACTAAAGGTATACAAATGTATGTAAATTATTTATTTTAACATGTATGAAATAAAATGTACTTTAACATGTGTAAAATAATAAAGTGACACTTCAAGTACAATGATTTTAGAATGTTAAAATCAAATGTAATTGACTTTAACAATATTATAAATAAAAGTATGCACTCATATTTTGGCCAGTATCAAAAGGCACTGTTAATTAATTCTAGTTACTGAATTATAAGCCTTAATGTTCTAAGCCTTAAAGAATAGTTTGGTATGTTTGGTGTTCAAATTTTGCCTCTTTAGTTTAGCACTGGAGCTACAAGGCTAACCGGGCTAACAAACTCACAAAATCACAAAATGATTCCTCAAAGACAAATATGATAGCAATAGTAGATAATAAAGTCACATCCTCCACCAATTTTTGACTTTCTATACTCTTCTATACATACGCGCAAATATCAAACTCTTCTGCTAGTAGAAGACTGAAGCACAACCCATCCATCCATCCATCCATCCATCCATTTTCTAAGCCGCTTCTCCGTCAGGGTCGCGGGGTGAAGCACAATCCATGTTATGAAATTTTCTTCTGCACATTGCGTGTGATTACACATTTCCATCAGAAAAGTCTCTAAATCCCCAAATCTTACACAGTGCAGCTTTAAATTTGAAGGCAGTCAAATAGACAGCCTTCTCCAACCTTACCTCCCAGCAGCATCTCTTGCAGCAGGTTGTCGAGCTTGGCCAGGCCAAAGAGTTTGATGAACTGCAGTTGTTCAATCATCTGCCAGGTGATGCTCTGCAAGGTGGGCAGCAGCAGCAGCAACTCACCAAAGCGCCCACGAGAGTCATATTGGCGGTCATTAATGTAGTCCTCCAGACTCATCTGGACCTGGTACCGCATACTTTTTATCTTGGAGGGGTCTCTGAGGCTTTTGGCATCTGAAGGTCATACACAGAACCAGAGTAATTTAAATGAGTTAAGGCCTCCATTGACCACTCCACAGGGGCGTTTGGAGAATTGAAAGTGTGTGAGGAAATGGCCAGATTCTTTATTTACATAAGCACATACCAGGGTCAAAGAAAACAATGGCTTTCAGTGCTGCGTATTCGTTGTCATCGATTTGGATGTCTTGAAAGGGTGCGACCAATTCGTCGAGGACACGGTTAGCCACTCGGCTGATCTCTGCTTCGGGGCAGTTTCGGTGAATAACACAGCCATTACCTGCAAAGGAAAATGGGCATTTGGCCTTATTTGTGATTGTACCTTTTCTGTGCTCTCACATGTAAATGACATGCTCGTGATCAATAGTTACCGAGAAGCAAAATGTCTTTGTATGGCATTGACCTCTTGGCCACTCCGAGCAGAAGATGTTCCCCTGCGTGCGCTCTTAATAAACTGACCTGCAAGACCGGAACAACAGGAGAAACCGATTGAACATTTAGCTCATTTAAAAAGCATCAGCGGTCCACAATAAGCATACTCAATCAATACAATAACAATGGACATGGCAGAGAAGATCAGAAATTCTGCACAAACCAGGGCACCAAAGCGCAGGCTGAATGGAGGGCTAAATTGAGTCAGTCATGTGAATAGCAAATATTGAGCTCGAGCAAAAGGCCCTGCAATTTAAGCAGAGTGCCTCCCCAATTAGCGCAGGCAGTTTGGCTTTCGAATGGCCATTACCTGGTCGTCAAGAGGCAATTCGCTGAAGGCCGGGATGTATTTAGCCCACTCTACCAGAACAAGCAGCTGTTGCTTCATAGACTCACACACGTCCCCAATGGTGGCTGATTTCTTCTTTGAGATGTCAGCGGGGCCCGCCGGGCTGGCAACACTGATCTGCGCACAGATGGAGGTTGAGCGAGATGAAGTTGGCGCATCCTCCGAAACCGTTTATAATAATTACCCAAGCTGTTGCCTCTCCTAGAGTAAACCCTCATAAGTAGTCATGCAGATGATTGGAAACGTTAATGACGTTAACTGATGCTCATGCGGAGACTAATACTGTGCAAATTGCACATGGCACCTCTCATCATCATCATTAACTGTAACTGAGCATATCTGAAGATAGAGACCTTCTTTAGAATTATTTTAATGAGATTTCTGTATCTGTCTTTCCTTCTGTCTTTAATCAGCTCCATTGCCACAGAGGACAATTCAAGTCAATGAGGAATGTCACAGGGAACATTCAAGTTGTTCCCTGAAAATAAACAAATAATATCTTCACATTTTGAGTAGTTTGTTATTGCTAGATACAGTATACAAAGCTTTCTGCTAAAATGTAAGGTTGTTTTTACGCTTTTATTCAATTTTGTGCATTTTCAGGATGAAAAATGTAAAAAACAAACAAACAAAAAAAAAAAAACAGAGGAAAATCAGCAGGACCTGGCCCTGACAAGGTCAAGTGATTTTTGCAAAAGACTCACATGTCACTTAAACACTGAAAAGGCAAATACATTTTATTTATTTATTTGTTTTGGATGCTATTCATTTTTAACCATTTTGGTCACTTTAAGGTTACCATTAAGGTTAGGTTTAGGGTCTAGCTGAAATTTTGTATTTTCCTTTTTTGACACAATTTGAAAATGCCAGGTGCTGTTTATACTGTACCAAAAAATTCATGACAATAAATAGTCCAAAATGACTCCTAAATAATTTTTTTAAAATCCTTCGACATTATTTTGAATGGAAACTTAGGAAGTTCTTTTCCTTCTTCTGTGAAGTTTGTTTTTGGGAGATACAAGGTTTTGTTAAGCCATGTTTAGACAGACCTACTCAGAGAAGAGCTTTCCTCACTTCTAGTATTTTCCACATTTTACAATAATAGCAAATGCATTAAAAAAAAATCTGGAACATTTGGAAATTTCCCATTCCCTCCCTCACTGCCACACCCTTTTGCCTTATGCAACCTTACACACTTTCAGTATTCTGGGAATTCTGTCCAGCAACATCATGAAAATGCTTTTACATCAGAACTGAGGATAATATACACATGCTGAAAAATTTTTGCTGAATCCCACTATGTATATATAAAACCAGCACATTTATATATACATATACATACATACATAGAGCACATTGATCAACCAAACCAACTGTAGGATAAAATATACTGTTAATTCTGGACTGCTGTGAGGAACTTTGGAAATGGTTAAAGAGACATACTGAAATATGTAAAAACACTTACTGTATTAATTGTATACTTGTTGTATTCATTTTATCTGTATTTATAATAACATTAACATTAATGTTTTTATAAGGAGTTAAATATATACTGCCCAGATAAACGTTTTTTTAGACAAGAATTTTCTAGGTACCTTAAACTTTTGCGCAGTATTGCATTGACTTATGATTAATACATATAGCTACATGTGCGTACATATATACATTATATATATGCATTATATATATATATATATATATATATATATATATGCATGAATGTGCATGTGTGTGCACAATCAGTAGCTGACCTGTTGTGACAGTGACTCTGCCTGTGCCAGTACAGTGATAGGGGGAAGCTCATGTGAGTCTTGCATGCTTCTCCTGGAGCTGATGCGATCCCGTTCATTTTGCACAGCTGAAAAACGCACAAACAATCTGGCTGATTAGAGGGCTAATAACACCCCATAGTGATTACTGATTAGCTAAGACGATGGTGTTTCACTAACCTCCTGTCAAGCTTTTACAACTCCAAGAAAGAAGGCTCATAAAGTGTAGCCTTTCAGTAGTCTGTTTTCAGCTGATAATAAAATAGCATTACTCTTCAACATCTTATCTGGTGAACCTAATTAATAAAGGTTGACCCAGCGTCAAGGGCTTCATAATAGGTGCTTCTAAATGACTATTACTACAAAGTATCATGACAAAAAAGAAATTAATATAGAAAGATTAGGAAAGAGAAGTAAATATTTAGGAGGGAATATAACTCATATAATTCATAAGCTTACTGCCATCTTTACTTTTACTTTTGAAGCACAGAAAAAACTGCCGGAGCAAGAAAGAGAGGGAGGTAAAACTTTAACCGATCACTGCACTGAACAACATGTACGCATGGAAAGTGAGGTGGAGAGCACATGATCGCCCATCATAAAAGCCAAAGCCAAGGTTATACATCCAATAAACCGCACATTCCTTGTGTAATCAGTGTGAGCTTTTATGGCCGAACCCATTTCAGTGTTTAGCACTTTACTCATTTGAGTTTTTCCCTCTTCCGTGTTATTAAGGAATTGCATGTTCATTGATCTTGGTTCTTTCTTTATTTCCTTCTTTGCCTTTTTTTATTGCATTTTTCTCTGCATGTGACAGTTATTGGCAGAAGAAAGTGTGTGTACCTTCTTTCTTCATTCCAGCTCGGAAGCATTTGTGAAGCCTACAAAAGCGGCACTGATTCCTCTTGTCTTTGTCGACCACACACTGACGATTGAACCTGTTTGAATGGGTCAGAAAACAAAGATTTTAGACTTTTTTAATCCAAGCACCAGGCAGTTTGGTCTATATAAACGTAACCTATAGCAGATCATGCACTGCAAGTATTAGTACAATACAAGTGTGTGTGTGTTTTTTCCCTTTGTATTTAATTTTTTTTATTTGTTCCTGTGAATCACTTATTTGGTTTATGCACCAAAACAGTCATAACAAATTTTTACATGACGATTTTCCAACCTCTATTTATTCTTTGAAATTAAACAGGCTGTTTTGTTCCTGTGCCTTTAAGACTGGTATATAAATGACTTCTGTTCTGACTGCCAGCTTTGTATTGTGCCTCATTCAAAAAGCAATCTGGGCTTAAACACGTAAACTGCTGTACCCTGAATAGGCAGATGCATGTAAATTTGTGGGTTTTCTGTGACATCACAAAATCAAACAGGCTGTTTTTTGGATTTTATGAAACGGAGAGAGTGAATGGTATATTTTGAATATTTAACAGTGTTTTCATATTAAAACAAACTCTTCTATTCCCAAAAATAGATAAGATCTGTTTCTTCATTAAATGGATCAAATAACCTCGATCAAATAAAGTACTTTAGTAAATCAGCATATATATGGACTATATTCTAATATCAAGATTTTAGAGGCCTTGATCATTTAAAATGAACTAGAACTTCTTTCATGAGCCACTATGTGTGAACAGCTCCAGAAGGGGCGTGCCAGCTACCTGCATGAGTAGACATGGCTCTTCCTTATGCTCCTGCGGAAAAAGCCTTTGCAGCCATCACAGCTGGAGGCTCCATAGTGCTTGCCTGTGGCCTTGTCCCCGCAGATAGCGCAGTTGGAGCTCACCCCATTATCCCCCTGGATGATGCTGGGCTCCGTTGGCATACTTTCTGAAGATCAGACAACAAACAGCAACAGTGGCAAAGTAGACTAAATCACACACAAAGGGATTACCATTTGAACCATTCAGGTTTTTTTGCGAAGCCCTGCCGCAACTGCTGTAGTAAAAGGCATGAAAATCCAACTACTTTCTTAGTCAAAGCAGAACAAGGATACTGTACAGATATAGCTTTGTCCACTACAGTACAAACTAATGTAAATGTAACATCAAAGATAAAATAATGGCCTTAAGGTCCAACTGAGTACTTTAAATGTGTTTTATAGGGCACAATTCATTCATTTTCCAATGGGAAAGAGGCATATTTGTTTACTTTCATAAATATTTTTTAAAAACAAAAACAAAATGCCTGGAGATGTTGGAGTTAATTCAACTTAAAAAAAAACAAAATATTGTACATTTACTCAACTGCCCAAAAGTTTGGAATTATGTGTCATATTAACACAAGTTCAATAGTATCTTAAACAGTTTAGATTGAAATTTCTAAAGCAGACACCACAATGTAAACGTATGGTTTATTCACAGGTTAAAGTGTTATGAGAACTACAAGAAGCTATAACATGGTAAAGAATACATCAAATATGACTAATTGATGCACTCTAATTCCTCTATTCATACTAATTTCTCATCACAAAATTACTAGGGACAACTATCTGCTCAGTAAGATTTGGATATGAGTATTTTAGTTTTATTATAAGTTCATTCTCAGTACTACACCATTTTCTACATTATTATGGAATCATTTACAAATGCATTATTAAAAATGTATTCATTTTTGCAGCTTTCAACAAACTGCTTGAAATCTTTCATCATATTAGTATCATTTTATACATGTCTCTGCAACAGTATTAATAAATATTCTTTAAAACAGTGATTGCAAACATTTGAATGGTAGTGCATGTTTGCTAATTAAAGATAGTGAATACGTATCCTCAAGACTACTGTAAAAAGATCAACTAATCTAATCGGAGTCAACTCTAATGTTCAGTGAAAAGTCATTCAGTGTAAAAGAGTATGGCAGTATCAAAGGTTTCATTATCAAATAGCATTTGTTTTGTTTTTACATTATTTACAAATTACTTTAACAGCCAAAGATGTAAACACTAGGCATGAGTACAGAGCTGATATTAAAAGAAAATACTGGATAGGATATGAGAGGGGAATAAAGAATGAATGTGATCCAAACTTGTAACAAATCAATGAAATGGCATACAGTGTTTTAGGAATTTTGAGCATGATAGCCTACTTTTAGATTCTCATTTTATGTGAAGTGCTTCCAGTTTATTTTTAAGTTTAGTAGTTTTTCAAGAGGAAATCCACCACTTCTAATTTTCAGTCTTTAAACAAAGTCACTCAGAGTGGTTTGATCTGACGTGGTTCATTGTAGAGAAGCTTACCGACACATTTCTTTACAGCGGTGGTGATAGGAACCAGGGGCCACAGTGTCTACAGCACAAATATAACCTATTTATTTATGATCTAATACCACAAATGAGCCTAGCTGCATCTACACTCGTCAGTCATCTGGTTCCAATCACCACCACACAACAACTGAACAAGTATATACAGTATCTCTATATAACGAGCTTATATAGAATGGAGCACTTCACACCATACCACTCTGGATGACTTTGTTTACCACCTAACAATGGAATTATGAAGACATTTTGAGAAATGAGTGGGATTCCCTTTGAATTCACTCTAAATCTGAATAAGTAGTGGAATTCTTGAAAGAAAATATATCAGATTGTATCAGTATTGACCAATACTCAGTATTACAATATCAGTATGGGTGTTAGAAAAGAAAAGAGTGATTTTATGCTATGACTTGCCATTACTTGACTCAAATATGTACTTCATTTTCACATGAACCAAATACATTACATCAACATTACTTTGCTTTCCAGTTTACTTACTTTTAGCATTGTGTTGATATGATTCATTCATGTGGTAATAATGTACACATTTGAACCAGGTAATTTTTTTCATTGCATTTATGTTATGCAAGTGTCTTTGTTGGGGCCTTTGCTGAAATTATGTCTGAATATTTACATTCTGACCACATTACTTGTTAAAAATATGCATCTCTAGTCCATAGGTGGCTGGATGATCACTTAGGGAGTTGAAACATGGAACAAAAAAGCCCATGACTACCCTGTGAGGACACATAGAGGACCATTACCAGCCTACGATATTTATACAAAGACCGAAGTCAAGCACACAAGTTGAAACCGCAAGTCCACTCCGCTTCCAGCGGCTACGCAAAGTACTCTAAATGAGGAGCAGTTAGCAGAGCTAGCATGAAAAGCAAGGAGGTTAGCAGCCCCCACAAAGCAAAGGCGCAAATATGTCTATCACACCGCGGCCTGGCCCGCTCTGTCGTCCCTCAATCAGTGCCATTAATGAGGAGGAAGAGGATTTCAATAAAGAACTTCTGCATAAGTGAACAAAGGGGCCTCGCCCGAGAAGAACCGCTCGCGAAATAGAGAGCGGCACCCCTCTGTTCAAGCACAGAGAGGATAGGAATCAATCATTCCTTTGTGCATCCAAAATCATAACATTTCAACAAAAGAATTGCAGCAGGGGACTGGAGTCTTTTTATGCACAGAGGCTGATTGAAATCTCCCTCTAATGCAGGACAGACTTAATTAGGATTTAGCCTTCGTGTTTTATCTCCCAGACAGATATTCGATGGAGATTGACATCTCAGGATGAATTTTAATGGGGGCTGAAAGCAATCTCTTTTGATTCAGCATATTCCCAACCTGATCCTTCCTCATTTAAGAATAAAACATAATGCAAAAAATGAAGCGCACAGGTTATCGCAGAGAAGCAATTTTGCCCTGTCAGCTTGGGAGAGCTAATAATTAGACCGCAGCACATGTTTTATGCTCTCAATTTCAGGGAGAAAAGAAAACAAGTTACTATGGCTGCACTGTTTGAAATGAAACAAAAATTAGTTTCTAAAAATTGAGCTGGATTTGAGCATACTTTACTGAGCGTAACAACGTAAAGCTAACTGTAGAAGAGATGAAGGGGTCCAAGCACTCCAACTATAGAAGGAAAAACAGGTTTTCTTTTCTCAAACCAATACTGATATTGAAACCTTAAGTGCTGTCCAATACTGATCCAGCCAACTTTTATTTAATTAGACCATCAAAGGCCACTAACAATACAGGAAACAATGCAATGATAAAATATAGTACAGTTATAGCCAAAAGTAAGTAAACTGGAAGGTAAAGTGATGTTGCTGTGATATGTTTTTGTGAGTCACTTTTTTCTGTACACCATGAAAATATCATCATTACACAGTATGAGTGAGTGCTATTTCATGATAAATTTGTTACAGGATTGACTCAGATTCCTAATTGCTTTGAGATCTGATCCAGCATTTTTATTATATACTGATTCCCAGTATCAGACTGGTGCCCTGGTGCCCATAATTATAACAATCACCAATTCAACAACCTTAAATGTAGCCAACCAAACATTCTGTTCAATTACGCATTCACTGTGAATATACAACTCTTGTGTTGTAGCTTGTGTTGGAGTAATATAGTCTGCTTTTTGCTTGGAATAGTTTTCCCATTCAGGTTATTTTATGGCCTGTCACTATCTCAGAAAATGGATGTCCTGTACAGAACAGTAAAGATAAACTGATCTCTGCCATCACTGAATTTTAAGCCACCATCTGGTTAATGAAGAACGAGTGACTGAGATAAATAACATCATTAGCGCCACTAGTCTGTATCAGCACAGAAGCAGAACACAGTTAAAAGTAGGGGTGGGCAGTATGACATCATTGAACTGTGATTGTGATAAAGTACATTACATTATTCTTTTGCAATCCTAATGTTATAACCGACTACAAGTTTTATTAGGAAAGGAGCATAATTAGTCCTGTTTAATTAGCTTCAATGGAGCACAAAATTATGTAGATTAAATCAATAGCACTGTGGCACTTAGATGTGGCACCACTGGTGCTTTTTTGTCTGTAACTCTGTATTATGAAAATGTCTCCAGGTACCTCCATAATATATTTTTGCCACACTGCCCCTCCATAGTTGAAAGGATTATGTAATAATTCTTAATGTTTTTATATTTTTTATAATCCTACCAAATTTGAGGCAGCTCAACTTATTTGGAACTTCTTTACTTCTATAAAATTGCTGTTACGAACCCTCTGTTGAATTTTATAGTGTGCTGAGGGACATCCACTGTTTTTGGCTAATAATTAGCATTTTTGGTTGAGGGACAATCATTCAGTTTCTCAAAATATGCCTCACATCTAAAGCCTTGTACTACACTGACACTAGCAATAGCCATTTCAAGCATCAATTGAATCAGTATTTTATTTGAATCAGTACTATTTTAGACTTAAACAAAAGCCTTTATAACCATAATCCACCAATTTAAGCAGTAAAGACCTTCACAAACATCTTAAAAGAAGGCCTATGCTAACTCATTCCAGCAATCCAGCAGTTAGAAGAGTTAAATGCAAAACAGCCATATTGTCAGGTCACTCACCCCCACTATAAAGCATGTCAGCATTCTCAAAGCCTAGTGTGCTGTAGGTAGGGTCCAGGCCCTCACAGTAATTAGCCACATCCATGTCCAGCAGGGATTTGGAGAGAGGAGTTGGGGAAAACTTCATCCCTACCTACTAAATTTCTGCCAAAGCTGGAACAGGACGTCTATGTGCAAAACTGCTAGGGCTAACGTAAGGTGGTCCATCTCTCAAGAATGCTGATTTGTCCTCCTCCAAGACAAGGGAGGAGCCTTGACAAAGACTCCTCACCTCCTTACACAAAACTTTTTCCAACTTATCTGCACTCCTTATCCAAAACTTATCAGAAGGATGAAGAGATAACACTACTTTCCAGCGACAAGTGAGGTTATATTGGGCCTATTGAAAGCTCCTCCAACGTCACTCACATCTACAGAAAATCAACACCATTATATACTAAAAAGAGTGTACAGTGTTTTTAACTGTACTATTCCCATGGAAAAGGACTAAACATTCAACAATATGGGTGGACACGTCACCCCCCTGTAGTCATAACAAGAAGGTGAGATTCACCCTGCTTCCACAAACCCAACATTACAAATTCATGAAAAATTCTAAATTCAGTCCAGGTGTTATTAAAATTGGTCAGCTGATTATCTTAAAATGTAGACTGATGATGTTAAATTCCTGCTACCATAAGATCATCTTTTCATAAATAACTGTAACTCTGATCATATATACATCTGCTCTTCCACTACGATGACCACCCAACTAAATCAAATGAGATCACAGTTCTTCCACACTTAAATTTTAAAATATATTTAGTTGGTGATCAATGTTTGAGCTTTTAGCATCAAGCAGTGCTGGTCAATGGATATTTTTCACTATTGATACAATACTGTTCAGAATTTTGGAATTGTTGTTCAATCATATAAAACCACTTTGGTTGCAGATAAATGTATAAAATAGTTCTAGGTTTCCAACAATTAGTAATAAGCTAGAAGACTTTAAATATAACTGCAATGTATTTTAAATACAAGGCACTTCAGAAGAGTTCAAAGTACATAAAAACTAAACTGAAAAACAAAACTTTTCATAATTTTAGAAAATAAGCAGAAGAAAACAGTTAAAAAAAACAAGCCATGTCAGGTTGTTTTAACACACTCAGAAAGTGAAAGACCACCATTCATTTATTTAATTTCACTCAAAACAGCCGTTAAGTAAATGTTCATTTTTCAAAAGGAAAAACACAGAAGCATCTGAAACCAGAGTACTTAATATCATTAAAAGTTACAGAGAAACTAGGTCTCCTAACAACTGTGCAAGGCCTGGTAGCCCACCATAAAATGTCACCCTCATATAAACAGCACTTAAAGCTTTCAACTTTGAGAGCGAGGCAAAAATCAAGCTGCTTCAGATCTGAAAACATCCACAGGTGTTTCTGTCCATCCTTCCACTGTGAGAAGACCACTCAACACTGAGTCTGAAAGGATGTGTAGCTGCCACGAAGCCTTTACTGAGGAAATTAAGTGTACAAGAAAAGTAGAAAATTTGCAAATGAAACAAACAAGCTGCTTGTGTTCTCAGACCAATGGGCTGTCCACCCCAAAGTCCAGGCCTTAATGTCACCGAACGTGTTACTTGGATCAGAAAATCCAACCAACTTCTAAGACTGAACTTTGGGGGTGTGTAAAAATAAACTGAAAGCAACAGAAGCTGTAATAAGATTAAAGGTTGGACACAGTAAATAGTGAAAAATATAACATTATGTTTATTTGTTCTGTATAGTTTTCTGTTAAATACTGTATATATGTTTGTGTTCTGCCTGCACATATATGTACACACATATTGTCCTTATTGTTGTGAGTCATTTAAAACTCTTAAGACAAAGAGCCATAGAACAGTTTATAGCTGTTTTATTGTTTTATCCCTAAAGATGATTTACATTGAGAAGATCTGTAAACACCTCTGGTGCCGTTTCGATGACTCTCAGATGAAACAGCCCTCACAGCTGACACAAGCTGCAGTGGGACCGCAGTTCACGAACTAGTTAGCTGGGTTAAATGCCTTGTTCTGTCCATATTGCTAAAATAGTCGCTTCATGACTTGTGCTAACAGAGAAGTACATTGTGAGGTTGGATATTATTGTTAAAGCAATAACAGTAACAAATGATCACAATCTGCAGTGGAAACTATTGAAATAAGCTGAACAATAAGTAATAATAAGTAATAACAGGCTATGACATTTTTAAAAGCCTGACTTTACCAAAAAAGAGTTGTATGCTATTTACAAGAATGTCCGAATGACCAGACCAAACACTGTAAGGCCCTAAACCTTTGTCCAACAAAAAAGGATCAAAATACATCAGTTGTCAAATCAAACAAGCTTTGGATTCTGAGTGGGAGGAAGTTATATTTTAACTGAAATCCAACAATGAGCTGAACGCTTCACTTTAAAAGAGGAAGTATTCTGGGCCTTCACATGACAGCATGGAGGTCACACCCTCTATTTTCACTTTATTACTTTATAACAAATACTGTAAATAGAAGCAAGGAGGGGTCATAGTGCATTTTGCATTAACTGAAAGTGTACAAAAAATGATAGTTTATTGTATTTTTTAATAATATAATTTAACATGATAAAACTATGCAGTTTAACACTAATACTACTATTACTACTAACACTACTAACATTATTAATACTGCTGATAATAATATCTCGATGGTGAATGCAGTGGTCCCCAAAAGCATTCGGACACTTTAACTATTGGTAAACTTGATGAAGTTCTTTAGGTTACTACATAAATTGTTGATAAAATGAAAAACACCTTTAGCGCAACATCAAACAGATCCATAAGGCTCTAAAAGTATAATGAATTTAAAATCAATGCCTCTTGGTTTGACCATTTCTACATAATTCAATCTCAGACATGTAAATACAATCATTTGGAACAGTTTAAAGTAAAAAGCTCCGTTCTAGAGAAGCCTCCTGTTTCAGGTTTATTTACAGTGGTGGTGATAAGAACCAGAGGTTTTGGCATCTACAGTGCAAATAAAAAACAGGCATTTTATTTACTACCTGAAAAAAAGTTTCCTTTTGGGATCCGTCATGAATGATGAACATTTTAGAACAAATGCTAATCTCAAAAGTTTCATAAAAAAATGTTTCATATATGAGCATATTCATAACGATTCACTGTTAGGGGCATTAAATGTTTTGGATGTCTGGTTCCCATCACCACTACTGTGAACAATTCTATTCAGGTATTTTACATCAAACCACTTTGAATTACTTTCTTTACATCTCAACAATTCAGTTATGCAGCACTACTGACAAACCAAAAAGGAATTCACCCTTTTTACATTTTTAATATGGTACAAATGTACAAATACTTTTAAAGGCCACTGTACATCTCAAATGTGCAGCAATAGTCTTTAGACTTCTGAACTGAACCAAGGGGCACTGAACAAAAACACATTTCCTGATGGAATTGCTATTTAAAATGATGCCTGGAAATGTCAATTATCATCTGTTATGCACAAGTTGTTTCACTTAAAATGCAGGTTCTTTAAAGGTGAAGGAACATAGACTATGTCTAAACTTCATAAAATTTTCTGAGCTTTTCTGCTCACATGAGAAAGCTTTCAGAGACAAAATATCTGAATGCACTTACTGTGTTGTGGGACTGTGTGCTGTCTTACTGTGTTGTGGGACTGTGTGCTGTCTTACTATGTTGTGGGACTGTGTGCTGTCTCACTGTGTTGTGGGACTGTGTGCTGTCTCACTGTGTTGTGGGACTGTGTGCTGTCTTACTGTGTTGTGGGACTGTGTGCTGTCTTACTGTGTTGTGGGACTGTGTGCTGTCTTACTGTGTTGTGGGACTGTGTGCTGTCTTACTGTGTTTTGGGACTGTGTGCTGTCTTACTGTGTTGTGGGACTGTGTGCTGTCTTACTGTGTTGTGGGATTGTGTGCTGTCTCACTGTGTTGTGGGACTGTGTGCTGTCTCACTGTGTTGTGGGACTGTGTGCTGTCTCACTGTGTTGTGGGACTGTGTGCTGTCTCACTGTGTTTTGGGACTGTGTGCTGTCTTACTGTGTTGTGGGACTGTGTGCTGTCTTACTGTGTTGTGGGACTGTGTGCTGTCTTACTGTGTTGTGGGACTGTGTGCTGTCTTACTGTGTTGTGGGACTGTGTGCTGTCTTACTGTGTTGTGGGATTGTGTGCTGTCTTACTGTGTTGTGGGATTGTGTGCTGTCTTACTGTGTTGTGGGATTGTGTGCTGTCTTACTGTGTTGTGGGACTGTGTGCTGTCTTACTGTGTTGTGGGACTGTGTGCTGTCTTACTGTGTTGTGGGATTGTGTGCTGTCTTACTGTGTTGTGGGACTGTGTGCTGTCTTACTGTGTTGTGGGATTGTGTGCTGTCTTACTGTGTTGTGGGATTGTGTGCTGTCTTACTGTGTTGTGGGATTGTGTGCTGTCTTACTGTGTTGTGGGACTGTGTGCTGTCTTACTGTGTTGTGGGATTGTGTGCTGTCTTACTGTGTTGTGGGATTGTGTGCTGTCTTAGTGTACACAAATATAGCCGTTTTATTTACTACGCCGAACCACCAGTGAACCTGTACGAGTCTTCTGAGTTTTATAAGTAACATTGATGATGGTAAAATACTAATAAATCTAAAAAAGGGGACTATTTTGCCTTAAAACACCCTGCATGTACCCCTTCACCGTAAATGGATTGAAAGAAATGGACTAAAATACACCACTGTAAACAATTTGGTTTCTCTTAAACAGATCATTTCATCAAGTAGAAATTTTGGAAAAATGTGTGGAGTCCCCCTTTAAGGGTAAACTACATGTTAGTAGTCCCCTTCTCTCTCTCTCTCATATTTTATATACATACATATACATATATATATATATACATACATATAAATATATATACATATATATATATATATATATATATATATATATATATATGTGTGTGTGTGTGTGTGTGTGTGTGTGTGTGTGTGTGTGAAAATCACCTATAATGCAATCAGCTGTGTCGAATTAATTCTATACTTCTCACATTTTTTCCTTATAGATAATATGACATAATAATAATAATAATTTTACACAGTAATATTTTTCAAAACATGATATAAACTAACCAACTAGTCTTATTTTATTTAGCTACCAGCTACAAACGCCTCTTGACCTTCATCTTCACCACTACTACAGAGGGTCGACAAAAGCACTAGAGAAGAATACAGTTCTACAAGTTCTTGGTATTATTTTTGCTAACGTAGCCTAAAGGCTAAAGCTCGTATGTGAAGTTATAAAGCTGTGCAGGTAACATAAATGAAAGCAGCCACTGCTCACGTCATGAAGTTCAATGTACAAAGGCTACACAGACCGGTCAACACAGTCCACAGGAACAGAGGCTAACCAGCTCTGAGCAATGGAGAAGACAGCGGCGCGGCCACGACGCGGAGGTTAGCTGCTTATTCCAATTTCCAGCTCCACCTTAAACAGAACAGCAGTTAAAGTACTGGCGCTTGTTCGTTTAAGGTGGAACGGAGCATTCGACTAAGAAGCTGTTACAGACTAAAAACAAAAGGATATCCACAATCCTCATGGTCTCTAGCTACAGCTGCTGTGGAGAGCCAGGTCTTACCTTTTTCCCGTCCAAGAGCGATTTCTGCATTGATCCAACACGAATCTATCGTATCAGTGACATTAAAACTCTCACTTGTATAAATGATTTTGCTTTGTGCTGCTCATTCGCCAGACAGAACCAGGGCGCACTCGGCCGAGTGAAATTCAGTGCCACACTTGATGGTGTCAGGGTAGCCTCATTAGATCGATTTACTAAACAAACTGAAAGTTGGGTGGGGATGTTAAACAGTAACTAGGCCCAATAAAAAGCTAAAGAAATGAATCGTTGCTGTGTTCGTGGAATAGGCCACACATAATAGAGCCAAATGAATCCTAAAAACACATCCACTTGTTCTTGTACAGCGAAATTGTCCCTATTTGTTTGTGGCTATAATGGTGTAATGGTGATTAAAAGGGAATTCCACCAATTTTCCAAATGTTCTGCATAATTTAGTCGTTGGAGTGTAAGCAACTGAGATTGATCATATGTGAAATGTATGTTTATTATAAGATTTCATTAGAGTGGTGGTGATAGGAACCTGTCTACAACACAAATATATTTTATTTACCACCCCAAACCACCAGTGAACCTACACATGTCTTTTAAGTTTTTATATGTTGTTGATGGTAATGTAGTAAGTAAAATAGTGAAAAGTCTGAAAAAACAATTTTTTTCAGGCGGACTATATTGCATTAGAATACTCTTATTGCATCCTTCCTTCATGAACGGATTAAAATAAATTGATTCAAATACATTTTACACTAAAATCTGTCATAAACCTGTCTTTCAGAGGGATTTAACTCCTTAGACATCCTATCACCACCACTGTGAACAGTTCTGACTCAGACAAAGTTTCTCTAATGTTGACATGTTGATCATTTAATTATGCAGAAAATTTGAAAAATTGAGTTCCTTTTTAACTGATATATATCCATCATACACATATATACACACAAACACACACACACATAAGGACTTAGTTTAGACTTTGTCTAAAACCTCATGGCGTGGCACCCTAATAGGCAAGGAAAAGATGTTCAGTGTCAAAGACTTTTATTTCATATGTGTTAAAAAAAAACCCTCATATTTCACCCTTCAGTTTCTTGCTATTTCCCTTTCTATACAGCAGATGGCGCCAAATCCCTTTTAAGATCAAACATACCGTTTATGTCACATTTGAAACACCTTCCTCTTTCAGTTTTCTTTTATTAATTAAATACAACAAAAGTTAAATGTATTATAGGTACACTGATATTTAAAAACATACTATTCACTCCCCACTCAAAGGAAACTAAACTGGAAAATATTCTGTTTTGAAATGTTTTTGTGAAATATTTGGTCATTCAGTCAACACTGCCAGACACACACTGCCGTGCAGGTACATTTTTCATTCATCAAAGTACAAACAATGTAAATGTTCCCTCAAAGGTACAACACTGGTTTTAAGGTCCAGTTGTGTATCTTAAATATGTTTCTCCCACAGGAAAAGTGTATTTTTACCTTTTCACAATCTAATGTTTTAAAGCAGAACAATAAAATAAGAGGCAGAGGACAAGACAATACAATTACATGGATTATAGTACAATTATGTTCCCAAACTAAAGGTACTGAAGACTAACCTTTGAGGGTACCACCCCAGTGACAGTTTAGTACCTTTTTTTCTGTGTATACAGTAGTTTAGCACCACTCCTCATTGAAGATATAAGATGTATTTCAGCCTGTTCTGCTTTCTGAGCAAAGTGCAATAGAGGGCAGCCAATCATAACAGAGGTAATTTACATATTTCCGTGTTAAAGATGGAAACAAATCAACAGCCTATTTAGAGGCTTTGATTCTTTCATTTTAAATGATAAAGAGAGGTTATGTGAAAGAAAAAGTGGTCATGTAAAAAAGGCCTATGGCTGTTTTTTGTCAGAAATGCACACAAATGTCATAAGAGGAGCTCGGGTGAAAAAATAAAATACAAGAAAAAAGAAAGATATGAGCCCTTAATTAAAGGTCATCAAGCCTTTTTTAATGCCACGTTTGAAATCTCCTCCATGTCTTAACTTAAAGGACCATTTAATCACAATATGCACTCATTGCTAGCAAGAAATGAATACCAGTCCACTGACAGCTCATCCACATTGTTGTTGCATTACTTGGCCACATCAGCAGTTTTAGGTGTGAGATTTTTTTGGCTTGTCCTTCTGAATGGTGTTCGAGAAAAACTTCCCCTAACGTCAAATGCTTGTCTTGTCTCCGGAGAAGATCTATAAGGAAAGACCAATATGAACAGAGCAGATCTCTAAAGCTTTGGTTGTTCAAGCAGTTTGTTCATCATCTCCCCTCAGTAAACCATGACTGCCATGACTAATGCATTCTGTTCTCCGCAGTAGTTGGGCAATAAGCTCAAAAGGGTGTTTCCTGAGGTCAACATTTACACATGTAACATATTCCTTTCCCTGCGAAAGTGAGCAACATGTCAATGCAGGTAAGAGTGGTGATGGCTAGAAATACTTCATTATCCTCCTGCATACTCTCAGGATTGTGCAGATAGTACAACCGGAACAGCTGGTACGGCACCAGGCAGGTGAAGATGATGAGGATGAGGCTGACGCTCTTCATCTGGGCCCAGAACTCCTGCTGGTCCCGGCAAGCTGCCCCATGCTTCTTGATTATTGAATACAAAATGACTCCAAGTGCACAGCTCAGCATGCATGACACAAGGATGATGACAACCGACAAAAAAATGTTCAAGGCTAATGCTGATGCTGATTCTTTTATGGCCCCTCCAAAATTGAAACATTTGCTCACATTTCTTCCACCAACGTTTGTGCCATCTTTGCCATAGTGAATTAAGATGATCGGGCCAACGATGATTAGAACAGACCATATACCAACGCTAGCTGCCAAGGCATGAAGCCTCCGGTAGAACTCCATTCGATCTATTTTCTTGAAGTGCTGCAGGAAACGAATGGTGAGGATGACCGTGTAGATGACAAAGACCAGATACATGTGCAGGTGGATCATGGCGCTGACCATTTTACAGAAGGGTTGGGACAACGTCCAATTGTTGGTCACAGAGTAGTGGATGCGGAAAGGGATGGTGAGCATGAATATGAAATGGGCCAAAAGCAAGTTTAGAAAGGCGATGGTGGTCCATGAGCGCAGGTTGGTTTTTAGCATGTTCACCATGACAGTAATGCCCACGCTGCCCACCATGAGCACCACTGTGTAGATAGTGATCAGGGCGATTCTGTGGGGCGAGTCAGAGAGGGAAGAGTTGTTTGTGCTTTCTGTTGAGGTGTAACTGCTTGTGGTGCTGAGGCTCATGGTTTCTGTGGGAAGGAAACGAGCACTGTGAGATCAGTATGAAACAGCCAAAGGTAGCTTTCCTGCTTCTATATAGTTGTAACCATAAGTGACAGAGATAATAAAAATGACTTAGCCTGATCGGTTATTTTTATAATCTACCAATTATTTCAGAGATAAAACTGGTGATTTAGTATTTTGAAAAAGGCAAAGTAATTAAAATGGCTTTTTAAAGTTATTTAGGCCCGGTTTCAAATTTCAGATCTCATGTCGACAGGACCAACACTTCACTTCGGTTGTTCAACGGAGGGGCTCACAGAAAAAAAAACACAACAACAAACCATGCAAGCATTCTTAAAAAGATAGTTCTTTAAGTTCTTTATACAGAACCTTTTGGAAAAAGGTTCTTCTATTGTTACACTCTTAAAAGAATTGGTGCCTTAAGGGTTCTTATAAAGAAAATGATTCTCTATAGATCCAAGAACACTCAAAGAACCCAACGCATGATTAAATGGTTGTTTGCATCATGAAGGGGTTCTTAATATTGATGTAGAACATGGTGTAGATGGTTCTGCATAGAACCTTTTTGAAAAAGGTTCTATATAGCACCATAAGGGTTCTTTTATTGTTACACTCTTAAGAGATGGCGCCTTAAGTGTTCTCTAGCAAAGAAAATGGTTCTATATAGAACCATGAACACTTAAAGAACCGTGATTAAATGTTTCTTTGCATCATGAAGGTGTTCAGATTGATGGAAAATGTGTTCTATATAGAGCTTTCTTGAAAAGGGTTCTATTGAGCACCAAAAAGGGTTTGTCTGTTGTTACATTCTTAAAATAGATGGTGCTTCAAGGGTTCATTAGTAAAGAAAATGGTTCTTCTGTAGAACCATGAACACTCAAAGAACTGTTGAATTGACGAATCATGCAAAAGGCGATGAAATGATGATGAAAGGGTTCTTCAGATTGATGATAAATGTGTATGAACATGCTGTAGATTGTTCTATATAGCACCAAAAGGGTTCTTCTATTGTTACAAGTTTGACAACCATATATATTTTTTCAAAATCATTCTATATAGAACCATCTACAGCGCATTCTCCATCAATCTAAAGAACCCTTTCATAACCCCTTCTTTGAGTGTTCGTGGTATAGAACCACAAATATAGAAGGTATGGTTCATGGTATTAGTTCTACATAGAACCATATAGTTCTATATAGAACCATTTCCTTTACCAAAAGAACCCTTGAAGCACCATCTTTTTTAAGAGTGTATGATTTCAAGCTGGTGGAAGAACCCTTTTTGGTGCTATAGAGAACCCTTTTCAAAAAAGGCTCTATGTAGAAGCCTAAATAACACATTCGCCATCAAGCTGAAGAACGCTTTCACAGTGCAATGAACCCTTTAATCATGCATAGGGTTCATTGAGTGTTCATGGTTCTCTATAGAACCATTTTCTTTACTAAAGAACCCTTGAAGAATCATCTTTATGAAGAGCGTAGCCTTTCGAAGACTGCAAAATACTTTACTTGAGATAAAATAAGCTTTACAAATACCTAAAACAGACACACAGTTAGATGAAAAAGCTGCTGGCCATTTCTGGCTGTCAGCTGCAAAGTCATCAGCGTTTAAATCTTTTTAAACGCTTCCTAATTTATAAGGCAAATTCCAAGGATTTCACAAAATTCTTCTTCACGTCTTCCTAATTCTATCATTAAGAGGTAAACAAAGTCTTTCATAGTGGTTTGATGTGAAATGCTTCGTTCTAGAGACACGTACAAATTTGGAATTATAATTATAATTAAGTGGTGGTGATAAAAACCAGACGTCTGAAAGCCTGTAAAGTTGTCTGTAGACGTCTGTAAAGTGCATTTTTTAAAATGTATTCATGGATGTCTCAACGTACAGAGGATGTTAGGCAAAATAGAAAACATTCGTTTGCAAATCTATCATTAGTTCATCATCAACATTACATGTAAGAACTGAGGAGACTTGTGTAAGTTAACTGGTCATTTGTGAAAGGTGTTGTAGATTTCTGGTTCCTATCACAACCACTGTAAAGAAAAGTCGCAGAGTTTCTCTATAATGACTCGTTTTACATGAAACCACTCTAAATGATTTTAATTATAACTAAGTCATTGAATTGCACACAGATTTTGAGAACTGGCTAAAATTGCCCTTTAAGCATCAGTCGGGCTCTGTTTACTGTACTAGTGGAAGGATTTCATGCATAAAACCTTTAATGGTATGATGTAAATGGCCAAAACGAGCTCACTGTTAATTCATTGATGAAGTATGGTAATCTATACATATATTTTAGTTTTAATAAGGAATCGTGACAGCCCTTATCAAGCACTTTACTCTACATTTACACTACTGTACAAAAGTCAGCAGCCACCCTTCATTTATTTCAATTCTAGTCACAATTACTATTAAATACAAGTTATTAATTTTTCAGGAAATATTTTTAAGGTCATTAATTAATGTGTTTTAATAATTTTATAATACACTTGACTCGTAACGACTGTGCAAGACCTGGTAGACCATCGGTCTCCATCAGAACAGAACTTAAAATTTAAAATACACAAGTGTTTCTGTCCATCCTTCCACTGTAAGACGACAACTCACCACTATGAGTTTAAAAGGATGTATAACTAAATTATTAAAAAATATACACAAAAAATGAAAAAAAAAAAAAAAAAGTCAAACAAAAGCTGTTCTCAGAACAGTGGACTGACCACCCCAGAGGCCAGACGTCAACGTCACTGAACACGGTTAGCACGAGTAGCAGACAATGCAACCAACTTCGAAGACTTAACTTTAAAGGGGTGAAAATCCCTGCAGACTTATTTAACAAATTAGGAGTCTCACTAGAGGAATGAAAGCTGGAACAAAGAGAAAGAGTTGACGCTAAATACCAAATAATATATTATATTTAGCTTATGAGACTTTTTGGGACACTGGTAATATATGGACTGGAATTTAACTGAATGAAGGGTGTTTTTTTTTTACTTTAGCACACTCTTAGTAGACTTGTATGGTCTACTTAAGACTGATTTATATATCGTAACACACACACACACACACAGCATTAACTGAATGACAACAATTCAAGACTTCTTAGTTACGTGAGAAGATTTCATAAGCAAGCACGCGTATTGTGGTTACTATGTTCACTTAAAACAACAACAACAACAACAACAACAAAAAAGCACACCATTAACTACAACAGCAAGCTGCTAGTTTTAAAATAAACACAGTAGCAAAATTCATTACACTAATTACACTCATTACTAATTTTAAATGAGTAAAATTGTTAACCCCTTAAATGGCCAGGGCTCCCATGGCAGGTCTTAAATTTAGTAGTTATGTAGTAACTGAATAATAAGCCTTAGTATGTAAACAGCCTGGGATTTTAAGCAGTTTATTACAATAACTACAACTTCAAAAATGAAAGTGCACATACCGTCTGAGTGAAGCAGAAGCTAGAGTGTATAGAGAGCACTAGAGGAAGTACAACTTTACAATGGCCTCAGTGCTCTGGTGACTTGGTTATGAGCAGCACTAGAGTGATGCAGGGAGGATCTTGCAGCACTAGCTGCTTCGTCATTCGCGCTGTAGGCTGCAACACTTAACTGGCGAAGTGCTTCCTTTGATAGGACGCCTGTCATGTACTTCTCACTTTTGGTGTTTTTGTTTTCTTACTTAACCTTACTGTTTTCATCTCTCTCCTTTTTTGTTGAGTTTACTTACATGACTCAGGTTGTATTTAGTTACATGAGCAAATATACCTCATCATAACATGTCCTAATGTGCGCGTAATGTTATGGAATGAAATGTCAATAAATCTGATTCCGTTTTGGGGAATGGTCTTCTGGATCTTCTTGTATCCAGCAAGAAGACGAAATATGATGCATAATTTGATCACAAGCATCACTTCCATATACCACATTTCAGCTGTGTACCTGTTCACATATTGGCTTCATGCATTGCTGTTGGTGTTCCCGTTTTGTCATCTTTGTTTGAGCCATGCTAAAAAATGCAAAAATCCTGCATGATACATTAGCATGTTTGCCCCCAGAAGGGTAGTCACATTGAGAGGAAGGATGTGGTGGGGCCTGACATATTAATGGAATTCAAATTGAGCATAAGCAAAAGCATTTCAGAGTGTCCTGCCAGTGACAACTGCTCAAGACAAAATCATCCACCGTGAGAAATAACTGTCTCAAAGAGCAAACTTTGTTTATTTATTTATTTTTTGTAATTGATCGACCTTTTTTCTACAGATCAACACAAAATATACATGAGGTACTTACAAAAAAGACGACCCACACACCAGAACACCCTCTGCGAATTCACATTCAAGACAAATTTACAGATGTAGTCATTGGTTGAAGTTAAAAATGGGTTACTCACTTTTCTCTCTGACCCCAATTCCTCTGGGGTCTGTCAGCCAAGACATGTTTACTTCCTTATTTGCTCTGTTGTTACAAGGCTAAAGCTGCCAAACTGTTAATAGAAGTTTATATTATGCTAAATCTTTTTTGGTGATACAGATTCTTCTGTTCTTTTAGCCTCATAGAAGCTCCACTGCTTAAAAAAAAAAAAACAAAAAAAAAAACAAATACATAAATAGAAAAGCAAAGCTCAGGCACCAAATGTGTTGGCTGACTCACTACATGTGAAATATGTAAATTCAATCATTCAGTGAAGCGCTACTTTAAACAGTAAACAGTGCTAATTTACCAGTAAACCTGAAAAAATACTTTTCCCTTGGGGACTATTTTGCCTTATAATGCCCTGCATGTATCTCTCCACCATGAATGGGTTTAAAAATAAGCTTTAGACCAAATTCTTTTAAAACTGTCATGAAACAATGCCTGAAGTATCAGGAAACATTTATAACCATTTCATGTCTCTTTGAGGGAGACTTTACACTCTTCAGACGTCTGGTTCCCATCACCACCATTGTTTTAAAAAGAAAAAGAAAAAAAAAAAAGTTCTCTCTAGAACAGAGTATTTCACATCAAACCACTCTGCATCACTCTGTTTACATCTTTAAAGATCAGTGGAATCCCCCTTGAAGTGTAGGATATGTTTGATGCAGTTTTCTAATTAAAGTAAGAAGACAGCTTTCTTGAAAAAAGCATTTGGAAATTACCGCCAAAAACTATGATTAAAAATGCTTCATGTAATGTTTAATGCTAAAATCTCAAGGGTTACGTAAGACAAATTAGGCTGAAGGGGTACAGCTGACACAAAAGGCTGTTTTGCTGGTTTAGAGCAATGCTCAGATGATATAAAAGATTCCTCTAACATTCATCTTAAATTTAC
This sequence comes from Pygocentrus nattereri, assembly GCF_015220715.1. Taxonomy (NCBI): domain Eukaryota; kingdom Metazoa; phylum Chordata; class Actinopteri; order Characiformes; family Serrasalmidae; genus Pygocentrus; species Pygocentrus nattereri. Next base: position 25,279,328 of record NC_051234.1, on the reverse strand, counting down.
TTCTCAGTCATAACTGAAGTGAAAAATATCGCTCTGTTGGTCTTTGACATAGTGATGACATATACAATGCACCCAGACTTTAATGCATCACTTATGGTGCTGTTAATAGATGTTGGCCCTTAAAGTTAATCCCAATACTGCAAATAATCCTACTATGGCAAGAGTTAAAAAGTCCATATCAAGGGGGGGGGAATCAGCAGTTTGGAGTAATATGTAAACAATGTTTCAAGTTTCAAAATGTATCATTCACGATACAGTCCACATGGTAGATATATGGGATCTAAACTGCAAAAACAGACTGTTTTTAATGGTCTCTTCAATGCCAGATGAACGAACTTGGTAACAAAAATGTTGAATTCCAAAGGATAAAAGAGGAGAACGGTCTTAATTAATTTGGTAAATAAAAACTCACTTAAGCGGACCTCAGGAGAAAAAATAATCATTCTGAAGAGTCACGGATATGGCCCCGTTAACATACATAAGTATCAAATTTACAATATATAAACGCTTCCATATTTGGTGAGTGTCTACAGATGTGTCTCTGCAGATTAGAGATTTGCATAGCATACAAACACAAACACACACACACACACCTACACACCTAGTACTGCCTGTAATATTGCACCCAGTACAAAGAGTATTCTTGATGTACGGGAATATCCTAGCAGTTCCTTTTATTTTACTTTCTTAACACTTTAACTGTTTATTTACTTTAACGTTTTGATTTTCATCTATGTGAAAACAGTTAGAACAGTGCAAATCAAGTAAAGTGCAGCCAATAGGACTTTTGTCAAGTTACTGTTATTTGGTTCCTGTTTCATAATGTTAAGTAACTGCCATCATGTGCCATTTCAATGCCCAACCGCTGCCCCTCACTTAAAATGCATCTTCATTTTCTGTCCAATCAGGATCCGCTTGGAGGTCAAGATGTGCGTCATGACACTCAGGAGCATCAGGAAGATGGTCATGGACATGACAATGACGTAGTGACTAATGCTGGGGGAAAAATGCATGGAAAAAAAGTCAGATAAAAAATACTGGCATAAATTAAAGGAGTCAAAATTGAAGATATGCAAAAACAGGCAAACGACAACAAGGCTGGAATGTTTTTGCCGGTGGAGTTCATTTAGAGTTTTCCAGCATTGTCATGACTTGACTTTCTAGCAGAGAGGTGGGCTGTTTAATAAGGGCATAGTTTTTCTTCTTTATTAAGATACTGATGATAAAAGGATTGCATTATGTTAACATTGCTTGAAAGAAGATCAAAATACTCATAGCCTTTTCAAAGCTAAAACAACTATTTTACAGGTTTTTACAATCAGTGAATAACATGTCTTCAGCCAGTTTATCTCAGGGTGTTTGCTTTCAGGAAGCAGAAGAAAGTGCTAATACTGCTCACCCTGGTTTACCTGCTTGGTAAATTATGATCACAATCCATTACCTTTCACTTATTCAGACAGACTGTGTTATCATGCTATCCAAATACTCTGTATAGCAGTGGTGTTTGGCCTGAGTGAGCAACAAGCTCCCGTGTCTCTTTTGTCCGGGGGGCTGGGGTGGAGTTACAAGTCTATAAAACACTTGGCATTTAGTTCATAACGATTTTCTGCTCCAGCATAGTAAGGAGTGTCCTGCTACTGTTTGTATTGAGCTGTAATGTAGCCTCCACAGCAGCATTTCAGAAGCCGACTTTAGCTTTGTCTAGCTAGCTTCGTTAACTACAAATGTACAACCCCAATTCCAATGACGTTAAGATACTGTGTAAAACATAAATAAAATCAACAAATCAACAAATTCTTTTCAACCTATATTCAATTGAATAAACTCCAAAGACAATATATTTAATGTTCAAATGGATAAGCTTTATTGTTTTTTTTGCAAATATTCACTCATTTTGAATTTGATGCCTGCAACATGTTCCAAAGAAGTTGGGACAGGGGCATGTTTATCTCTGTGTTACATCACCTTTCCTTTTAACAACACTCAATAAGCATTTGGGAACTGAGGGCACTAATTGTTGAAGCTTTGTAGGTGGAATTCTTTCCCATTCTTGCTTGATGTACAACTTCAGTTGCTCAACAGTCCGGGGTCTCCGCTGTATTTTGCGCTTCATAATGCGCCACACATTTTCAATGGGAGACAGGTCTGGACTGTAGGCAGGCCAGTCTAGTACCTGCACTCTTTTACTACGAAGCCACGCTGTTTTAACACGTGCAGAATGTGGTTTGGCATTGTTTTGCTGAAATAAGCAGGAACATCCCTGAAAAAGACGTTGCTTGGATGGCAGCGTATGTTGCTCCAAAACCTGTATGTACCTTTCAGCATTGATGGTGCCTTCACAGATGTGCAAGTTACCCATGCCATGGCCACTAACACACCCCCACACCATCAGAGATGCTGGCTTTTGAACTTTGCGCTGATAACAATCCAGACAGTCCTTTTCCTCTTTGGCCTGGAGGACACGACGTCCATGATTTCCAAAAACAATTTGAAATGTGGACTCGTCAGACCACAGGACACTTTTCCACTTTGCGTCAGTCCATCTCAGATGAGCTCAGGCCCAGATAAGCCAGCGGCGTTTCTGGGTGTTGTTATGTGGCTTTCGCTTTGCATGGCAAAGTTTTAACTTGCACTTGTAGATGGAGCGGCGAACTGTGTTCACTGACAGTGGTTTTCTGAAGTGTTCCTGAGCCCATGTGATAATATCCGTTACAGAATGATGTTGGTTTTTTAATGCAGTGCCGCCTGAGGGAACGAAGGTCACGGCATTCAATGTTGGTTTTATGCCTTGCTGCTTACTTGCAGAGATTTCTCCAGATTCTCTCAATCTTTTGATGATATTATGGACTGTAGATGATGAAATCCCTAAATTCCTTGCAATTGCACATTGAGAAACGTTCTTAAACTGTTGGACTATTTGCTCACGCTGTTGTTTACAAAGTGGTGAACCTCGCCCCGTCCTTGCTTGTGAACGACTAAGCCTTTCCAGGATGCTCCCTTCATACCCAATAATGACACTCACCTGTTTCCAATTAAGCTGTTCACCTGTGGAATGTTTCAAACAGGTGTTTTTTGAGCATTCCTCAACTTTCCCAGTCCTTTTCCTTTTGTTGCCCCTGTCCCAACTTCTTTGGAATGTGTTACAGGCTTCAAATTCAAAATGAGTGAATATTTGCGAAAAATAAAGTTTATCCGTTTGAACATTAAATATCTTGTCTTTATTGAGTATTCAATTGAATATAGGTTAAAAAGGATTTGCAAATCATCGTATTCTGGTTTTATTAATGTTTTACACAACGTCCCAACTTCATTGGAATTGGGGTTGTATTAAACAGGAGGTTGATACAGTTGACTAGTATTACAAAAATCTATGAAGGTGGTTCATCTGCTCTTTGAGTGATATTTATCTACCAAGTTGTAAAGTCAGTCATTTTTCTCCACAGTACTAAAACTGGTGGTGCAAGTCAGTAACTAGATTCTGCCATGTTTTCTTAGCTGAGCAGAAGAAGAGGGGGAAGAGTGATGTGGTGTAGGGAAGGGTCTTATAAAATGACTGACCACAGATCAATGTAGACACAAATAAGCCCTCAACTCCGCCCTACAGTTTTTCAGGCATACAATGCCATTGATAAACCATTTATAGTTCATCACATTCTACATATTTTCCAGCTCGTGTACTACAAATGCAAGGAATAAATCAGCTAATGCACCTTTAACTATCAAGAGGAAAATGTGGAAATGCATGCCACATACCTAGTACCAATGTCAAGCCAGCTTCCATAGTCTTTAACCAAGAAAAAGAAGTGCTGGAAAACAGGGAAAAGTAGAATTAACCACATTTGATGGTAAGAACTGGTGCTGTAACTTAATTCTTAATTCGTCCATGCTGAGCTTACCAGTGCCATCAAGTCGGAGATGACCAGCACGATGAGGAAAAGGCTGGAAAGGAATGAAATGATACATCAAATAGTTTGAAAACTATATGTAGTGGTACATAGTTCAAAAACTTTAGGTCATTGTAAAAAAAATTTTTTTAATTGTAATAATAAAAAGAAAAACCCTACATATTGAACATGGGATATTTCATCATATTGCAATTGGCTGCAATTTTGTTTTTTAAAAGCAATAAGCCACTCAAAGCTGCTTCATGTCTTTTTAACCATGGTAAAATTCACACTCAAGTCTCATTGCTTTAAAGGGCTCTGTGGCTTGCACCCGTCCCCCGGAAGACTCAGCATCGACAAACTTCGGCGAGGACGCCGGGGAGAGAGTCGCGATTGTGGAGGGGGCGTAGCGCAAAGCCTGAGCTCCCCAGACAGACATGAGGCACTAGAGTGGAAGTGGGAGGAAGAGGACAAGGACGTGAGAGGCACCAGAGCAAGGAGCTGCACAACGAGGGAGCTATGTTCAACCCAGGCGGCTGAGCTGCCAGCTGGGTGCAGTAACGGGGAGGCGGAGCGGTGAGCTCTCGTTCCCTCTCGGCTCCAGTGCCCTTAATGAGAGCCAGCTGATGCTGATCTGGTGGAAAGAGCTGAACAGAGCTCAGAGAGGGACGAGCAGCAGCAGACTGAGAGCTGAAAAGCTCTGTGAACAGACTGAAAAGGTTAGTTAGCGTAAGCCACTGAAAAGTGTGCAGCTTAGCATTGGCTGTGTTTGTGTTGTATTGTATGAATTAAAGTGATGGCTGCTGCACCCTAAACCCTGCTTCCATCCTCCAACCCCGTCGTGCTACAGGCTCATATAAAGGAAAATCAGATTTTCCTCACTTTTTAGCATAGTTTGATACACTAAGTAGGCACTGGGGTTGGGATAGTGTAGTGGTTAACACCTCTGTCTTCTACACTGTAGACTGGGGTTCAATCCCCACCTGGGCAAAACACCCTACACTATACCAATAAGAGTCCTTGGGCAAGACTCCTAACACCATCTTGGCCTACCTGTGTAAAATGATCCAATTGTAAGTCGCTGTGGATAAGAGCGTCAGCCAAATGCCATAAATGTAAATGTAAATGTAAATTTGCACTGCAAACAAAATCATGTATTCAAAACAGGCCAAGTTTCAAAACAGACTTTTGATCTCAAGTTCACACAGTCCACATATTGAATCTAAGCTATTTTTGCAAGTTTCTTTAAACATATAGACTGTGTAAACCGGGGAGTGAACTGTGCGCTTTTAACTGGG